>NC_052053.1:34046784-34399284 GCF_903992535.2 Arvicola amphibius | reverse complement strand
TTGTAAATAAAAGTTAAAGGTACAGAACCTGAATTTTTCCATCTGTATACATATTTCTATTATATTTCAGTTTTGACATCCCATTTGCAATGTATGGGTATTGAATTTTCAATGCTTGCAGTATGTGCAAATCTCATAACTGATGATCTAACTGTTTTAGTTTCCTTTTCAAAGCTTAGGGAAATTTTTCTAGAGCCACAGTAGAAATTTCTGAGCTGGATTAGAACAGTTCCACAATACCGTTGCCCTTGACACCAGCAGTGCCCCAGGAAAGCAAAGAAGGGTGCTTGAACATTTTACTGTGAAACAGAGATTGCAAACTAGGTGAATTCACGTGTACTTTTGAGGTGCTGCCTCTATCACAATAGTAACAGAAAGCAGACACACTTCAATTATTAAAGCCCAGTAGGTTGACCTTTGAAAGTCTGAGTAGAGCACAGCCATCTGAATTATGAAATGGTTATTCTTAGAAATTAATCATTAAGATCTTTTATTATTGAACGAATGTCCTTAGCTTGTCTGATAAGGAAGAAAATGAACTGACAAAGTAGAAAATGAGTTGCTCCTTTATTTCATATCTTCCCATAAAATTAGCCTATCTTTGGTTTGCTACTCCATAGGTCTTGGCATCTATAAAACTCACCAAGGACTAAAAAGATTCCTGGAACACAGACAAAAATTCCAAAAAGCTATGGTTTCAAAACCTGCTTTTGGATATCTTGAAATATGTGACAACAAAAAGCCAAAGTGCTTTATTTTTCTTTAAAAATCGATCTATCTATTCTTTTACAAGTGATATGTGTTGAGAAATCAACATTGCCTACCAGCTACTATCAACAGATGGTTCGCGTAACTGATGTGATTTGTACTGTGACATCAACTCTCTCCCCCCTCCACTTCTTGGGTCGTGAACATCCACGTTTGCAAACCGGAGTGATGATGTGAAAAAGTAAATTATCAACCTCTGTTTTAAGCTTATCATTAAAGTCCGTCTGTATTTCACGTTTCTCCTCAAAGAACAGGCTGAGGCAGCACTCATACCTATCAAACTTGTGCAAAAGGCCAGCGTGATATAGGTGACGTATATTTTTTAGTGTGACTTCTGCTACTAGGTCTCACAAACATGTATTTCCTTGGGAAATGTGAAGGAAAACATACTAAAAAATTGACTTTTGATATTTGTTTTAAATTTGACAAAATGACTTTTACATCTTCTGTTTTATTTTCTAAATTGTGTGTCACAGAAAGACACTAAACAGTATATCCAAAGTAAGTGGTTGTTTTCCAAAGGAATAAATGAAGTTAAGCAAATCCCTGTGAAGAGGCAAGGACTGAGAGACTCAGAGCCTGAAACCTAAATGGGGTGTTTTGTTGTTGTTGCTGATGTATTTTATTTGTTTCCTTTTTGCTTTTTTTTTAGTGGAAATTATCCCCTTAGGATCTTATGTGAGTTTAGAGACATTCGAAACTCTTGTGAACATGGATTAGAAGAAATATTATTAACTAGATAGAATGCTGCTTCTTTGGAAAGAATTAGTTTCAATAAGATGCATAAACTTGTGAGAAATTGGGTGGCAAAAATAAACTACAGTAACGTCGGCTCCCACTATTAAGGGGGGAATTCAGTAAGGCGAGGAGGGGAGGCGAGTCACAGGTACAGGAGATGCACATGGCTGCTTTCTCATCACAGGAGGAATTACCAACTGCCCTTCTTAAACTGAGATTGTTGGGAAATTAGAGAGAAAGACAGAGAAACAGGAATGAGCTGTCAAAGTCAGCTTCACCCTGCCCCCCTTTTGAAGTGCCAGTGGCCATACCGTCATGAACTGGATTAGTATGATCAACATTGACTAAAAGGATAACTCATTCTTGGACTAAACTGGGAGCTTAACCATATTTCCAAAGAAATTCCTTTTGTTTGCAGCAGAAAACTGATTTATAAATTTATAAATTTGATATACACTCAGTTACAAACTGACCTTATTTTAATGCATGTGTGCTGGCTGGTTTTGCATGTAAACTTAACACAGGCTAGAGTCATCAGAGAAGAGCCTCAGTTAAGGAAATGCCTCCCTCTGATACAGTTATAAGGCATTTTACCAAGTAGTGATCTATGGGGGAGGGCCCAGCTCATGGTAGGTGACGCCATCCCTGGACTGGTGGTCTTGGGTTGTATAAGTAAACAGGCTAGCAATCATGTGATGTGAGCCAGAAAGCAGTGCTTTTCCATGGTCTCAGTACTAGCTCCTGCTTTCGGGATCCTGCCCTGTTTGAATTCCTGTCTTGACTTTCTTCAATAATGAACAGCAATGTGTAACCAAATAAACCATTTTTTTTTCTCCAACTTGCTTTTTGGTCATGGTGTTTCATTGAAGGAATAGAAACCTTAATTAAGACAGAATGTTACTTACTATTTTTTCAACAAATGCATTTGAAAATTGTGTGTGTGTGTGTCTCTTACTTTCTGCATCTGTGTGTGTATGTATACATGTACATTCAAGTATAAGCTAGAGGTAGTAAGGAATAGAGAATGGACTGATTTTTTATAAGATAGAATAAAACATTAATTAGCACATATAAAATTTATTTGGTTGCTATTATATATGTAGATATATCTGCTACATTATATTCTCTGAATAAAAAACTAAACCTATAAATATTTCTATATCCTTTGAATACTTCAGATGAATGTAGAATAAGGAAATAAGGACAAAATAACAAATATTCGTTGACTAGGGAACTGAAAAAATAATCAGTATCTGAATGATTCACAAGAAAAAACTGGACAGAACACTGCTGTGAACATATTTATTGACTCAGAAGGGGAGACTAAAATCAAAAGATGCTTCTTATCATAGCACAGAATGTTTTAAAGCTACAGCTTTGCTTCTACAGAACCCAAGAAGGAACAGATCAGCACTTTAAGGCTTGTGAATGATTTATGACCATTTCAAAAGTAAGGGGAAATATCACTTTCTAAATTTATATTTAATATTTACAAATATGTAAATGAGACTGTCTGAGAGAAGTGTAGCAGACGTCCCTATCTTCTTGATGCTGATGGACTGACTAGGTATGACTTTAAAGTGATAGATTGGCAGTGGGAATATGATATTCTACTTTGTTTCATCTTATTCATTTGGAAGCATTAATTCTTTTAACGAAGATTATACATGCAATCCAATCTTGACAGCCTGGCTCTGTGTAATGGGATGTTCTATTTAAATGTGAGGACATATTGATCTTATTCTGAAATATCTATCTAGTATCTATCAAGAGGATAAAGTTTGAACATTTTCCATTGTGGGTCCTGTTCCAAAATTTTTTAAACTGAATATGTTATGAAGAAAAAAATAGTATCATTTCATTTCTTGATTTGGAGACATTTTAAGCAAAAAAAGAGAAAGAAATGAAAAATGAACACTGAAGGAAGTTGTGAAATTTCTTTCCACAGGGTCTCTTAGCAGCACAGAACACTTACTGCAAGTGAAAGTGAGCCAAAGAATCAGTTTTCTGAGATATATATTTTTTAAGTGGATCATTTTGCTTAGGAGTTCTGGCCCATAAACTATGACAACCTCTATTATGGTATCATTTATGACCGTTAGTTTGTGTGTAGTACATCTGAGCTTTCATGCAAATTAAATGATATATGTCAATGAATTGATGTTAGGACCTTGGAATTGGCCCGGATATTTGAAATATGAATTTTGGAACTGTTCTCACAAAGTTATTCTCTTTTGCTACATCTCTATATAAAAGTTGAAAACATTCATTTTAGATTTCTTAAATGAACACTGAATTTGACAGGAAAAGAAGATAAGGCATTCTAACAAATTGATACTTGGCATAACCAACCACTGAAATAAAGAAAAACCATTATCTTGGGCTGTGTAAAATCTAATCTAGAAGAGTTTAGAGTACCTGTTGACACAGAGATGCTTGTCTAACTGTTGCATGCTTGTACTTTGTCTAGAACTTTCTCAGTTAACCACGAACTGCCATTACACACAACTATGAAATGGCAAAAGTTGGTGGACATAAAAGTATTTTAGTTTATTAGTTAATATCATTTTAATCCACAGATAAACATAATGATGTCTACAAATTACTCTGGGTTTTCAATAATGATAAATGTAGTGATATTTCATTTGTATTTTATTAAATAAAGCTTGCGTGAAGTTCAGGAAATAAAACAGCCATAACGGTCAGCGTAATAGAACAAGCACTGGTGACACACACCTTTAATTCCAGTAGTCACACTAGTTTGCCTTAGAAACTGAGTGGTAGTGGTGCACGCCTTTAATCCCAGCACTGGATAGGAGTATAAACTGGGAGGAGACAGCTCTCACATAGAATCTTATTCTGACATTCCTGGAGGAAGAATCGCCATTTTGGACTGAGGTAGAGATAATAGCCAGTGGCTGGCTGTTTTGCTTTTCTGACCTTCAGGTTGAACCACAATTTCTTTCCCCAGATTTTTATTAATCATGCTACAAATAAATTTATGTTTCTTTAATTTTTTGAAACAAAATGAAAAATTACTGTTTATTATTCTTTAACTTTTCAGTTTGGGCTGCTCTAATATTTTCATTAAAAGGCATGCATGCATCAAATTTCATATATATATATACATATTACATAGATAAGATTGACCATTGTTAGCTTAAACAATTAAATTAGAATGCAATCATTTATTTTGAATGCTGTGACTACACAAGATTCAGTATCAAACACAAAAATGTAAAACAAAACCCTTTTCAATATTTGGGGAAAGAAAATAAATTTCCTTAAGGATGTTTCTGTACTTTAGACTTCAGAATATTTTCTAGTGTTTATAAGCTAATTTACCGCTTCTTGACAAACTGTGGTACAGTGCATATGATATACTTTCCTTAAGAGGAATTTACTATGCTTTATTTTTGAGAAACCTTTTAGTAATTGTTAGTTAACTAAAATCACAAAGCCTTGAAGATCTACGTATTAAATAGTAAGAAGAAGTAGGATAAAATTGCATTTATGTGTCATAAAAAATTGAGCAGATACTATGAAATGCATACTTACACAATAGTCATTTATATCTGTATTTGAAATGCATTTTTAAAAATTACATTTATTTGTATATGGTGTGGTGGTGGTGGTGGTGGTGTGTGTGTGTGTGTGTGTGTGTGTGTGTGTGTGCATGCACACACACTTGAGTGCACCTTGCCACAGTGTGCACATGGCGGGCAGAGAACAACTTGAGGATGTCAATTTTCTTCTTCCATCCTATGGGTAATGGGAATTAAACTCAGGTTGGGCTTAAAAACCAGTGTGTATTGAGTCACACACACATACACACACACACACAGGCCAGAAGGGCTCATCTTTACCTGATTTTGGTTTTGGTCTTTACTCAAGACAGCCCCATTCCCAAACTGTGATAAGTTTTCCTTTAACTTTATATTAAAAGTCTTTTCCATCTTTTTGCCCTTATTCATTTAGATTCCCAGATTACAAACCTTTGAGTCTCCCTTTCTTACAAACAGCCTCCAGTGTTGTCCATTTGCTCATTAAGTTTTTTAGTTGGCCTCAGAAATATCTCAGTCTCCTCCTCCCTCCCTTCCTCCGTCCCTACCCCCCCCATCTTCTACTAAATCACTATCTCTCTATTAACTCTCTTGGTTTTTGAGGCGAGGTCTCCCTACATAGTCCTGGCTGTCCTGGAACTAATGTAGACCGGGCTGGTCTTGAACTCACAAATGTCTTCCTATTTCTGCCTCCTGAGTGCTGGAATTAAAGGCACTCTGCCTTTACTGTCTCTTTTTTCCCCTTTTTATTAAAAAGTTCCACCTCTTCCCATTTCCCTCCCCCTTCCCCCAACCCCCTTCCTCCTCCCTCTCCAGTCCAAAGAGCAGTCAGTGTTCCCTGCCCAGCGGGAAGTCCAAGGTCCTCCCCACTCCATCCAGGTCTAGGAAGGTGAGCATCTAAACTGACTAGGCTCCCACAAAGCCAGTACATGCAGTAGAATCAAAGCCCAGTGCCATTGTCCTTGGATTCTCAGTCAGCCCTCATTGTCAGCCACATTCAGAGAGTATGGTTTGATCACATGCTTCATCAGTCCCAGTCCAGCTGGCCTTGGTGAGCTCCGGAGGATCCAGCAATACCACTCTTGGGAATATACCCAAGAGATGCCCTATCATACTACAAAAGCATTTGTTCAACTATGTTCATAGCAGCATTATTTGTAATAGCCAGAACCCAGAAACAACCTAGATGCCCCTAAATGGAAGAATGGATAAAGAACGTGTGAAATATATACATATTAGAGTACTACACGGTAAAAAAACAATGACATCTTGAATTTTGCATGCGAATGGATGGAAATAGAAAACACTATCCTGAGTGAGGTAACCCAGACACAAAAAGATGAATAAGGTATGTACTCACTCATTAGTGGGTTCTAGCCATAAATAAAGGACATTGAGCCTATAATTCAGGATCCTAGAGAAGCTAAATTGATGGAGGAGGGTCATCTGTCTATGTGTTACTTTCATTGATTAATAAAGAAACTTCCTTGGCCCTTTAATAGGACAGAAAATTAGGTAGGCGGAGTAGACAGAACAGATTGTTGGGAGACAGAAGCAGAGTCAGGCAGATGCCTCAGTCAGTCGCTATGACTCTCCTCTCCAAGATAGATGCAGGTTAGGATCTTTTCCAGTAAGGCACCACCTTGTGGTGTTGCTACACAAATTACTAAATATGGATTAAAGAAAGATGTGAGAATTAGCCAATAAGAGGCTGAAAGCTAATGAATACAATTTGTGTGTTGTTATTTCGGGTGTAAAGCTAGCCATGCAGGAGCTGGGTGGCAGGACACAGCCCGCTGCTCCCTCTACACTAAATAAGAAGGTGAACCCTGTGATGTTTGCTTGCCTCAACAGAAATATCAGGTGAATCAGACCTGTAGTTTTACACTAAACACTTCATTCACAGTGACCAACACTATAAAACTGGAAAACTAATCCACTGATTAAAGGGAGAAAAGAAATTCGGAATGTCAATCTTGGAATTCCAAAGACAAATAAATACATATTTGTCTACTTCCTACTTGATCTATCTATCTATCTATCTATCTATCTATCTATCTATCTATCTATCTATCTATCTATCTATCATCTATCATCTATCTCCCTTCTACCCTCTCCTCACCCCCCATCTTTCTCTCTATCTTTGTATCACCCCGCCCACACACACAATCGTCTTCTAGGTTCACTGTCTACCCTTGTACCTCCTACTCCATTTCATACCCTGGAAAGCTATGTTTCAAATCCTACATCTTTATAGTCAGCATTGTTCTTTGTTTTCTAGTAGTTTGGTTCATTCTAATAGGAAACAAAGGCAAATAATTGGAAAGCTGAAAAAATTTGAGCAAGGGATTCAGTACTGCTTCTCTTCCAAAGGGCTCTTAATTTTTTTTTGGTTTAGTCATCTAATTGGTTGGAAATTTTAGAAAATTTTATCACTTCTACAGATTATCCTTTCTACCTTTAGTTCAAAAATATGTCATTAACGTGATATTTCTTTCAGTCTCCCCTGAAAAGCAGTTTCCATTTACACTGATGTAAATATGACACATTCCATGGTACAGAATAATTCTTGAAGTGTATACTTGGCTCAATTTTTATATTGTAGAATATAATATCATAGTTACAATACAAGAAAAATTATTGATATGCTGTATTTCATTAAAATCGAATTGCTCTGTTCTGCCAACATAATGTCTGCAAAATGCTCGTGGCTAGGTATGTTGTTCATTTGGAGAACCCTTAGTTAACATTCATGAGACCCCAAATGTATTTCTCAGTAAACGTCTCACAGACTAAAAAAAAATATTTTAAAAGAACATACTGATCAATAAAGGACTGATAGTCAAACTACACAAAGAACTCATAAAATTCAGCAATAAGAAAATAGAAACTCAATTAAAATGGGAAAAGATCTAGGCAGATACTTCATGAATGAAGATGTACTGATGCCAATTATGTGTCTGAAGAGATGGTCACATTATGTTATCAGTGAATAGCAAATGGAAATTGCGGTGAGATAACAGTTTAATAATTGCCTCTTAGAATAGTGAAAATCTAAAACACTGATAATACCAAGTGTTAGCAACAGTGTGGAAAAAGAGGGCCTCACATCCATTGCTCCTTGGGAATATGAAATGCCAATTTCACTTTGGAAGAACATCTGACAATTTCACATAATATAAAATGATGCATATTGTCCTGTTTAATCTGATATTTATATTATTTTAAAAACTACCATATGCATGTTTATAGAAACTTTATTGATAATTATCAAATCGTAAAAGAAACTAAGACATCCTTCCTTCTTCACTAAGTGACAACACGTCTTGATGCATCCAGACAACAGAAATATTTCACACTAAAAAGACACGAGCAATCATACACTAATATTAGCAGTAGGTTTAGTGAACTAACAGTAGCTTGTCTAACCATTTCTTCCAAACAGAAAAATCTCCTGAAGAAACCTTATTTAGACTCTGGAAGCAAATGAAAGCTGTGAACATATTAGTAAGACAACTTACAAAGCTCAGCAAGATCCTGAAACCTAAAGGACCCACAAACCTCTCATCAAAGGAATGGTAAACGTTCTAAGGACAAGAGAATCAGTCCAGCTAGGATGTCTGCAGATCTTGCAGGAGGTGATGAGTGTTTGGGTTTCTTGATTTGTCACACATTCTTGAGGGGAATTTCCAATAATACATCTGACTTTGCGTCATCCATTCCCCTCTGAGGGATCCATCAACTATATAACTGTGACTCCAAGAAACTCCCTGGTTCACTAAGCTAGAGTTGGGTGGAGAGTTTGTTTGAAGAAGGGGATGTTTGGTTATCCTCTACTTTCATCCTCTTCCTTCTCAAGAGTAAGAATCACAATATAAATAATGTGTTGATGTTAGTTAATTCATCGCTGTTATTTTGTAGGGAAAGGAAGAATATGGTAATTTTATATATTTCTATTCAATTTTATGCACAACCTCATATGTCTCTAAGTTTAAAGATCTCAACAATAATAAAGTTCTCTATATTTAATGTTTTCAATTTGATTTCCATCTTTATCTAAATCAAAACATATTAACTGACTAGAAGTACTTCAGAATAGTAACTTTCTAATTTATACCATGATGATTAGTCTTTCATATTACTCCAATAGAAGAGAGTATTATAGCTTTGTATTTCTACTAAGTAAATATATAGGCATATATAATTGTAAGACATACATAATGAATCATTGGGCTATAATCTGTAAATAGTGATCACTTGAGAACTGTGTTGTTTGAGGAAGTATGGCAGCAAGAATAGTGTGTGTGTGTGTGTGTGTGTGTGTGTGTGTGTGTGTGTGTGTGTATGTGTGTGTATATGCATGCATGTGTGCACCTGCACAGCGGGGTAGCCATGAAAATGTGTACATATGCACTTGGAAACCAAAATCCCATATTGAGTCTCTTCCTTTAGTTCACTTCGTCTTGGTATTTTTTCTTTGGATGACAAAGTCTTTCACTGAAACTCCCCAACTGACTCAACTGTCAAGACAGTGCATTCTGGGGATCTTGTGCCCAGCACTGGGTTTTGAGGTGCTTGACATCTTGGCCAGCTCTTGTGTTCAAGTTAAGAATCCAAACACATTTCTTCATGTTTTCCTAGGAAGCGCTTTACTGAATGAGTTATCTCCTCAGCCTCCAGAACAATATTTTAACCAAATACAGAATAATAATTGAATTCAAAGCCAGAAAAGTTATCACTCTTCCAAGTTTCTCAATATTCAAAAATTTTCAAAATCAAATCACATTTTAAATTTAATTAAATAGCATAAGGAGATCACCCACATTCCAATGACATCATTTTTTAGGCTGTTAAGTTGAAGTTAATATTTGAAACAATGAATGACTCTGGAAATTTCTATTATGATTCTCCTCCCTGCATGTTTTTTTTTTGCAAAAGCATATTTATGTCCATAATTTCTCTGCATTTTCAACCTCATAACCTAAACACCGTGACCTACATTTAGAAATGCCTCTTGGTTTTTCCTAAGCCTTTTCCTTTCTTTGTTCCCTTTCTTAACTGATTTCCTTGTCTCAGTTGCTTCTTACATTTCTGATACTAACTTAACCCTTGAGTTGGAAATCTCTCTTTGTGAGCTTTTTTAAAGAGAGAGAGAGAGAGAGAGAGAGAGAGAGAGAGAGAGAGAGAGAGAGAGAGAGAGAGAGAGTTGAGATTCCAATTTCACTAAGAAAACAGTTACAATTAACTTAACATTTAGTATCTTCATTTCTTAACCCATAACCTTCATTTTCCATACCAAAGAATATTTTAGTCTCCAGATAATGTGTTTCATGTCTCCATGTTTTAAATATATTTCCCTTTCTTGTTTAAAATTACTTTTTCTTCCTCCTCCTAAATGCATATTCATCACCTAAGACAGGTTAATGTCCTTTGATCTGTAGAGATTAGGAACTTCGTCATCCCAGGAGACAACTGGTAGCTCAAGTTAGGTCTTTACACACATGTATGAAATTTAAATCAGCTACACAACTAGACTGAAATTTCTTAGAGGAATTATTCATTTATGCAAAGCACATGGTACACACCTGATAAAGGCCCTCTGAAAGAATAAAAGGATAAATGATTGGATCTCCATCTTTCAACCTGGGCTTAGAGAGGATGAATGAGTAACGTTGCGAGAAAATAAGTGAGCAGTTGATGTTGCTATTTCAGAATTCCACAGTTCTTACTTCCTAAGGTTTTACAAATTTTGGCAAACTGTAGCTTTTGACTCTCAGGCCAGGTTCAATGGATCACAGTATTTGTGTTGAGTATGAGGAGATGTGAATTTCTGAGGTTGTAGATGAGTCTTGACAGCGGGACTTAGAGAGTCATCACATCCTATACTCACCTTAGGGCAGAAACACAGGTTCTGCTACAAGAGGCACTCTAATTCTTATGCCAGTAGTTCTAGAGTTCCATACTGGAATTCATGAATAGGAGGGAGAGATTAATTTGGCTGACCTGAGAAAAACAGCAAATGCTATAGAAAAGATGAACTCAGACCATTCGCCCCAAGGGAACGAATGCACTGTAAGGTCAGCCACCCATTGTGGAGAAGCTGGCACTGTGTGTACCATTTAGTCTGAACTATATATATATAATGAGAAGCTATGAAATTTCTATGAGGAAGACAGAAAAGAAGGCGAGTCATTTGTTCATGTTAGTTAAGCTTATATATTCTTTAAAAATCACATTTTGAAAGATAATGCAAACTCATTGGTCTGGTTGTGACATCATGTAAAACTCCACTGTTTATTCGCTTTGTCGTTTTTGTCTCACATCCCTTGAAAGTAAGGCTTGTGCCTCCAGACTCATGGCATAGTCATCTGGGAGATGGGGGTGGCAGGTACTGAAAGAGAGACATCTTCAAATACATCTTGCTTTCCAATGTGTGACCTTACCTTCCCTAGCTAGTTCTTTTTAAAGAGGTTCTGGACAAACCCTACTGATGCTGGGTATTATTTTGTGTTGTGCAAGCCAAACAACTCTCTCCTCTGATTGCTTCCTGCATGTAGGTCTTCCAGGTTTGGTAGTCTTACAAGTAATTTTGGGTAGTGAATTAAGACTATAGGATATATTTGATAACGGGGCTATGCTCTTTTCTCTTTGTGTGTAGATTGTGTTTCCTCTTTTTTGTCATGGTTTAACAATTTGAGAGTCTATGTGTTATGATCTTTTTTTCTCTTACTGTTGCGTGGTCATACATTTCTGCAGAGTTTACTTTTCTTTTAATTTTAGGGTCTAATTATTATAAGAGACTTTAATCTCTTATAATAGAACGTTATGGAATAGCAACCCCTGATAAAAACCTGATGTTCTGCTGTCATTGAGACTGCATAAATTGGTTCCTGGTCCCAGCATTGGATAAGGAACATGGTCCCAAACATCAACTAATTTTTCTTAGGTGCTTCAAGCTAATCTTTTTCTCTTATAAATGTTCACATAAAAATGTAAGAGTTAGCCGGGCGGTGGTGGCGCACGCCTTTATTCCCAGCACTCGGGAGGCAGAGGCAGGCAGATCTCTGTGAGTTCGAGACCAGCCTGGTCTACAAGAGCTAGTTCCAGGACAGGCTCCAAAGCCACAGAGAAACCCTGTCTCGAAAAACCAAAAAAAAAAAAAAAATGTAAGAGTTAAAAAGACTTTGACAGTCGTATTAATGTTGGCAGCAACAATTAGTGGAAGTTTTAAGACTACTGGGACAGCGCAGTGTTTAACACAATGACATGTTGGCAGTATACACTTGTCTGCATACATGTGATAGCCTTAGAGTGAAAGAGGGAAGAGACACCAAGATGCGAAAGTAATAGAAGCAGAGAAATGGAGAGACCAAAAGTCTACATTAGGGCAATTCTTCCTGCCTGCTTTACTTCCCCACTGAAGACTTGGTACATTAGAATTTCAGCAGTGCATACAGAGCCTTATGTAGGACCTTTGACAAAGATGCCTCAGACTCACTAAAAGATTATCTCTGACATTGAAAATGTCTGCTCTCTTGTCCTTTTCAGACTCTGTGTTCAAAGACGTTTGCTCTAGAAGGCCTGGCTGCAGCGATACACTTATAGCTCCATTTGCAGACTTTCTTATAGGTTCATAAATGGAGACTAGAAGGAGGAGGGAAAGGAATAAAATTTAATAACTGAATAAAAATGTAAATAAAGATTTGCCTAAAATTACTTGTCCAAGAAATAATTCTCCCTCCCCCTTAAGCTAATACTTTGATAAGCTCAGTACAGTGATCCTGATTTGGAGCGTGACCTTTGAAAATGCTCTCCAGCTTGATTAAAGATGTATTAAATTTGTTTAAATAAACCTCGTTGTAATGGCACATCATTTGTAAGAAGCTATTAGGGGGCTGGAAACTGTGCTGCTGTATTTGCATGAAAATGTGCCCTGCTTGAATTGAGGATCTTTCCTGAATTAACGGCAAAGGAAACTGACACTTTCATAATTTTTTCTGACAGAGAGAGAGAGAGAGAGAGAGAGAGAGGAAGAGAGAGAGAGGAGAGAGAGAGAGAGAGGGAGGAGAGAGAGAGAGGAAAGATAGAAAAATATACCAAAAACTTTGGGCAAAGCTCTAGGAGAGAAGGGGGGGCTGCATATCAATCACAGTCCAATGCTTCAAGCCTGGGCTCTTAAATCAGGCAATAGTCCCTGTGTTCTTAATATATTCTTTTAAATGCAGTCAATAATATTTATATCTGTCTATTGCTTTGTTGCTGGAATGGCTCTATCTTTGAGTCTTCCTGTGAGAACACAAGTTGTTTGGGAGGAACCAGAGGCACAAGGATAACCAGTGGAAAGCTGTATTATCATTGCATTGAATCCCAAGACTGGAATTCTGTCCCTGGCTCCAATTTTATTGTGGTCTCTGGGTTTGTGGAGAAGCTGAAGCACCCAAATTCCTCCGTCCTCCATTTCCAAATGAGCTGCCTCAGTGATGAGAGTGGGGCTGACCTCTAAAATATTAAATTAAAATCTTTTGTCTTTCTAAAAAATAGATTCTTCTTTCATGTAATACATCCCAACTGGAATTTCCCCTCCGTCCACTCATCCTGTTCCCTGCCACCACCACGCCCTTTTCTCTGATGCACTCACACTCTGTTTCTGTCCAGAAAAGAGCAGGTCTCTAAGAGATCACAATCAAGCATGACAAACCACAACACAATAGGTCAAGGCAAAAAACCCTCACACCCAAGCTGGACAAAGCAACCCAATAAGAGGAAAAGTTTCATGACAGCCAAAAGAGTCAAAGACACACAGTCTGCTATGGGTAGGAGTCCCACAGAAACACCAAGCTAACATATGCACAGAATATGCATAGAGGACCTAGTGCAGATACTAGACCTTCAGTCTCTGAGAGTTTATAAGAGCCCTGATTAGTTGTCCAGCAGGCCATGCTTTCTCTGTGTCCTCATCTCCATCCCATATGACTCCTACAGTCTTTCCTCCTCCTCTTCTGAAGGATTCCTAGATCTCTGAGGGGAAGGACCTAAGACCTCCAAATTAATATAATCTGTATAATGTTTAACTGTGGGTCTCTGCACCAGCTGCCATCTGCTGCCAGAGAAAGCATCTCTTATGAAGACTGGACAAGCACTGATCTATGATCACAGCAAAATTTCCTCTCTCTCTTTTCTTTATTGTTTTTAGGCCAGTCTTGTTTGGTTCTACCCTGTGGCTCTGAGCTCTCTAACTAGTCTCCAGTGCCTGGCCATTCAGGCACTGTCAGAAAGGGTTTCCTTTTGTGATCTGGAGCCCAAGTTAATCCAAACATTTGTTAGGCAGTCCCACAAGTTCAGTGCCACCACCCCAACACATCTTCAGGCAGGACAGATTGTAGGTCAAAGGTTTTGTGGCTGGCCAATGTTCACGCATCTCCTTCCGTAGCCTGCAGAGTACCTTCCTGAACCAAAGACACTAGACCATGAAAATAAGGGCCCCTTGTAAGCACCAGCTCAACCTCTACAAATTCAATGAGCTATTGGGATGTTGTGCTCAGTAATAGGGGCCAGCTGTCAGTTTGCAGAGAGCAACCCTTTGTCCTAGTATCAACATTATTTGTTTAGGGACCCATGGGAACCTCTTAGCAAGCAAGTTCCCTTGCCATTGGGAGCCTTGATTGGCCACAAAAGATGACCAGTTTAGGCTCTGTACCCTCTCTTACCAGGGTCCTCACTAGATTCTCCCTCAAAGATTCCAGAGAATTTTCAACTGCTCTAGGTTTTCACATCGCTCCTCAAATGCTCCCCAATTTGAGATGTCTCTCCTATACTCTCCCTCAATCCACCTCCCCGCCCCACCAGATCCCATCTATTCCTATCCCCACCAGCCCCCAGTACACTAGCAAAATCTATGCTATTTACTTTTCCCAGGGAAATTTATGCATACCCTCTAAAGCCTCCTCTTTACCTCTTTGAGTCTATGGATTTTAGAATAGTTATCATTTACCTAATGGCTATTATCCACTTGTAAGTGAATACATATTGGATTTTCTGGGCCTGGGTTACCTCACCCAGGATAATATTTTGTTATTTACATCTATTTTCTGCAAAATTCATGATGCCATTTTTTAACAGCTGAGGAATACTCCATCATGTAAATGTACCTCATTTTATCTTCTACCTTTTGCTTCTTCTTGTAGAGGTTAGTGATCAATCCGGATCATCTTCCAATTTAGCCACCATTTTTTCATCTTTGCAGGTATTAAGAAGTCAATTTTACCCAGTTTCTTTCTTGTTGGACCTTGTTTTGCACCAATAAAATTGTGGCATTTTGCTTGCTGAATGACACCACCTGCATAGTCCACAGGGGCTTTCCACTGAGCTATGTGGAGCTCAGTTCTTCATTCTTTACAACAAGGGGACTCAGGAAACGTGTGCAGGTCCTAGGGCATGAGCACCTTAGCTGTTTTAGTTGGTGTGCTCAGGTTTTCTCCCTTTCCATTTTATTAATTTATTTGTTTCCATTTCTTCTTAAATTAACCTAAAGATAATATTCTTGGAACTGTAAGTTCCAAAATCACATAAATATCAATTGATTGAGGCTGTGTTTCAGTGTGTCTGGTCGTAATATCTATGATGCTTTATTATAATAACCTTGGACCAGACTTACTACATCAAGATAAAGTGGAGAATCACAAAAGGAGATATGTGAAATAATTTTAACTGCCCCAGATTTAGAGATATACATAACAGGCTATCTACACAGGAAATCAGTTCCATTCTAGAGAGTCATGTCCAAAGAAAACTTTATTGCAAATTACTGCAAGCATATTTGATTTTAACCTATGGTACTTTCTGTTAAGTAACATTAGAAGCATATTTTCTACATTGAAAATGTTTTATATTTTTTAGTAAAATTCCTGCTGTAATTTAAAATTATTGTCATGGCAAAATTAAGTTATGTATTCTTAATGTGTCTTGTGCCTTCCAAGTCAATAATAAGATTTCTGCCATCTAAATTTATGTGAATACAACTAAAAGTATTTAGAGTTGATGGGACCTGTTCAGTTCAGTCCAGGGCCTTCTAGTTTGACTTCTCTAGAGGTGACAATACACACTGATAGACAGGCTGGCTACAGAAGAATGACTGGAGGGAGAAATCGAAGGAGATTCGCCAGAAGACAAGAAAATACCATTAAAGAACAATTTGTTTTTTGAGAAAACAAAACCAATCTGAGAAACAAATTTACTAGTGTTACTTAATTACCTAATGACTATTTTCCTACCAATTTCCAATTGAAATCCCAAAGTATAAATATTCTTATATTAGACCCTCTTAAGAACTCTTTGAATCCTCCCCTCTTATTGACTTTTAAAGATAAATAAATAAAGGCAGATCTCGGAATCTAAGTGAAGTAAAGTGATAAGGATAAGGTGTTCTGTCCAGGACTCAGTGCTGATGGGTTCCACCTGCCATTTCTCACATTTTCTTTCTGCTTTATTACTCCTCTATTAAAAGGTCTTCTGTGGTGATATGCAAGATATTCATGAGTATGGCAATAGGATCTGGACATTTCTGGCACCCTCTCCTCAGCTTCCCAAGGACCTAGCTGGGGGCGTCTTCCTGGACACCTGGGAACCCCTCTAGAGTCAAGCCTCTGCCAACCCTAGAATGGCTCCCTTAAGTAAGATATATAATTCCTTGTTCCCATATCCACCCTTCCTATATCCCAACCATCCTATTCCCCCAAGCTCTTCCCATCCTCCACTTCACACTTTTCTCGCCCCCTCCCCCCTCCCCCCATCCCACCCCACCCCTATGTTCCCATTTTAGAACCTTCACCTGGCATTGGATGGAGAAAATGACAGAGCCCCACATAGGAGCACCGGACTGAGCTCCCAAGGTCCCGATGAGGAGCAAAAGGAGGGAGATCATGAGCAAGGAAGTCAGGACCTTGAGAAGTGCGTTCACCCACTGAGACGGCAGGACAGAACTAATGGGAGACCACCAAGTCCACTTGGAATGGGACTGATGGAACATGCGACCAAATCGGACTCTCTGAGGGTGGCTGATGGTGGAGGCTGACCGAGGAGCCAAGGACAATGGCGATGGGCTTGGTCTCTACGACATGGACGGGCTCTGTGTGAGCCTTGTCAGTTTGGTTGCTCACCTTCCTGGACCTGGGGGGAGTTGGGAGGACCTTGGACTCAACATAGTGTAGAGAACCCTGATGGCTGTTTGGCCTCAAGAGGGAGGGAGTGGGGGTGTGGGTGAAGGGGAGGGGAGGGAAGGGGGAGGAGGAGGGGAGGAGATGGCAATTTTTAATAAAAAATAAATAAACTGGAAAAAAAAAGGTCTTCTGCTAGATCAGTCCGACTGTAACACATCCATAGAACCTGTTATGAAAGCTTTATAAAATTGCCCTTTGACCCTTTTTTTGCATCTAAAAATGTATTTAATTTGTTCTCCACATGTGATAGACAAAAGCAGCCAAATAGTGAGAGGGCATGAATGTGGAAAGTGGCAGAGCCGAAATTTCTGACACAAAGTGTTTTTCATATTTCTATGACATCATCTTTGCTTCACATGCAGAGTTGGTTCAGTTCACAATCATTTTCAACTTCAGCTCAAACACCTCACATGTACAAGAATTCTAAAACCTTTTCAGGAAGTGAGATTTATGAAGAGATTTCATCTCTTTCTTACCTATCCCATAGGACAGTACTAAATATCCCTTCCTGAGAGAGTGAGGCCAATATAAGGTTACTTGCTTTTGCCCAAGAGCTGTTAGTATGTTTTTTCTAAATTGTTTGCTTTCCTTTAATCCAAGTATGAACTCCCTCTCTCTCTCTTTTGGAAACTTTTACAGAATTTAAACTAATGTCCCTGCTTCTGAGTGCTTTCTTTCTCCCTCATTTCCTTTTAGTTGTTAATTTACCATTCCCAGCTGAGATACTTGAGCAGATAGAATCAACCCAGCTCCTGCCTAATTGGTTCATCATGCACTTTATGATAATTTTCATTCTGGATTTTGATTAGGTCAGTATGGGACTGCTTTGGTCAATGCTTGTAATGATCTGCCTATTAACTCTGAAATAGGGTCTTTGACTGTTCTTATCTTATCAGATATCTCGCTGTCTTAACTCTGCTAACCAGGAAATATTACTGAACTGTCCAAATCTTCTGTATCAGAGGCTAACATTTTCCGTATTAGGTTTAGCCCCATTTGACCTAACTTGTTACCTTCATTCACAGATCTAAATGTTTAATATATATATATATATAATATATATTTATATATATATAATATATATATATTACAGACTCAGTGCTAGAAAAGGAGCTGAGAGTTTTACATTGTGACCTGCAGGCAACAGAAACTGTCTACCATAATGAGTGTAGCTTGAGCATGAAGATCTCAAAGCCCAGCCCCACAGTGACACACTTCTTCCAATAAGGCCACACCTATTCTAACAAAGCAACATTTCCTAATAGTGTCTCTCCCTATACCTTATAGTGGACAATTACATTCAATATATATATTGAATATAATGTATATATATATATATATATACATTCTTGAATGAATACATATATGGAATATTTTGCTACCATCTTACCTTTCTCTTGAAACTTATATTTAAGTTATTATTGTATCATGTTTTATGTGCATATATATTTGTTTATATGTAAATCTTCATAAACAGATATAAATATATAAAAAGAGAATATATTTACATGTATTTAGCATTTGACTTTATGCATATATAATTCTGACAATTCTGCATTCATTCTGCCTAGAGAAAAATGAGAAAGGTAAATCTTATTAATAACAGAAATCAATAATAATGAATTTTACATCTATGCTCGATTTTCAGTTAAAATACTAAATTATCAATCACACTTATTGGGATTTATTAACTACATAATGGGCTTGAGTTGTTAAGTTGTTTAAGTCATTTTATATGCAGATTAACTAAGAAACAATCTTCTCACAAAAAATTGTTTCCATATGAAACATGGATAGTTTTGTATTAGTCTCATTTTAAAGGGCACTTCTTAAAGTCATCCCTTCTATAACTGCTTTTCTTTGAATCTGTCGGTTGCAAAAGCCTTCTGCTCTCTGAGCTCACGAAAGTATGCATGACAAGTATACACAGAGGGATTACCCCCTGAAGGCAGTGGAACATCTGCTTGTTCAACTTCACCAAAGCTGCCATTTAGGCAGGTGCTTCAGAGGCATTGGCAGGTGGGCCTTGAGTCAGATCTTACAGGTAGGGCCAATGCATCAAGGGTGCTTGTGTTTGTTTTAGTAGTATGGAACTTTCTATCCTAAGACAGTTGGTCTCAAAACTAACTTTATTCCATCAAGATACAAGTCAGACTCCAGGTTTGTTTCTTTACGAAATGATTCATGCCACTAAGACCTTAATTGTAATTGTTACCTCCTAGCAACAGTTCCTTATCAGAATGATAAAGAAAGCAATACTTTTCTTTGTCTTTGTCTCATGCCGTATGCCTCCAGTGAAGATCTGCCCACTCACTTCTGTTAGACACCCATCTTCCGTCTCCTGAAAGGTTTAAAGACATTTTCCTCTGAAAGTATTTGCATTTCATCATCTTTCCCTTCAGGCTCCCCACCATTATTCAACTTCCTAGTGCAGGTGACACTGACGATCCGAATCAGAAGCCTGACATTTTTGCTGATTTCTCCCCCATAATTTTGGTACCTTGTAAATGACGCAGTTCATTAGATCCCTAGACACCTTTCTCATCAGTCACATCCTAACTTAGGTCATTTTCTGAACCTCCTGGGAAGCTTTAACAAATACATTAGATAGAATGGGTAAAACTGTCCCTTCCCCCTCCTCCACCAGCAAGCCTGTGCTGAGTGTTCTGGTTGTAGTGGTGGCAGTCCTATTATTTTCAGCTGTGGTTGCTGAGGATCTACTAGCTTTCATTTTCGTTTCTGTAACACATTTCTCTACTTTTACAGTGATACAATGGGGAACTTGTTCTTAAGCCAATCAAAATACCTCTTTATCTTTTGGGGGAAAAAAGCACCTAATTATGGTTCAAAAAGAGTAGTTTTATTGTGTATAAAAACAGTTATAATGGGCTCACCAAAGTTAAGCCTAGAAAGATGCATGACTCAAGAAGGGTATCCTATTTTCTAAACTGAGTTTCATAAGAAGTTAGCAAAAGGGAAATCTGGATACAGAAGCTTTCTTGATGGCATCAAACTTTTAGGCTAAAGAGACCAAGCAATCTATATTCATTTGAATTAAAAATGTCCTCCATAGTTTTCCGTATCTGAACACTTAGTCCTCCTTGTGGGGCTGTTAGAAAAAATAGTCACAGCCTTGATAAAGAAAGTTGTCACTGGGTGACCTTTGAGTGTTCATAGATTCAGTCAGGCCCTTTCCAGTCCTCTCTTTCTTTGCCGTGTGTTTGTAGTTGAATATATGATCACTCAGCCTCCAGCTCTGGGGTTGCTCCTGCCATTTCTTCCCTCCCATTTTATATTCTCCCTCTGGAACCATCAAACCTCATAAATTCTTCCCTCTGTGAGTTGCCATGGTCATGGTGTTTTGATAGTAAAAGGAAAGGAGCTAATAAAATATCCAAAATTTTAGCTAAATAATTTTGTAGTTTCTTATACTCATATTTTTAATTAAACTATGTTTAATTGAAATAAACTTCCTGTTTTTTCAGTTCAAGTATGCATTCACATGCTCTAAGATAACAATATATCCAGGCTCATAAACGGTATGTCTAAGCACGTAAATATCAAATTTAAATTTGTTCAAAATAAATTTGCCTTGTTACTTGTTAAATAGCATTCATAAAGACAAAATTGAAAGATACTGTAGTGTCATATTTTCAAAGGAGTGCAAACAAAGTATTAGAAATAATTTAAGGTTTTAAACATATTCATGATGATGGACTGAAAAAAGTTCATGTACTTAATAAAAATCAATACATATTAAATTCTTATTTATTAAGTACATTTTAAATTTTAATCTCAGAAAAATTACATTTTATAGTCATTATTTGTATATCATCTCATACTAATAACAGTGCTTATGTAAAGAATAGAAATATGGTGATGTTTATTAATGATTAAATTGAATATGTGATGTATAAAGAAGTAAATAAAAAAGTTTTATATAATTTTTTCAAAAATATTTTATTGTATACAGTAGAAATTACTTAAGAATAGAATATAAATATAAATATAAATATAAATTACTTAAGAATAGAATATAATAGAATATAAAGTGTAATTGCTAAACTCAAGTTCAAATATTCAAGTGACATTATTTTCTCTTGAAAATTTTAATGTCTTATAAATTTTATTGAACTCTACAATTATAAAAGAAGCTGTCAAACTTCTTTGTCTATTCTACAAATAAAGAAGTGGTAGATTACATCAATATATTACAACAGATCCACAGATAAGAAGCTAAATCATGAACTGTGTAGCATAGGAAAATATGCTCAGCCATGAAGAGTAAGTCATACGTATCTGGAATTAGATCATAAGTGTCCCCAGAATTTCCAATAAGAATATCATCAGAAGCAAGATGATGGAAGTTTGATATTCTTGTTTTAATTGAGTTTTTGAGAATGTCAAACATGTATATTCAGTATTTCTGAGCTACTTCCCAGTGCCCCACTTCTCCTCCCACTGAATTTGTCTCCATCCCACCCTTCCAACTTCTTGTTCTCTATTTTTTGTAGTAACCTAGAGGCAAAAATTAGTGCTATCTAAATGTGCATGTGTGTGGAACAGTATTTTGTTAAAAAGAAATTTGCTGCATGTAAGTTTTCTGAGATAAAAGATTTGACAAAATATTTTTCATCTTTCATATTTTTAAATAATTCCACACTCAAATGCTTCTTGTTATTAAGCATTGTGCCTTTCCACTATCAGTGAGTCAAACTCATAGTGCTCATGCCTTCATGGAATTTTGATGCAGCTATCTTTTCCTTTAAAGACAAAAAACAGGAGATTTGAAATTGCATGTCTTGAGGCAGCATTGGTGCAAGCCACAAAATAGACCTTCAGGACCACAGCTCCCCACGGATGCTGAGGAGCATAATACCCTCTAGTGAAAACTGGATTACCATTCAGAGAATTCCCTTCTGTCCTCTAATCTGAACTCATTACCTACCTAGTTGCAGTAGAGACTCTGAGATCCTGAATATCAGACATGCTCATCTGTAATGAAATATATCTTCACTCTATAGTTCCTCAGGTCAACATATAAGGAAGGGTTCACATGCTTTTATTTGGAGGAACACCATTCTCTGTAGAATATCATCTTTTAACTGAAGCACATATTGTATTATATATAAAAACATTCAGGTAGTGTTCAAACATAAAGACATGATCTAAATGCTGCCTACATTAACCGCCCACTGTAGTGACTATTACCTTCTTAATATTTTAGGACATATTTATCCTTTACTTAATAGCATACATTTCATATGTAAAAATTATTCCTTGTTCTTGATTTTTCTCATACAGAAAAACACAGTACCCTGTCATTTTCTAGTTGCATCCTTAATAAATAATTTGTGTTTGATATAATGCCTATAGTTGAATAATGTTTTCTGTATAAGTCAGAATGCTATCTGTTTTTCCTCTTCAACGAATTTGTTGATATATCCAGCTAGAACACTATGTCTATGCAGTTTACCATGGGGCCATGATAAACTACACTGGGAACACCTTATCCTTGTTCGGTATCTGTGAGTGCTTGTGGTAGAAACCTGGTTGAAGGTCTGTTCTCATGCTTCCAGATGGGTACTGGGGAGCACAACGCCCCCTCGTGAAAACTGGCTTGCTACTCAGAGAATTGCCTTCTGTCCTCTAATCTGAACCCATCCTGCATGTTTTCCTTACCAGGATTTGAAGAACATACTCTGTTCCCGTCCAAATGTGAGAAGTTTAATTTCAAAATAAAATATGTCACAAGAGCAAGGAAACAAAAGTGAAAAGCTCTGATTTCAGTGTCAGTTACCATATATTATTTTACTCTTTGGGTAAAATAGCGTGAATCCTTCCAAACTACTGTTTGGAAAGAGATTAATACACATTGTAACCTTGTGATGCCGAATCCCTTGGAAAGAAATGTCAAGGAAATATTTCCCTTGCACTGTCCAGTCTAGACTTGACAGCTTAACAGCTACTCATCTTTACCTCTCAAACATGTATCATGTCTTTTGTTCTGCCTTCAAAAGGAGGATATTTTACTGTTATTTATTTTAATCGGCACCAATAACCTCAGTAGATGTGAAGAATACAAGAAAAGTTGGGAACTTTAAGTGACTCTTGTTAAAATGTTTCTCTCTTCCCTACAACACCAGTTAAATCATTAAAAAGCAAATAAACAAAAAAATGAGGTACCAGACATTTTTTTTCCAGTGGTTCAGTGAAGAAGGGTTACTACTCTATACAAGCACTGATAATCCTTATTAAGACAAAAACACTACTCCAATACAAAGCACATCAGATTCTGTAACCACATAAGACTCGTCAAATATCTAGCCAATCACTCAATTACCAACCTAGTGAAAGGGTACTCACTTCTGAAAGTGCTGGGGAAATATACGGATCAAGATATCTGCTCATTGTAAGATGCTTTAATGAAATTTTCAAAAGCCAAGCTGGTAGGTCATGAGGTATTTGTAAATAGAGAATGAAATTTAGAAGTTTTTAAAGTATAATTGTTTCACTTCCTTTTTCATCTTGTGATAACTCAAAAGACAGCATCTTTAGCTAAGCACTCAAAGTTTTAATGTGTTCTTCTGACATTTGAATAGGCTAACTTTTTGCTGATATAATTTAGGTTGATAAAAACGGGGATGAAATAATAATCTAAATTAATGTCCCACAGAGTTTCACAGAAAAGAAAAAGTGATTCTTCCTCAAACAAACAAAAAAATGATGTTTGTGTGACAAGCCAGTATGTAAGTAAGGGTTGCATCTACAAGTATGTGGGAACATAAGATCACATAAAACAGATTCTATACAGCCTCTAATAGATGCATGAGTTCCCCATTCTCCGACAGTTCATTGTGGTTTATGGGGACGTTTTGCATATTGTGTAGGATATTTGGAAATTAGAAGCATATAAGATAGCAATTCACAAAATTATGCCATGGAAAGGTAAAAACAGCCTTAGAAAGAATACTATTTTCTACAATTTATTTTGAAGAGAAATGTTTTTCTCTAAAAATTATATACAATTTTAATGACTCACTAAATTTGGTCTTGAACAAATTCATATATGTGTATAACGCATTTTGATTACTCCTACAACCTCTCATTTCTCTCCAAGGCTTCTCAGCCACTCCATTTTTCTACAAATCCCTTTCATATATTTGCATTTCTGTTTTGTGTTCCAGTGAGTTCGCTAGAGTTGTCTATATGGCAGTAGGCTTGATGTTATCTATTGGAACCTGTTGATATTACCAGTGGGTATAGAACTGAAGACAATGGTTGTCTCTCATTCAGAATTCATCAGGAGCCAGTAGTTCATCAGGATGCAATAGGGACTCATGAACCCCTCCATGGTTAATGATTAATTATGAAAGACTCAGTCTCATGTAGGATCAATGCTGGCTAGTATTAGCTATCATGAGGTTATGGTGGCAATGATTGTATAGTGGTTGGAGAACATTTATGTCACATTTTCCCTCACAGTTTCTTACCACTGTTCGAAGATGCTCCCATGCTTTAGAAGAGATAGTAAAAAATGTAGTGTTTAGTACTAAGCACTCAGAAGTCACCTATTTTTTCAACAACTTATGCAGTCATGAATACCTGCATTCACTAATGTTCATTGTAAAGAGAAACTTCTATGATTAAGTCTAACGGCAGCATTATTCATGGATGTAAGAGTAAATATATAAAAGGCACCGTGACAATTTCGCTAAACAACAAAACCCAACCTAAAGCTAAGGATCTCTTTACCCATACATTTTTGACCAGGTTTCTAGAACCAGTCATGATTTCCTCAGGTAAAGTGAGCCTCAAATCCAATCAGAGAGTAAATGATTACTCCCATATAAGTTGTACCACTGTTGCTGGTGCAACTACCTTGTCAGGTTGTTATTTTAGTTCATAGAGAAAAAGGTGAATGATTTTTGATAATTATTTTTTTTGACATATTTTATCCTCCAAGTACCAGTATAATACCTTCTGGGACTATGAAAGTAACCTGTCAGAGAAAAGACTTCCAGATCATTTCAATGTTGCTTTCCCTTAAAGTGTTGGAAGGGGGACTTTTGGACTATGCATAATCAATTGTTCATTAGGAGGGATCCCAAACCTGGCACCAAACCATCTCTTTGAGGAACAGCAGTATCCAGCCACACAATGTAACTCTCTTCTTATTCCTTTTTTAAAAGCACACTTTAATTGGCTTATAAAATAGTACTATTTTCACATGTTTCTTATTTATAGTTACCTTTATGAATCAATCCATTTCTGCCCCCATATTTGCACTCAGAATATGCCCTTCCCATTTAAATGTTGCCTATGTTCTGTTATCAGCCACATATTTCTTTAAGGTTTCCACAAACTCCAATGTATCCTTTCCATTTATAGGGCTTCTAACGATACCACAAATGGCAAATGTACTGAAGATTTGAAGCTAAGAAACATATATGAGACCAAACATTTAGTATTTGTCTCTCTGGGCCTTGTTCCCTGGCACAGTATATTTTCTTTAGTTTCATACTTTTCTTTAAGTTTCATGATTACAGTTTATTTTGAATCTGACTAAAATTTTGTTGTATGTCTGAACTACATTTTCATTACCCATTTATCAGTTAATGGTCATCTAGACTGATTTTATTTTCTAGATATAAGAATAGAGCAGCAATAAACACATATGTGTTAAGTATCTCTGTGGTAGAAGAACCTCTTGGCCTGAGAGATGTCTCTATCAGTCATATGCCCGCTGAGTAAGCATGAAGACTTTAGTTTGCTTCGCAACACCTATATAAAATGCAGGATATGTTCCAAGGCTGACTGCTGGCCTTTACACACACACATGCACGCGCGTGAACACACACACACACACACACACACACATCATGCCACTATAAAAATGTAGCAGCATTTAAAAAATACTTAAAATATAAAAATGGTATAAATTACTACTTTAAATAAACATAATATTTATCTTGACTTTGCATGCTTATTCTAATTATAAGAAAATTATATCATTATTGCTAAAAAGGTACGCTTTTGATTTTAAGATTAACAAAGAATGTATTATTGGGAGGAACTTGGTCTCTTCTTCCTGATTCCCCCAGAGAGTGCCCAGCTGTATTTATGGTACCTGAAATGCACCATCTCACTTTTTCCTGTGATTATCATGCAGCAATGGATCCTTCCACATGAATTGAGTGCATATGTAGGAGCTAAGAACACCTAATTGGAAGTGCTACCAGTTGTCCTAATGAGCTGCTAGCTAAAGTGAAAAATATCAAGGGATTGTCTCTTCTGTACTCAGAGACCTTTAAATATCTCAGAGAAAGGGAAGAGGAAGTTGTTGAGCAATACTGCAATTGTGAGTTCTACCTTCTGTCTCAGCAAAGGTTTTCCTGTCATTTCATTTGCGTATCTTTCCAGATTCATTTTGTTTACTCATGAAAATTGCATTATTGTCAAAGTATGTCCCTCTTCCCCGTTTAACATACTACTATTCAGTACATTTCGGGCTTTAATTTTTTCTAAACTTATTTTTAAGATATATTACGTTGTCTTTAATTTATGGTTGATAATCTTAGGTGGTCATATATTGAGAGGGAGCTAAAGCTGCTATTAATAAATAGACAAAAAATGTAAGTGTGACATTAGCCAATTAGCAGTTCTACTACATTTCAGATGCTCATTATCTTTTCAACGCCTAAGACAGTACAGATGAGTCTACCTTACACAGACGAATTACTGTTACTTAATTTCTATAAGTGTTTCTGAATCTTGCAGTGTATTTTATCCCTGAAAGTTGAAATCATATGTTGTAAATATCCACATGTTAATTATCTCATAGTATGAAGAAATAGCAATTTGACGGAAATCTTTATTAATGTCATGTACTAATGAGTTGCTCTTTCTCAACTGGGTATCAGAAAATCTGACAGGAAATGCTATCCAACAAAATGCTCAAAACTATTTACATTTAAGTTTGGTATTTGATTATAAAGAGCCAAAGAAGTTTCTGTATTTCATTGACTAAGCCATTAGACACAATTATCCTAAGGCAGAAAAATAAATCATAAGCTAGGAGAAGGTCTGTAATTCAGAGGACTACAACTTGTAAATAATTAGTATTGTCTCAATATTGGTTGAATATTCCTCACCCTAAAAAGCAGAAAGAAACTCTTCTATCAGTCTTGTCTATTTCGTATTCCTACTTAAAATAAAAACATTGTCCACATAAATCAGGAAATGCTCTTGGAATTCCTACTGCCAGTAGCCTTTAAGTTACCCGTCCACTTGGGCGTGGCCTCTTATGCTATATAGGCTCCCTTCTGGCCTGTTTTCAAGCTGCAGATTCGGTTGCTGTTCCCATTCCAGCAGAAGATTGTGATCTGTGTGTCTACCCCTAAATAAATAACCCTCCATTATATTAAATTCTGAGCTAGTGTGGGATTTCTTTTAAGTGTTCTTTAAGGAAATAGATCATATTAGTCAGCTTACACCATCAAACAGAATGCCATAGAGGAAATATTTTAGGGAATAAAACATTGTCTTTTACAGTTCTTGGGTCTGAGAAATACACGATCAAAAAGATGGTAGGTGGAGTTTTATTCAAAGGTACCTCGTAGGCATCTTTCTTCCTGATGCAGTTTATATGGCCTCTTCTTTGGGCCAGCCTGGAAAGAGAGGGAATGGAAAAGAGCTCCCTTGTCCATTTGACAAGAGCATGGAGCCTGTTATGAAGGTCTATTTTCATGGTATTATTGAAACACACTAATCCTCCAATAACTCTCTGTCCAATTAAATTGTAGGTTAAGATATAGTGGTACACATCGTTAATCTCAGCACTGGAAGGAAGAGGCAAGAAAATCTCTGAGTTTGAGGCCAGTCTGGTCTACATACAGAGTGAGTTCTAGGACAGTCAGGGATACAGGGAGAAAACCTATCCTAAATATGTGTGTGTGTGTGTGTGTGTGTGTGTGTGTGTGTGTGTGTGTGTGTCTGTGTGTGTGTGTGTAAATTTTCAACAAATGAGTAATTTATGGATTTGGGGATGTGGTAATATAGGTTTTCCATTGTATCACATAAGAAAGTAACATGTTCTTATCTCCTTTATTTTCTTTTTGAAAAAGAAAAAAATGAACCTTAGCTCTGGCATAGAGAAAGAATACTGCATCCTCAAATAGTTTCTATGAATATCAATAAGAACATTAGGTACATAGTCCTAATTGTCCTGTGTCAATAAAATTAATATTCTTTCTATGCCAGTCTTTAACTTTCTTGCCCATTGAGTATTTAGTCTCTGTAGATTTAAAAATTCATCAATAATTATTTTAACTATTAAAAGTGAAAGCACAAAATATACCTGGGTAGTCTCAGAATATAGTACTCAGTATCAGGGTTTTTGGTTTCTGATTTTGCTTTTGTTTTTTTGAGACAGGATTTCTCTGTAGATTTGCAGCCTGTCCTGGAACTAGCTTTTGTAGACCAGGCTGGCATCAAACTCACAGAGATCTGCCTGTCCCTCCCTCCTGAGTGCTGGGATTAAAGGCATGCACCATCACTGCCCAACTGAGTAACAGTTTTTTAATGAACCAATGATTACATGTTATTGAAAATACATACCTTAAACTGTTACAAAGTTATTTCAGGAAAAGAAGTATACAGTTATATAAGATGGTAAGGCATGTTCTATCTTCTAAGATCACCATTATTTTATAAAGTTCTAAGTAATTACATAGTATCTAAATAAAAGATATTATCTAAATGAAATTTTATTTAGATAATAAAATGTATTTTCATGTTTCATTGAAAAATCTCTTTCTTCAGTGGAGAAATTCGTTATGTAATTTTCCTCCAATGTGGCAAGGTTAGTCATTTGGGCAAGAAACAGCTCTTGCCTGGACTGCTTGATGGTATGCTGTATAAACTAGACATACAGTACCCACAGAAAAATGACTCATGAGCTTGCCAAAAGAAGGTGAGACAGTCTCTCAGTGTTCCTGCTTCATGAAAGGGTTTTCCAGACATTCTGCAGGCCACAGAAGAAAACAACTGACAAACTGCCAATATATGTAAAACAGTCTTTCAAATTTCCACCTTCATGGAAATGTCTGTCAGATACTATGGGTCATTAGGCTGAAGATAGATGTACCAATACTCTAGAAGAAATTTGAGTGACTGTATAGGGAATGAGATGTTTCTGTCAAGTCTAGAGCTTTGGAAGCTGCTTACAATGCACTTCCTGTTTACTTAGGTAATATATCCTTCTCAGGTTTTTGATGGAATGAAAACAGATAGTTATAGTTTTCCTTAATTATAATAAAAGATAAACTAGATATGAAATGTTAGGCTCACAAAGATAAATTAAATGAGAGAAATTATCTTTAATTTTGCCACATACAAAGAGAATAAATACTATAACTGTAATTCTTACTTGATATCTTTTTTGTTATATGAACCTTTACTGTGTTAAATTTAAAACCTTCCTTTTTATTTAGACAGAAAAAGGGAGATGATATGAGATTCTCCTCTGTATCTATAGATATGTTTTAAAACCATTAGTTAATAAAGCAGCTTCATTGGCTTATGAAAGGGCAGGATATAAGTAGGCAGAAAAACTAAACTAAACACAGGGAGAAAGAAGGCAGAGTCAGGGGTAGCATCTCAAGAAGCAAGATGTGAGAAAACAAACCATGAGCCTCATGGTAAAATATAAAATAATAGAAATAGTTTAATTTAAGATAAAACAGATAACTAGGGGTAAGCCTGAGCCTTCGGCAAAACAGTGTTGTAATTAATATACCGTGTGTGTGTGTGTGTGTGTGTGTGTGTGTGTATGTGTGATTTGTGTGATTATTCAGGTCTGGGTGGCCTGGAAATGAAAGCACAAGTCTCAGTTTATAAGTTTCAGGTCATGAAGTAGCACACCAGATGTATTAATTTTCTTATTAAAAAGTTCATAAAGAACTATAGCAACTTCAAATACAAAAAATACCCAAGATAAGATTTTGCAGATAAGTGCTACCTAGGAGGAAAGTAGTTTATAAAAAACAAACAAACAAACAAACAAACAAAAAACTTAGTTTGAAATTTTAGTCATTTACTAGTATTTGCAAACTTAAGAAAATGCACTTTGCAAACTAGAGAAATTCCTCAATTTTAAATGTCCCACCCTGGTATAGAAAGTTCTTGTGCTCATGTGTTGCTTTCATTGGTTAACAAATAAAGAAATGATATGGTCAAACTCACAAATATAGACAAAGTGATAGTTCTAATAACCTTTATTTTAGGAATATTATTGTCAAGTGGGTTTGGATGTATTCATATCCATTTCTATGTCATCTTTATTTTTCTCCTAGTGATGAGTTTTGGAGTGGAGTGAATTTGTAATGTAAAGTTTTGCCTATATTACTTTAGTGCTGAACTTGTTTTGTAGAACTGAGCAGTTCAAATAATAAAGAAGATGTTCTGAGACCTCCTCACAGAACAACTCCTGAGGTCATTCTTTATATATATAAACACCATTGCAAATACTGTACATAGTCAAACTGTACTTTCTATAAAACTTACAAGGAAAACCTTCCTTCGATAGATGTTTCAAATCCTTCTGTACGCTTTTAAGCATCCTACTCCAGTGGGATAATTTATGTGCCATGAAAGATCATTTAGAGGAACAGAAGGAAATAAAAGTTGTTTCTGAAAAGGAAAATAAAAGTCGCAAATATGAAATTAAATAACTGCATGGAATATCTTATTTACATATTTCAAGTTTTCTTTTCCAGAACAGGAGGTAATTTTTAAAACTCTACTGTTGTAGACTACTTCCCCCTTTCTCTTCTATCCGATTCAGTGTGGTCAGACTAATATTGAGGTCTTTAATCCATTTGGACTTGAGTTTTGTGCATGGTGATAGAAATGGATCTAATTTCATTCTTCTACAGGTTGACATCCAGTTATGCCAGCACCATTTGTTAAAGATGCTTTCTTTCTTCCATTGTATACTTTTAGCTCCTTTGTCGAAAATCAGGTGTTCATAGGTTTGTGGGTTAATATCTGGATCTTTGATTCGATTCCACTGGTCAACATCCCTGTTTTTGTGCCAATACCAAGCTGTTTTCATTACTGTGGCTCTGTAATAGAGTTTGAGGTCAGGGATAGTAATGCCTCCGGAAGTACTTTTATTGTATAGGATTGTTTTGGCTATCCTGGGTGTTTTGTTTTTCCATATAAAGTTGATTACTGTTCTCTCAAGGTCTGTGAAGAATTTTGTTGGGATTTTGATGGGGTTTGCATTGAATCTATAGATTGCTTTTGGTAGAATTGCCATTTTTACTATATTGATCCTCCCAATCCAAGAGCAAGGGAGATCCTTCCATTTTCTGGTATCCTCTTCAATTTCTTTCTTCAAAGACTTAAAGTTCTTGTCAAATAGATCTTTCACTTCCTTGGTTAGAGTTACCCCAAGATACTTTATACTATTTGTGGCTATTGTGAAAGTTGATGTTTCTCTGATTGAGAAGCCAAGGACAATGACAATGGGCTTTGATTCTACGGCATTGACAGGCTCTGTGTGAGCCTTGTCAGTTTGAATGCTCACCTTCCTAGACCTGGGGGGAGTTGGGAGGACCTTGGACTTAACATAGTGTAGGGAACCCTGATAGCTCTTTGGCCTGGAGAGGGAGGAGTGGGGGTATGGGTGGAGGGGAGGGGAGGGAAGTGAGAGGAGGGGAGGAGATGGTAATTTTTAATAAAAAAATGGGAAAAAAGAATTAAATACTAACAAAAAATTCTTCAATAGAAACAGCATATGGAACAAATAAGCAAATAAATAAATAAAAAACTCTACTGTTTACGTGATCATGCACTGACTAATTACAGTATTCTTAGTTTTTGATTCTTCTTTGATTTTCTATCCTTAGACGTTTACTCGCTTTACTTTTCCAATGAAACCATCACTACTATAAATAAAGGAACTGGAATCCTTTGGAATTGTCACATTAAGAGTATAATAGTTATTATTTGTAGAAGGAAGCGAGCGGGCTGTGTCCTGTCACCCGGCTAGCTTTGCCCAAAATAATTACACGGAACTGTATTCTTTTAAAACACTGCCTGGCCCATAGTTTCAGCCTCTTATTGGCTAATTCTCACATCTTCCTTTAACCCATATTTAGTAATCTGTGTAGCACCACGAGGTGTGGCTTACCAGGAGAGATCTTAACCTGCATCCATCTCGGAGAGGAGAAGCATGGAGACTCACTATGGCGACTGCCTGAAGCGTCTCCCCTCTCTTTCCCACAATTCTGTTCTGTCTACTCCGCCTACCTAATTTTCTGTCCTATTAAAGGGCCAAGGCAGTATCTTTATTAATAATGAAAGTAACACATAGATATTCCTCCATCAATTATTCCCTATTCCCATTCTATTCAAAGAATCCTTGACAAGAAAAAAAAATAAAGAAGGAAAGAAAAGGTGTAATCCAGAGCTGTGTGATCTTTCAGAGTTTATCATATGAGGGTCCGTATGAGATCTGTAAAACTACCTATTCCCCACAAACCTGAACTGAGCCAGGAATGTTGGGCTCAATATTTGTTACCATTCCAATAGTACTATCTTGGGAAGAGAGTATTTCCAAGAAAGTATGTTCAGTTCTGGAAATGCTAATGGCTTGGCAACATTCCCCCAAGTATTTCTAACTTGAGGCAAGGAATGAGGGCAGAGTGCAGCTAGTTACTGGGTTGTGGTATCTGCATTTCCTAAATTCCCCAAAATACTTTTCTACTCTTCCCTAATGCTTTGCTTTCCTGTGAAACAAGCTCATTCCTGGGGATTTGGTGCAGCTTAAATGTTTTAACGTGGTGCCGAGACTACTTCTGGTGCCTATATGCCTACTTAAAACTCACACACACACTCATCCGAGAGCAAACATTGTTTCCCATCCAGTAAAGAGGAAGTAGATTCAGATTTGAGTTTCTTTAGGGACAAGATCATGCTGAGAGGCAAATGAACAGCCACTGTGGGGAATTTATTTCTCCTGCTGAAAAAGCTAAGGCTAATAATAATTGAGGTTGATTTGCAAAGTGCACAGCCTCATAACAATCATATGATACCTAGTAATTCTGAAATTGAGGTTGAAAAAAAGGAAGCACTTCAGAAGCCGGAATTATGAAAATCAAGAAGTTGCTTAAAATATTTGAGGGTGTACTTAGAGAATTAAATGCCATATGCTTTCTTTGCTTCTAAAGAGAGACTGTGTTTTCTGTTGGAACAAATTGCACACGCAGGTGTTTGATACAGGGTTTAAAAGCTATCAAGAAGAGCCAGAATGTTTGGGGTTGGGGTAGGAGGTGTTAATTTGGAGAAAGTGGTGTGTGCTGGGGGTGGGTTGGAGGAACAAACAGTAGAGAAAAATACATTTGCTATGCCTGTGGATTTGGGTAGAAATGTTAGAATTGGAATTAGCACCGTGTTTAAACTCACCTTTGTTCATGCTACTTCTCAATAATTTTCTTTGGAATCACTGATATTAGAGGAGTAATAATAATTTTCTTGTTTATAAAATAGGTTAAGTTTATTCCCATTTACAGAAGAAGGTAAATGGTTATTATTTCTCTTCCTGATGAAGAACTGGGGGCGTTTATATGCTTCTTAGTAAGCCATCAGATATCAGATACTTGAAACATCAGTATTATAATCTTGTTGATGAAGCATACATTTTATTTGTGTTGGAATCTCTACTGAAGCATTTTCAATGCAAATGGATCTACAGGTTAGATACTAAAATTTCATATTTATGGTTTGAGAATACCAGGAAACAATAAAAAATAGAAAAAATAATTAGACCGAATTAGGTTCATTCCACGTATTTTAAAGTATTACAGTGACTTTTCTTACTAGCATGCAGACTATTACCGTGGTCTGTACTGTGTGACACTCAGAGATCAAGACAGAAATAATACTTTCAACCAAAGTCAATAGTAACCCAAAAGGTGAAGATAGTTTAAAATATTCAGCAGGATTCTTTGAGAAAAGATGTGTAAACTGATTTATTTAAAGCACGTTGCCTCTTTTTATTAATTTCCTTTTTATTTCTTTAATTCTAGAAGTTTTCATAAGCAAAAAGAGTGCTAAAGATAGGAAAAAGTTTTCAGAGCTATAACACTATATTTAAAACATACATTTAATAGTCAAAAAATCATCTACGATGAAAAGAAATTAATCATTTTCATCTCATAATTATTTAATTGCAATTAAAAGGTCCAAGATTATTTATTTTCCCCATTACCATGTATAAATATATATTATTTTATACAGAAAATTAGGAAATTCTTAATATAATATCCACTATGCTTTATTTTCTGAGATTAACATACAGAAGTATTATGCATTATATGTTTGTGAAAGAGGTATTTATTAAAATTGTCTAAAGCAAAAATGATTGACCATGAGAAAATTCACAGTAGTTCTTGTGATTAACCAATAGTAAAAATAAACTGTTAAAACCCTATGACAATGATTTCTGTTAAATGTAAGCCTACTTCAAAACTCCCTTTGCCTCTTAGAGCTTAGTTAGCCACATACTCAACTGCCCTATGAAATGTGGCTATGAAATGCATGTGTTACTCTTAGTGAACACAACCTGATTTTCACCCTGTCCATTTTTAATGGATTTATTTTAGGATCTCAGTAACTCCAACACATTAAGGAAATTAATATATGATTTTGGACCCAGGTTGGTAAAATATTTGAATCTTAAAAGTATATAATAATTCTCTGCACCTAAATATATCCGTGGACTTAGATGAAGGGTGTTAAACTATGTTGATTTTTTTTATTGGCTAGTTCCCAAAGTAAATGACCCAATAGTTCACCTCATCCCAATTTGTACATAAGGCTACAAACATAAGGCCTGCTGATAGATATGGCATATAAGATGATAATGAAATTAGATATTTCAGCAATTATTCATTACTTCCCTTCACTAACTTTGTTTTATCTCTCATTTTAATGCCAGTAGAGAAATCTCTTTCTCCTCTCTTGGATGAGTGATATTATTCACAAGACTTCCAAAGTTAAACAGATAAGAAAAAAAATTACTTAATCTGGACAATTTGGCAACATCTTCCATCAAAGTAAAAAACTGAAAAATTGAAGAATATCATATCAATAATCCTAAAAGCCTCTATGTAAAAGTAGTAGACTTGAGTTAAATGGATTGCTACCTTACTCAATTTTATGTTTAATGGAAGATTAACTCAAGTGGGGGAAATATGATAAGACTGGAGAAAGATCTTTTTAAAACAGTCTTGTTCAGATGAGCGATAAAAAAGAAGAAAATTTTTCGTTAGTCTGGAAGCTACTATGGGTCTGGATAGATGGTTCCACTGATAAGAACATTGGCTGCTCTTGAAGAGGACCTGCACTCTGGTCCAGTACAAACATATAACTGCACTAACTCTACTTCCAGGAGCTCTGACACCCTCTTCTGCCCTCTCAAGGCACCAGTCATGTATGTGGCACACGTACATATGCAAAGGCAAACAATTATACACACCCAATAAAAATAAATCTATTAAAAATGGACAAAAAAATTTAAAAATTAAATTAAAAAATTACCTTGTTTCCCTTTTCCTTTTCTGCTGACGGTTGAGGTGTTTGAAACTCAGAAAGAATTAGATCATTTTCTTTTCTTTCTTACTGTGCTGTAAATTTATTAGTGGTACTAATAAAAGACACACACACATTGCATACCAAAAAAATTACTATAGGGGTATATTGGCAGAACATGTAATATTGTATGTAAGGTCAAATATTTTAATTTCAGCCTTTTTCCAGGTAACATTCTTGGAGATTAACTGATAATAAGATAATTTGAATTGAAGTCATTATTCTTTTTTTTAAAAATTACACATAATTCATAAAGTGTGTGGGTTTAACTAGAAGACCAGTAACTGGAATAATATGAGCCAAGTTTGGCTGACTCAATTTAACAACATTGAGATGTGATGGTGTTGGCATAATGACATCATCTCTCTCTTGAGAACAATCTCCGGAGTGCAGGTGGCAGAGCTAGACTGATCTCATTAGGAAATAGCAAATGCATACACACCACCCATCTCAGAGTTTAGAGGTACGTTTGTCATCCCTGCTGAATATGGGATGAAGGAGTCAATCAGTGGAACTTCAATATGAAGTCTTATATATCCACTTAGTCTCCACCTTAATGTTCTATATGACTGTGAAATCATCTATCCTTGCAACCAGTTAAGGCTATAAATATCAACTATATAAAAAATTGTGGAAAGGCCTATATATGTTCAAATATACCACTTTTCTGACTTAATTTCATCTTTTATGTGAGCTACACAGTGCCATAATTTAATAAATATGACATGTACTTTACACTTGTAATCTCAGTGGTGAGGAAACTGACATACAAGGAGTTTGAGTTTCAGGACAATAATGAATTCAAGCCAGCCTGGATAACATAGTAAGATTTTTTCCATAAAGACAAAACAAAAGCAATGATAAATTGGTAGATATATCTTTAAATTACTCACAACAGTTTCCTATATATGTGACTTTGCCCCATATGACAATGATAATTATAGTATTAAAATATATAAATTAACTTTTGCAACAATAACTATAACATATGCATTATAATTAACTAATATATATATGTGTGTGTGTGTGTGTGTATTATAGACAACTATTTTATAGACAGGTTTCTCAGTGTAGCTTTGGAGCCTGTTCTTGGCACTAGCTCTTGTAGACCAGGCTGGCCTCGAACTCACAGTGATCCATTGGCCTCTGCCATCTGAGTGCTGGGATTAAAGGTGTGTGCCACCACCTCCCAGTTTATGATTTAATATTTTAAGTGTATGTCCAGGGACAAACGAAACTGAAAGAAACATTTTCTGAAGAGGAGATTTAGGCGGTACATGGCTGGGATGTCAGTGCGTGGGACAAAGAGGCAGTCAGCTATTTGTGAATTCCAGGTTATCTCTGTCCACATAGTGAGTTCCAGAACATCCAGAGTTACAAGCAGAGACCCTCACAGATGTAAAGGATTAATCTGTAGTCTGTCAGTTGATACAGATTTGCAGTTCAAGCTGCTCAGGACTCCGAAACGGGGCATCACTGACTCCTGTAGTTTGAGTCTGGTAATGGGACTGATGGAACATGCGACCAAATCGGACTCTCTGAAAGTGGCTGATGGTGGAGGCTGACCGAGGAGCCAAGGACAATGGCGATGGGCTTGGTCTCTACGACATGGACGGGCTCTGTGTGAGCCTTGTCAGTTTGGTTGCTCACCTTCCTGGACCTGGAGGGAGTTGGGAGGACCTTGGACTCAACAATAGTGTAGAGAACCCTGATGGCTCTTTGGCCTGGAGAGGGAGGGAGTGGGGGTATGGGTGGAGGGGAGGGGAGGGAAGGGGGAGGAGGAGGGGAGCAGATGGCAAGTTTTAATAAAAAATAAATAAACTGGGAAAAAAAAGAAAAAAAATAAACAAATCTAATCCGGGCTGTTGTTTCAGATCAGAGCTGTTTATAATATGTTAAATTCACAGACATAGTTCTATAGTAATTAAAGTTTTAAATATAATTTGAACCTGATCCAAACCCTGCCAAATACATAGTGTTTTATCACTTAATGGATCTGAATCTTTGTTGTCTCAATTTACATGTTATAAAAGTCTATGGATGGTTTATTGCCTCAAGAAATCCTTGAAATCTAAAAGGTCAAATAAGTTGCAGATTGGATTAATATTCATTATTGAGTATTTGTTAATTCTTCAATTTCAATATGCTGCTAATATTCACATTCAGGGAAAACAGATGGGTAGTTCTCTGCTGCAGTATCTGTGCTCAGATGGACTCTCTTCGGAGAGCTAAACATTTTAAGGAAATAGCAGTTATGTGTTTACTAAAAGATGAAGAAAAATCTCCTAGGGAATTAAGTTCTGGGGTGGTAAGCTATCTAGAAGAGTGGAACGTGGACTATTAGTAACCACCATTTGAAAGTCACGTGGTTTCCTCCTCCCAGCCACTCATTAAAACAATCAGCACCCACCACGAAAGGCTCCACAAGTCACAGTTCTTCCGTGTGGATGGCCGTAAGAGAGCCCTGTCATGCCAGATGGTTTGCTTAATTACAGAATTAAACTCGGTGTCATTGAGACATGATTTCAGTGAATAATATTTTCCAGATCGAGTTTTATAAGCAGTTTGTGGTTGTATAGCCTCTTACCCAAAAAAGGGAACCTGGTCGCAATGACTACCTTCAACACTCAGGGAGTATGCGGATGTTAAATTGGCCACCCCCAAGAACGCAGTTCCAGTAAACTTAACCTTATCGGAGCCTACCAGTGACCCCACTTTAAGCATTGTGAAAGAGAGGCTGTTGAAAGAGCACCTGGCATTTTACCCTAAACTCCTCCGGTAACTCCGGCTGACTCAGTGACCACAGCAAAGGGAAAGTACATGGGGTGTTCAGCAGGCCCTCCTGGCTGAGCCCTGATGGTAAGAATGGACTCATCAAGGAAATCACAAGTTTCATATGCAGCAAGTATAAAAGAGCTTTAGAACACTGAATTTTAATACCACAAAGGTAAACAAACATTCGTAGAAAAAACATCATTTGCAGTGATAGGTTCTTATATGGTTGGGCTTTATGGATTTCTTCATGAAAAGAATGGAATTGAGATAATGAGCATCTGACATGACTAGAAGTCTGATTTAAAGTAAGCATATTTCCTCTGTATAATTTGCAAATGCTATGTTATACTATATTTGACTACGTTGGGTTGGTTAAAGAGAAGAGATAGCATACCTTTACTGGGAAATTTCATGATTTCAGTTTCTCTTTATAGCTGAATAGAGTTCTACTGTGTATATGTACCACTGTTTCATTAGTCGGTGATCAGCTGAACAAAATTTGGTTTGTTTCCATTTCTTTTCTGTGGTGAAAAAAGCAGCAATGAACATGGTCGATCAAGCATCTGTGGAGTAGAATGGCTACTCTTTTGGGTACATGCCAAGTAAGTGCTATAGCTGTGTCATATGCTAAATCTATTTTTAGCCTTTTGAGAGACTGCCACACACTGATTTACAGAATGCTTGAACAAGTTTGAAATCCTACCAGGAGTGAATGAGGCTTTCTCTTTCCCAAAACCTTCTCTGAATTTGTTATTTTGGATATCCTTTTCATCTTAGCTATTCTGACTGGAGAAAATTAAAATCTCAAGGATTTTTAGTTTGCATTTCCATGTTTATAAAGGTGTTGAATACTTTCTGAGATAATGATTAGTCATTTCTTATATCTTCTGAGAACTCTCTGTTGAGAACCAAAGGTCTTTTTAATGGGGTCATTTGTTTTCTTAATTCCTTGATGGTTTATTTTTAAATTTTTGATGTATTCTGGATATTAATCTACCAAATCAGAGCAGGAAAATATTCTATCTTACTCTGTGGGCTTCCTTAACACTCTGCTGAACTAGAAGCTCTTTTAGTCAGTGTGATAACCCAAACCTACAAAACCAAATATTACATATTCCCTCTTATTTGTTGTACTTAACTCTAATTCTAGTAATGTGCATAGATAACCAAGAGTAACTACAGAAACTAGGAATATAGGAAGGTAAATACAAGCAGACAAGTGCTTGAGATAGCCAGATTTATGTGCTATGAAAGAACAGTAAAAATAAAGGAGACTGGCTTAAACTGGGAGGGGAGAAGGAAGGAGGATATAGAAAGAGACAGACAGGGAAAGGGAGGGTACATAGCATTAAGGATGAATTATAAAGACATAAGGTGTCATATTATCTGTGACCTAAAATTATATATATATATATATATATAATATATGATATAATACACACACATATGTAAATATTTGAGAGAAGTTACACTCTTGGGTAAATAATATCTTTCCCAAGACAAAAGGCTATTAACGAACACCCCAGTATCAGGCACAAGGATCCCTTTTCAAGTTGTTTCTCAGGGGAACCTAAGTGATCTCCAAAACAATATAGGCTATTGCTGTTGCCTCTTGTTGCCTCCCAGAATCTAAAGATAGAGGTCTCTATTGCTGAAGGCATGTCACTTCAGATACAGATATTCGTGTGTGTTCTCTGGACTGATCCAGCAGACATCCTTGAGGACTGACTTTCATAGTATCAGAAGGTGCTATGCAAACCTCCAAGGGAAAGAAGCATTCATTTGTCCTACCCTGCTGTAAAGCCTGGGAACTGCAGTGATGACTGTACTGGTAAGAAGTTCCACAGTGGTGAAGTAGTTTGACCTTTATCTTGGGGGTTACCAGAAGCTGTCTAGTTGAATTTACTCAAGTAAAATCTTATCTGGTACTGTAAACATAACCAGATACACATGGTTGGAGCAGTCAGAGGCCTCAGAGGAGAATCTACCACCACTACATTTCTAAACCAATATAATTTCCTAAATGCAATCTAAATAGTTGTATCCACAGATATGTATAGCTCTTACCCCCATTTAAAAAGTTTGTTTTTGCAACAGAAGACCAAAACCTCAACTGGTCAAAATATAGATAACACCTGACCATTGGATGTCCAAGACCAATTGATACACCTCCAATACAACATTTGCAATAAAACAAAGGGAACACTCTAGAAGAAGAATCACAAAGATTGCAGGAGACTGAGGAACAGGAAGTCAGCTATAAGATTGTGCCCTGAAGCTGTGATAGGGAAGTTGCCCATATGGGTCTCAATGACATGGCTACCTAAAAAAGTTTTATACAATTACAACAGATGACACCCCAAATACAAGGGAGAAAGCGCTGTTACACAAAGACCTACAAACCATTAATAACTGTTGAGATGGAAAGTAGCTGTCTTCCTCAGTCCTGAGACTCTCAATTAGATGTTGAGACTCCACAACAAAGATGTCAGGCCTAGAAACACAAACATGCAGACCACATAGAATGGACTCAGCAGGCCGCATTTATTCGTTTGTTGATATGTAACAACAATATTTTAAAGAAGAGGAACCTCGATGAATGTGGGAGAGAGTGTAGGGATAGATGGGAAGGGTAAGTGGAATACCTGATTCCTTATAAAATACAGCAAAGTGATAGAATTAGCAAATTATATATGAGATCATGGAATTTATACAAGCTTGATAATAGTCATAGTGTAAGAACAGTTTAATGGCACAGGGACAGAAGGATGGAAAGTTAGTGTAACGTTCAGTAGGAATATTAGAAAGTCACAATTGTTCTGAATTTCACTTTCATTTTCATACCCACTTTTATTATACTGATAATCTTCATTCACTTATCATCTTCATTTATACTCCTTCCTGATCTCCTAACAGCTTCCTTTTCTTATTAGTTATTCTACTTATATGTCTTTTCATAATTCTAGAAAGGGGGAAGTTTCTCTTTCTGTATATGGCTCATTTTGTTTGGTATCATGTTTGCCAGTTCCTTTCATGTTCCTGATCTCACTTTTGTTTACAGCTGAAGAATATTCCACTGAATATAAATAGCATGTCTTTTAAATTGTTGATCTCCTAATGGACCCAGTACTAGAAACCATGTTCTAGAAGAATAGAAGAAGTGGGATGGAATGTATGTATGTATATGCATATGTATGAAAGTATTTTTTTAGATTGGCTTACACTATAGGCGATTGATAGTCATATAATAGCAGTCTGCATACTGGTGTGGTAAAGAGTCTATTAGATGCCCATGAAGCTGAATCCCTAAATAGTCACCCATTTCAACCCTTAACAAGTCTTGGGAAAATCCGTGGAGGGTTACTGGTACTCAGTCTATATTGTAATGAAAAGAAACCAGAGTCTGACGTCAGTAAATGGTCGTGGTAACTGCAGTAGAACCGTTCAGGCAGGAAGAAGCAATGGATGTCAGCAACAGGGATCTTTCTCCCCCAACCTTTTATCCTAAGCTGCCCATTGGAAGTGACCATACATTTGGAGAGCGATTCTGCCCTCTCAGTCCATCCTCTGTGGGAGCGCTCTCACAGATGCACCTAATTGTGTCTTCTAAGTGATTATAAATCTTGTCAGGTTGACAATAGAGACCAACCATTAAGAGCAGGAAGGGCAATTTTATAACCTAGCATCTGTCAGTAGGAAAGTGGTAAATAATAAATGTAGATGGGTAGTTACCTCTATTTTATGCTGACTGCGATTTCAGGTAACAACCCAGAGGTAGTAGTCTTGATTTAAGACTATCATATTTTTGAGGCAAAAGAAATGATTACATTTCCTATGTAATCATGAAGATTAGAGTGTAGATCATAGCACACATATTCCAGTTAAGCGGTATACAAATTTCTGCACCTCCAGCTCTGAAGGATTCCATGCTCTTTTCTCATCTGGGTGCCCACACGCATGTGCATCTGTATATAAAATTTAACAGAAACTTAAAAAACATGCACAAGCACACAAACCTTCTAAAAGTGTTTTATATTTCAATTACGGTATTATTTTTAAGGGTCTTTTACATTGAATTTCATAATGGATATCAGAATTTACATCAACACTGATGAAATACAAATATTCCCCTATACTCTCAGGTATATGACTTGTGGGAGTAAACCTTTATTGTTACTTTGAGAGGATTATGGATTTCCTAGCACTTTGAGATGTGTCCTGGAAGGCATCTGCCAAGGAACTGAGAGGCAAAATAAATCTGAATGTGAATGGCACCATTCTATGATCTAGGTGCTCTGATGAATAAAAGGGAAGTAATTCGAAATCCAGAGCACAGCTTTCCGGGTTTGTTGCTTTCCTGCCCACTGTGACATGAAGGTTTCTGCTCTACCACACCCTACTCACTTGATAGAAAGACTGTGCCGAAGCCTTGAGCCAAAACACATCTTTATCTTAAATGATTTCTGTCATGTATCTTTATCACAAAGATGCAAAGACAATATGAATGGGAAGTATATTAATGCACTTTTCATCTGCAGTTCCTGATAGCTAAAGATGTTGGAAGCCTTTCATGCAGTTACTGGGTATTGTAGTTCTTTTCAGACCTTTCTGTTGCAAGATTTGTCCATTAGTTAGTAGATTGTTCTCTTGCTCTTATATTTTTAATTCTTTTTGTGTCTTTGATATTACCCATTTGTCAGATGTTCAGCTGACTTTCTTTCGAATTTTTTAAGATGTCTCTTTACTCTGGCATTTATTTCCTGTTCTATGCTGAAGCATTTTAAGCTTATCTGTCAATTCTATTTCCAGAAATGTTAGGGTTGATGTTCTTAAATCAGTTGCATAGTCTTTGATATGGAAGTATTTCCCATATATTCTGCTATAGTATTTCAATGTTTGGTGATTATATTAAAGCCCTTTATCCATCTTGAGTTGATTTTTGTATAAGATGAAAGGTGTTTATCTAGATTTATTTTTTATTACTCCTTTTACTTTTTGAGATTGTAATTATAATTTCTTCCTCCCATTTCTTCACTTGAAATACTCATATACTTCTCCCTGTTTTCTTTTTACTTATAATCTTTTCTCATTAAGTGTTATTATGTGCATACATGATATATGTGTAAATTTTCCTAAATACAAGCTACTTGATCTGTTTGATATTTCTTGAATGTATATATTTACAGGATTGGCCATTTGGGAGTGAATAACCAACTGGTATGCTCTTCCCTAGGGAAAACTATTTCTGTTCTCATATTGATTTCTCCTTTTTTAAAAAAAAAATCATTTATGTATTTACATCCGGACCACAGTTTCCCCTCTCTCCTCTTCTTTCAGTCCTCTCTTACATCGTCTCTGCCCAACCCCATCCTCTCCTCCTCCATTTCCATTCAGAAAAGGGTAAGCATCTCATAGATATTAACCAAACATGGCATATCAAGTTGCAGTAAGACTAACCCCTTATATTAACGCTAGGAAAAGTAGCCCAATGTGAGGAATGGGGTCTGAAAGATAGCAAAAGAGTCAAAGACAGCCCCTGCTTCCACTGTTAGGAGTCTCACAAGAAGACCGAGCTACACAACTCTCACAGTCACATATATAGAGAGGTCCTACATCAGTTCCATGCAGGGTCCCTAGTTAGTGTCTTTTAGCCCCAAAGATTCCAGATTAGTTGATTTTGTGGGTTTTCTTGTGATGACACCCCCCAGCTCCTACAATCCTTCCTCCCTCTCCTCAGCAGGATTCCCTGAACTCTGCCCAATGTTTGGTTATGGGTCTCAAAATCTGTTTCCATAAGTTGCTGAAGTTTTATGTAGGTAATGCTTACCATCCTTTTCTATTTTCTCTGTGTTTTTTGAATTCAGTAAAGAGCATACAATGCACTGAATAGTAGTTAGCTTTCAAATATCTTGAGTGAGACATTTCTGACCAACTTCTTATCTGGGGTTATAGGTATTTAAATAACTAACAACGGAGTATAGTTTATTCACATATCTTATATCTACTACTGAGATAGCCTATCTAATTTTGAAATCTGTCTAAAATTCTCATAGAATATTAAACTATAGAAGTTTTAAGTTTGTTTGGCACTATGTATACTTGATGTAATTTAAGAAGAAAATCAGTTGTGTGTATCATGTGGAAATGAAGAAGTTAAGTTTACAAAGCTTCCTGACTAAAGTGGGTTCCAATGACTTCAATATAACTTAAGAATTAATAGTGTGTTCATTATTGATATCCTATAAAATATATAAGAAAGTAAAAATGAAACACTGTTTAATAGGAAAGTGTCCAAAATGTACACAATGAAGATTTTGTAGGCTCAATATTAGCTATAAATGTGATAAACTTAATGAGCACTTTAACTCTCTCTCACAAATCCCCTTTGTATTTCTACTGTTTAGAAATATGTGATAAATTCCAAAATGTTATGAAGCAAATTGCACAGACACTAGCTCACATTTAATTTGTTTAACGCTCTGTGGAGATGTTCCACTTATTGGCCATTCGAAAGTTAACAACTTGTATTATTTCTTCAACATTTTTATATTACTTTCTATATCACCATTTTACTAAAAGAAAGTTCACTTACGTTCAAAATATATATTTTCTACATATGCACACAAATGTGAACATACATTTTTAGAAACAGATATGGTATTTCTGCTGATAAATAAAGGAAAATATTGACGTATGCCAAAATATTTTATTAGTTGTGAATAAATGAAAATGTCAATAACTTGATCTTTCTTTGGGTAGGCAACGTCAAAGACAAAGCCTTTTCTCCTATCATCTGATTTTAGCCTACCTTTTAAGTTGAACTTTTATTTATTTTGGAATGATCTGTATGGATGTCTGTGAGGGATCTATGCATGAGTGCTGTAGACTGTGCAGACCAGAAGAGAAATCAGGCCGTTTGGAGGTGGAGTTAGAGAAAACTGTGGGATGACCAGCATGAAGGCCCGCAACTGAACTGTAGCCCTATGCAAGAAAGATATGGACTCTCAACTACTGAGTCGTCTGGCCAGCTCTTAGTCTGCTTTGATGTAGCTTTTCATTGGTTGTTAGGAATACTCCTCTCAAGAATCCAGTATACAGCCAGGAGGTGCCGCATGCCTTTAATTCCAGTGCCTTACAGGCAGACACAGGTGAATCTCAGTGAGTTCAAGGCCAGACTGGTCTACAAAGTGAGTTCCAGGATAGCCAGGACTCTTATACAGAGAACCTGTCTTTAAAAAATCAAGCAACAAAATTCTAAAAACCAGAAAGAAGCCAAGAATCTAATATACCTGGACCTTTCCTTTGTTTTGAATGATGTTTTATACCATGAGTTTCCTCCCAGAACTGAATGACATCCTAATGTTTTTGGAACGCCAGAACCATGAGGCAAATCCTTTTCTTACAAAGTACCAACCCCAGGTATTTTCTTATAAAAAGGCAAACTACAAGCAGACAGTTATTTTTTAAATTACATTCTACTTAAAGTGTTTCCTTAATACCTAACCTCAAAGAATTTTAGCTTTGTAGTCTATTGTATATCTGCTTAGATAACTTAGCCCTTTATTTGACCACAATGCTTTATAATATATAATATTGGTTCTATTCTATGAGCAAGTATTCAGACTCAGGATCATTGCACCTCCAAAATAAAAAAAACTATTTTGTAAGTTCAACTCCCATGAAGGATTTTATATGGTTTTGTTCTAATTTCTTTGAAAAATCAAATGTATAACAATTAAGAAAACTTTGGATTAAAAATAAAAAGAGAGAAAAATCTTAGTATAAACTGTTTCATTTTTGTTCCTCTGAATGCCATTGTGATATAATTCTCTGTTTCAGTTTTGTGATACTTTTTAGATCTATAATTTCATGGTAAACCAGTATTAATAGAATTCAAATGTAATAGGTTATGTTTTACAGGTGCACTTTATTTAGTGACTAATGCAGCCATTTTAAGTTATTTTACAGCCATAATTAGTGAAGATTCTATCAGGTGGCATGGGAAAGATTATGGGAAAGCAGTAAGCTTCAAGGACTGAAGGCAGAGGGGGAATTGGAGATGTCATGAAACACACAGAGGAGTGAGGTCAATGATGGCATGACTTTGAGACTAGTCCTGATCTTGAAAAACAATGATAAACTCAATTTACTGTAATGATTACAGTGCATTTGGGGAAAGGTATACTTCTGATATAATCTTAAAATTGTAATCATATGATCAGGACATCTGGAAAATAACAGTCAAAATTAAACTGAACTTCGTCTGGGTATTGCAATTTTTACATGGCTCTGTCAAATGTCAGGCTCCCCTCTCCCTCACCAATTTCAAAGATGTTTCCCCGTGATTTCTAACCGTGAATCATCCCGTTCTGTGCCAACCATCTGTTTTGTCTGCCCCCTCATCGACTCAAATTAGATGAGGAAGGGCAGGGCAGGTTCTCAAGAGCAGCCATTAACACTGAGGGGAAGAAGATTCTGGCAGCAGACTTTCCATTGGAAATTATGGACTATTAAAACTGGCAAGAAAAAACTTACAGGCAGACCGCTGAAGGGTAAAATAAAACTGAGCAGAAAGAGGTAGAAAAAGTATGAGAGGTTCAAATAATAAATATAAAAATAAATCTCCAAATATAATTCAGATTCTGTAAAGTAACAAAAGGGTAGAGGGGTGAAGCCAAAAGTGACAAGCAATATTGCAATAGATCTTGGCATAGCAGAAAATCGTGTGCTCATGACATGAATTGTGATCTTCCATATTTCAATAATTAGGATGCGTATTCACAGAGAAATTTTATAAAAACTTATTTACTCTAGATTTTTTGGTATTGAAGCATGTTAAAGGGAACAGATTAACAACCAAATGGGATTGTATGTTTGTGAGATAATATATGTGATTCAGGAAAATTCTTATAGATATCGTGAAAATCACAAGTATGAAGACAATGGTAAACCACAATTCATTCACTGATAAAATATTATCATTTTTGTCTGAAGTAGATATTCTTAAGCTAAACAAAAATTATTCAATCAACTAGAAATAAATATACTGTTATTTAGATGTATCCAATGATTACCAATTTGGTTGTATTAGTAAAGGTTTCATAAAAATAAATATGTTACAACTTTTAGTAATGCATTTTCTAAAATATGTAATGAATAGAAGAATGAATAAAATAATAGCTTGTTTGTTTGAGTAAACAATCCTCTACACTTCAAGTTAATGCACTCTTATCTCCAAACTCCTCTTTTAATTGTGTGAACATATTTGATGATGCCCAATCATATTTAATCTTTAGAGAACTGTGTGGGTTTTTGTTTGATTGAATGCTTATTTTGTGTGGTATGAGGTTTGAATCCAGGGCTTTGGGATATGAGGTAAATGCTCTACAACTTAGCTATATCCCAGGTCTCCAAATATTACACTTTTATTATTGTGCCATTCTAGGAACATGGCAAATTATGTATTTACTTGGAAAATTATATTTGCCACATCATAGGAATTTTTTGATGGTCCTTGTAAAACAAAGAAGAGAACAAATATTGTAATTATAAAAATGACTCCTATCTTCAAGAAATTCAAAACTTAAGTGACTGAAAGAATATGATGTACAGTTGTGGCAATGTAGGTAGTTCTTCCTTACTCGTCTCGGAGTAGTAAAGATCATTTTCAAAGAGGATAATCCAAGATATTTCCATAGCATTTGATATCAGCTTCCCATAGTCCCCTAATTAACAGTGATTAGAGGAGGAATTGAGTGTTTTAAAAGAAAATACTGTACACAAGACACATCATTAGTAAATGTCAGGAATTTTACATAAAGAAGCCATGAATCCATGAAGATAAATTATGTGAATGAAGCTGGAGATACTGTTAAGAACTACATTTTAAGAGGACTTAAAATTGAGACTTTCTGTGATGAGAGACTGAAAAAGTTTTTTCTCAGATCCATGGGAACAATAGATTAATAACAAATCATGCTAGAACAAAGGACACTTTTAGGAGACAATTTTAAATCAAAATGTGTAGTAATGGTACACAAGTTACTATTTAGAAAAATAAATACAACCTAGAGAGGTGGTGATTACATTTTCACATGCTGTATAAATTGGACGAAGGACTTTCATTTCAAAAGCCTCTTCTGCACACACCTCTAAATAAGAGCAAACAACTGAGGAAGAAATACTGAGTAGTCAACTTTCTTGGTGTGAATGTCAACTCTAGAGATGGTTAGAACATGTGGACTTTTGAACCAAGGAGCAAACTCTCTAGACATTCTAGTGGTAGAGTATGAGTTGTCTAAAATGAACATTATGCATCAAGATTTTGAACTAATAAGATTTCTTTACTGGGGAATTTGTCCAATGTCATGATGTTTCATTAGTATTTTAATAAATAAAGCTTGCCTGAAAATCAGAGAGTAAAACAGTCCCACTGGTCAACCCTACAGACCAGGCAATGATAACATATATTTTTAATCCCAGCAGCCACAGTAGTTGTCATTTGAACTGGGCAGTGCATGCCTTTGATCGCAGTCCTAGAGAAGATTACAAAAGGAAAGGTGACAGCTCTGAGTCACAGTCTTATTCTGAGATTCCTGGAGGCAGGATCGCCATTTTGGACTGAGGTAGAGGTAAGAGCCAGTGGCTGGCTGCTTTGCTATTCTTATCACTAGATTGAACCTCAGATTTTGTCTCTGAGCTTTTATTAATCATGCCTCAGTCCAAGTCACATTTATAGACAAAACTTGAAAAAAAATGGAAACCAGAAGAGAATATAAACAGTACAGTAAGCCAGATTTATTCTGTAAGGTACCAGACATGTGCCCAAATAGATGATAGGGTAGTAAGAAAAACTAAAGTTTGGCAGTAGTAGAAAAAGCAGGGAGCTATTGATGGCTTGCAATAATGACCAAACACAAATGGCTAAAAATAAATGAATGCTTATCTGTCTAAGTTATATCTAATTCAGTTTCTCAAATCACTAACATCTATTCCTACAGTTATTATTCCTCTTATACCCCAGGCATGATTTTTTCAGGATTCTCTTGAATATTTACTATATAAGATTTCTGTACACAAGGAAACCCTGTCTCAAAATACCCAAAAATTCTGTTTCTTTCCCTCCTTTTTCTCCTTCTACCCTACATTCTACCACCTTGTTTCTCTCTGTTCTTTATTCTCCTAGTATTCTTTATCTTCCCTATAATTGTTTAATATAAATTTTTAGCATGTATAATGAAAAAATCAGGGCAATGCCTTGAGACTCTGGACAATTTATTTTATAATCATATTTGATTATATTTGTTCATATATTCTTACATATTCCATAACCATATATAATATAAGTAATGCATGAATATAAATAAATAAAGATAATGAACAATAAATAAATATTATTATATTATTATTATTCTATTAGGGTTTATTATTTCTATTTTTCAGTTAATGAAATGATAATCTTTTAATAAGAACCCTAAGGTTAGCTAGGTGTACTTCACAGCATGCTAACTTTGGGTAATATCTTCTCAGTGTAGGAGAATGGGTGGTAATTTTGCAGTGTTATGACTAATAGTGCTGTGTAATACAATCAGTGGCAAAGAGGGACAGTGTCCTTCTCACATTATTAGAACTTATCTGTGCTCTGCTAGGCATCTCTTGCTCAATTATTTCTTCCTGTTTTAGTAAAGTCAGGAGCTGGAGTTAGGATTGAGCTTTGTACACTTATCTCTCTGGAATCTGGGCTATTGTGAACATATATAGATGGAGATGAAGCTCTAAGTGTAACTTTATTTCTATATGACCTGTCCAGTATGGAAAGACTCTGAAGACATGTGACACAATACATAGAGCATCACTGGACCTGCATTTTAACTTCTTACTTGTGCAACAAATTGCTAAGTCAAGTTTTTGTTCAAGGACAATGACATAAAGTCTTCTTTGTGGGGTAGGGGAGTTTGTTGAAGTAGAAATATCCCCCATTGCCTTTGAACATTTAGTTTTCAGATGGTGACATTGTAGATGGAAGATAGAGGAGTGGTTGATAGAGGAAGGATGTCACTGGGGGTGGTCTTAGGATGGTTTATGTCCTGGCTGCAGTTACAGTTCTGTCTCTCAGGTTAGTGATTTGGCAGCCAGACCTGCTGTTGCTGGACTCATCCCCACTGGAACTATAAGCCAAAGTAAGCTTCTTCCATGAGCTACTTTTGGCCATTGGTTCTTATCAAAGCAACTAATATAATGGGTGATGTGTGAAGATCTCTGTGAACCTGTTTGTAAAGCACTACAATGGAGCAGAGGACAGAATTCAGTTGATGGATTGCTTACCTAGAATACGTAAGGCTCTGAGATCTGTTATGTGAATATACATTTGTAATGCTAGCACTTGGGGAAGGAAAGCAGGAGAGTCAGGAATTCAAAATTGTCTTCAACTGTATTGATTACAAGCCTGGCATACCTGGGATTCTGTAATAATAATAATAATAATAATAATAATAATAATAGTAGTAGTAGTAGTAGTAAAGCAACAACACAGCAATAATTAGATTTTTAAATGTTAAGTTGTGTATATAATGGACAAAAAACAGAGTAAGGGAATGAGTAGTTAGTACAGTTTGCCTGAGACTAACAGATTTTCTGGAAAACAGGACTTTTAATATGTAAACTATAGATTCCTTGAAACATACGAGTTGGATATTCATTGTACATGTATTTTCACAGCACAAGAAATGAGAATGTAAGGAGAAAATGGTCAAGTTTCCACTATGAAAGCCTACGATGTGCCAGAGCTAAAAATCAAAAAATAGCAAAAAGCAAACAAACAAAAACCTATGATTTATGACTACATTAATTACCAATAAAATAAACTGGAGACTCAGTTCTGTTCATGATTAGATACACGGAGAGTTTATCTCTGAATAGTATCACTGAAGTGTTGATGACACCAAAGTATACCTCTTCACATAAGACTTGTTAATGGAGCACAGTTTGAAAATAAACGCTGAGTTAAATGCAAATGAATAAGGCCACAAAATCTCTTATGGTTATTAACATGGTGGCATCTCTAAGCATCAACATGGTAAGCAATTATACTGCATAACACTATTCTAAGTGCACGGCCCATGTTTGTCCTACCTTGGTAATTTATCTCAAGTATATAGAGATATTAGTTCAGGTGGAGACACAAGTACCTATTTAAGTCATGGTTTTCCAGAAATCGGGCCAATTTTGTTTTAAATAAATAAAGTAACAGACATGAGAGCTTAAATGATCGAGCTAAATGTCTGTGTGGGGAAGTTCACACATCCTCCACACTTTCTGCTTCCCTCTAATCACAGCCATTAGTCTCCGCAGGCTTTTGAATATCAAATTCACCTGCAGTGGAAAAATACAGCCCTATTCTTGTTGCCCTTATAAAAACACTGACTGCCATCTGAAAATCATGCTTTCGCTGTATTAAATGCCATCGTTTTCATTGGGAAGAAGGCGGTGCTATATATAATAATTTTCTCAATTAATTTTCTTAAATCTATTAGTGAGACTTATTTTCAATACAGCATGGCATGAAAGGAGGTCAGATGGATGGCCACAATCTCAGGGGGTACCCCTTTTACTCTTCTAACAAACAGAAATTTTATCCTTCAAGTCCACAAGTGAGCCAGAGCACATAAGTTAGCAATTCTGAAGTTGGAATCAATGAGATGAAGAGAAAATGGGGAACTGGTACAGTTCTCCAGCTCCTATGCCATGTGTCTCGAAGTAAGTAAGTCCAAAAATATTTCTCATCTATAAAATAAAACATGGTGCCCGTAGGGCACCTTTTGAAGTTATATTTGTAAAATGAGGTAGGTGTGGGAAAGAATATTTGAGGAAAGTTACTGTTTTGATCAAGTATTGATTGTATTAAAAGAGCTTCACATTTTTTTTCTGATATAGTCACTTCTGTTCAGGAGACTTTTTCTAAGCACTCCATTATTGAATCCAAACAACAATTCTATTGAACAGATATATTAATTTTCTAGCTGAAGAAATTGGGAGACAGTGTTAGAAAACCCTTTCCTAAGACCACATAGCTAGTGTGGAAGAAGCCTCAACTAAACTAAAGTGAGTACAAAATGGAAAAGTCATTGAAAAAAAGATGCCTTTTCCAGTCCTACTTCAGAGTGTCACAATAATGTGTCAGGCATCACAAACACCTTTGGCATTTGACTGTAAGAAGATTTTAAAGGCCTAATATAATAAGCCTAAAAGCCTGCTGCTGGATCAGTTGCTATTTTTATTGGATATACCACTGATCTGTAAGAACTCTTCTTTTAACTGAGAGGGAGCATTTGTCAGCCCTCATGTTTGACCCTTTTCATTCACAATGGAATTCTTTTCATTCAAGAGTTCAGCTAAGTCTATATTACTGGCTTTGTATAGATGGGGAAATAAGACTGTTTGGCGGACATCATTGCATAAACCAGTACTAAAATAATCACATGGTAACTGTTTTAATTCAAACATAGTTTGGCCTATGAGCTTAGGTATGTTGCTGGCTAACTCTTATATCTTAAATTAACCCATTTTCACGATTCTAGATTTTAAGGCCAGCTGGTGGTTTACAGGCAAGGTTCTGGCTGGAGGCTCGTATCCTTCTCCTCTAGATGCTAAATGGTGTCTCTTTGACTATGCCTACTCTCTCCTTCTCTATCTGCTTGGAAATTCTCCCTTGCCCCATTCTGCACTGCAATGGGCCCAAATCAGCTTCTTTATTAACCAATGACATTCACAGCATACACAGGGGAATTCCACCACATCACTTCCCCTTTTTTGTCTATGTAATTAAAAAGAAGGTTTTAACTTTACCATAGCAAGATTACATATAACAAAACAGTTCTCAAGCAAGAATTATTGTTATAATATTTATATCTACTTTATCTTTTATTATAACTAGTAAAACTATAACTATAACTATCTATTCTTCAACTCCATCAAAGATTCTAGAAGAATATATTACATAAGTAAACAGGAAATGCATTGTAAGCAACTTCCAAACTCTAGAATTGACAGAGACATCTCACTGCCTGGACAGTCACCTAAAAATACTTTGTAACACTGAACCATCCAATCTTCAGCCTGTAAGTCCATAGTATCCAGCAGACTTTTCCATGAAGCAAGAAATTTCAAATATAGTTCCACCTATATTGGCAGTTTATCAGTCACTTTCTTCTGTGTCCTGCTGAATGTCTATCAGACTCTTTCATATCAGACTCTTTCATGATGCAGGAACTCCAAAGAACTGTTTTGCCTTTAGACAAGTTCAGCAGTCATTTCTTTGTGGACCTGCATGTCCAGTTCATACAGCATAACATCAAGCAGTCCAAACAAGAGCAGTTTCTTACCCAAATGGCTAGTAAACTCCATAAGGAGGCTCTTCGATGCCCATCTTCCTCTTGAAGTAATTAGTGCTGTAATGAGCAGTTGTTATTCATGTATCATGAAAAGACCTAAGTTTTTAGAACATTTTAAATGCCATATTCTGTTCATCTTTCAAAGGCTTAAAGAATATCTAACTGAAACATATCTGTATATATCTAGAAAGCCTAACATACATGACTACAAGCTTGACTATTATAGATGATTATCTATTAATTTATATTTCTTAATTATACATTGCATTTTAAACAAGCTATATAAACACAATACCTTAATCAAGAGTAGAAATATACACATGACAAAATTGACCTTATATTAGTATCAATAAACCAAGATTCCTACCAATGCAAAGTATCCACCACTATTTCATATTCCTCTTTAAATGTAAACAAACATTAAGAAACAATATTTCAGCTGGAACCTTGCCAGTAAATCACAAGCCTGGTGGTAGAATATAGACTAGTAGAAATGTCTTAAGACATAAGAGTCAGTCAAGAATATACCTAATCTAATAGGTCAAACAGTGTTTTAATTAATACATTGTATATGGGATTGATATCTACAATACATGGAGAACTTGAAAAATAAAGTTCCAAACAACCAAGGTATCCAACCAATAAATAAGTTAATAAGATGAATAGAAATTCTCCAAAAGATAAAGTAAAAATGTTGAGGACCTATTGGAGAATTCCAGCATCTATAACAATTAATAAAATGCAAATATAAACTACATTTAGATTCTGTATTGTTCCAGTGGTAATGGGTATAATTATGGAAACAATATTATTAGCTTTGGTTCCCACTCCTCTGTACCACTTTCTCTATAGCATCTCCCTGATGTCTGTCTTATACACTCAGTTTATATATTTGTTTAAAAGTGTTTGAATGGTTTGATGGCTGCCTTGAGTTCTAGTAATTTTTCTTTTACATAAGTGGGTGCTTTTATATTAGGGGCATAGATATTCAGGATTGAGACTTCATTCTGATGGATTTTTCCTGTTATGTGTATAAAGTGTACCTTTCCATCTCTTCTGATTGATTTTAGTTTGAAGTCAACTTTGTTAGAAATTAGTATGGCCACACTGGCTTGTTTCTTAGGTCCATTTGCTTGATAAACCTTTTCCCAACCCTTTACTCTGAGTAGATGTCTGTCTTTGTGGTTGAGGTGTGTTTCTTGTAAACAGCAGAATGTTGGATCCTGTTTTCGTATCAAATCTCTTAGCCTGTGCTGTGAAATTAATTGGGTCATAAAAAAGTAGAAAAGAGGATAATTGAGAAGAATAAAGGAATTAAGGTAAGAAGTGGATAACTGGAAAGAATATGAAAAAGTCAATACATTATGTATATGTTAACCATACAGGTCATAATGAAATCCACTATTGTATATACTTAACATATATTAACAAAATACTTTTAGAAAGAAAACAAATAACAAATGCTAGCCAAAATGGTACATGTCTTATTTTGCTTTATGTTGCTGTAATAAACACTATGACCAAAAGCAATACAGGGAGAATAGTTTATAATTCGTTACTGAGGGAGGAGAAGGTAATGTACATAAAGAACCTGAAGGCATAAACTGAAGCAATTGGCAATGGAGAAATGTTGTTTATTAGTGTGGTATCAGTGGGTGGCTTTGTTTGCTTATTGTACAACCCAGGACAACCTTCTCAATGTGCTGGCCCTCCCACATCTATCATTAATCAAGAAAATGTTCTACATATTTGCATATGGGCAATGAAATTAAGTCCTTTATTCAATTGAGTGTCCTCTTCTCAAATGACTCAACTTGTTTCAAATGGATAAAAGCCTTACCAAAACAGTGGGAAAGGGAATTCTATTAATTACTACTAGGAATTTAAGTGACTATAGCCACTATGGACACCAGAAAAGATGTCGCTGCAAAACAGAACAATAGAACTCATGTATAATCTAACTACACCATAGTGGACATGCACTCAAAGAGGTTTAAAGCAGATGATGTGTTAGCTGCTTTTACTGCTGCTATGTTACCATGTCCTGAACAAATCAACTTCAGGAAGCAAAAGTTTATTAATTCATAGTTTGAGACTACTTTATATTAGTAAAGTCAAGATAACAGGAGATAAGGGCAGTTGGTAAATTACATCCAAAATACATGAAGAAGAGTGATGAATGACTGTGTTTGGCTAGCTTTCTCCCTGTCAGTGCAGTCTAGGACTGCTGCTCAGTTTTCTGTTCTCTGTTAATATCATTCTTCCCATTTCAGTCAATCTAATGAAGTTTACAGGCATGCCCAGATTCTCACCCTATGTGAAAAACCCTGCATAGGTAGATCTAGAGACTTGTCTCATAGGTGAGTCTTTAGGGGTGTAAGGGTTTTATTATGACAAACCACCTCACCTTCCCAACACAGTAGAGAGATATTTGTATATACCTGTTTACTGTGGCAATGTTCATAATAGTGAAGTCAGCCTAAGTACCTTTGAATACCTTGGAATAATGGATCCAGAAATAGTGGTATACACACATAGTAGAACTGTATTCAGTCATGAAGAACAAAATGATTTTAAGGAAAATAGATATAACTGGATATTGCAATATTAAGCAAAATAAGCCTGACTCAGAAAGACAAACATCACATTGCCTGTGTGAATCTGAGAATAGGGTTGTTTGTTTGTGTGTGTGTGTGCGTGTGCGTGTGTGTGTGTGTGTGTGTGTGTGTGTGTGTGTGTGTGATTAGAAGAAAGACTTCTTGCTTCTTGTAAAAAAGAAAAAGCCTAATGAGAGGTTTGAATGGAGACTGGAGAAAGTAAAGAAGATAAATGTGATCAAAGAACTATGTGTTTGAGTGAAAATATTTTTCTGCAAAACCTCATTATATATAATGGCTAAACACTACTGAAATATTTTTTTTTATTTTATCAGAGGAAAATTAAAGATTGGAAATTTAACAAGTTCATCAGGGTGACCCAGCTAATGTCATTTGGGAATATAAAATCATGTCTAACATTGAATTTTACTGTTGAATATTTTTTGTGAAAATGAATTTTTTTCATGCAATATATTCTGATCACGGTTTTCCATCCCTCCAAAATCCTTTGTACTGTAACAGAAAGAGTGGGCCTGCTTTTGGTCCAGGCCACCCCACTATCTTACACCCAGAATAATCACACAGAAAATGTATTAATTAAATTACTGCTTGGCCCATAAGCTCTAGCCTCTTATTGGCTAGCTCTCACTGTAGTAATGGGAGCGGCGGGCTGCATTCCCGCCGCCAGGCTCCCAGCCACCAGCTAGCTTATGCCCCAAAATAATTACACGGAAACTGTATTCTTTTAAACACTGCCTGGCCCATTATTTCCAGCCTCTTACTCACATCTTGATTAACCCATATCTAATAATCTGTGCAGCACCACAAAGTGGTGCCTTACCAGGTAGATTCTAGCGTACGTCCATCTTGGGCTGGAGCTTCATTGCATCTGGCTCCCTGAGGAGAGGCACGGTGGTCTGACTAACTTAGGAGAGGCGTGGCATCTGACTGAGCCATCTACCTCACTTCCTTCTTCCTGTTCTGTCTACTCCACTCACCTAAGGGCCGGTCTATCAGATGGGCCAGGCAGTTTCTTTATTAGCCAATGAAATCAACTCAAACAGAAGACTCTCCCACATCATCTCACATCTTGATTCAACCCATTTCTAATAATCTGTGTGTCACCATGAGGTTGTGGCTTACCGGGAAAGATGCAGCATGTCTGACCTGGTAGTTTTATGGCATCTCGGCTCAATCTGCTGCTTTTTTCCTCCCAGAATACTGTTCTGTCTTCTCCACCTATCTAAGTTCTGCCCTATCATGCCAAGTAGTTCCTTTATTGATTAACCAATGAAAGCAACACAAATACAGAAGGACCTCCTACACCACTCTACCTGCTCACCAAATCAAATTCAATCCTTTTCTTTCTGCCATTGATAAATATCCTCACCATCAACAACAAAGAAAGAAAGAAAGAAAGAAAGAAAGAAAGAAAGAAAGAAAGAAAGAAAGAAAGACAGAAAAAAGAAAAACCAGAATAGGACAAAACAAACAAGTATGGAGAACAAAGGCAAAGAAAAAAATTTAACACATACAGATCCAGAGGCAGCGCGTGCGTGCGCGCGCACACACACACACACACACACACACACACACACAATGCACTCACACATACACATACACACACAATGCATTCACACACACAATGCACTCACACATACACATACACACACAATGCATTCACACACACAATGCACTCACACATACACATACACACACAATGTATTCACACACACAATGCACGCTCTCTTTCTCTCTCTCACACACACACACAAATCCTATAAAAATACAAAAACAGAAGCCATAATTATAAGTAAAAACCTTATGGTAAAAAAATTCCCAGGAATAATATTATGAGTCAAAAAATCTCTACAACTTGCATTTAGTGTTGACTATCTATTGTTGGGCATGGCTCTTCCCTTAAGTGTCATTTGTATATTCATTGATATTCCAATAGAGAAAATAATTTTTTGTGGATAACTGTCAATTGGAAGTATTTACTAAAATAGGCTTTGGTACCTTTAAACACTTCCCTTCTAGCACTGGGATCCCACCTGGTTTAGACCTGTGCAGGCCCCATGCTTGCTTCTACAGTCTCTGTGCTTTGATGCCTCTGTGCTTAAAAGGCTTGTTTCCTTGTTATCCCCCATTGCATCCTGGCTCTTAAAATTTCTGGCTCCTTTTCTGCCAAGTTTTCTCAGCATTGTCAGGAAGGATCTAATGGAGACATCCTGTCTAGGATTGAACATTCCAGGGTCTCTCACTCTGCATATTTGTCCAGCTCTGGATCTCTGTATTTGGTCCCATCTGCTGCAGGATGAATCTTCTTTGATGATGGCTGAGCAAGACACTGATCAATGAGTATAGCAGAATGTCACTTGGAGTCATTGTTTTGCTATGTCCTTAAGCAGAACAATTTTATTTGGATTTCCCCAGGCCCGCGGCTTATCAACTCTCAAGTTTTTGGTCACCTGAGCAGTGTCAGGCATGGGTTATTTATTGTGCAGTCAGATTTTTTAAATTACAAATAGTACAACTTGCTTTTTAATGTTATAACTGTATAAAGGCACACAGCCTATATGTGTCTATCTACTTAGGCATGTGTGTATGTACGTACAGTCCATATTTCCTATTCTGTTTATGTATTAATTGACTGGAGTATCCTGTGATTGTTTTCTCAGGGAATAATGATCTTTTCAGAAGCAGGGTACTATGGGCCAAGCTTTGGGAGAACGATTATAAGCATCAAATGGGCAGTGACAACAACCCAGGCCTCTGATGGTCTTTGGAAGAATTTAGTATGACTGCATGCAAGTGCTCTTTCTTCTATGTGATCCAAGTTGTGTTTGCAGCAAATATTCATGAATCTTTTGGCTCAGTGAGCTTTTAGACATCTTTGAGCTGTAGTCGATAGCCAAAAACTGGCTGTTTATATGTCAGCTAGTATTGGGTGGGTTCCAACAAGTGGGCAGAAATATTCATGGTTCCCTGGTCCCACCAAGCTCCAATGCCTAGGTTTATAGTAATCTAAGATTCTACTCCCACTTCTCTGCTTACAAAACCTCATAAAATGAGAATGGCTATCAGAAGAAATATCGTTGGATCCTTCTGCCTCTTTAAGCTGTGACTGGCATAATGGCGTAAAAAAACTAAAGAACATGTTCTATATATACATTTGTCTTATATATTATATTCTTTTGTATTCCTTGTTTATATTTATTTACCTTTGCAAATAAGAATCTGGCATTTAATATCTATTTTCTGGATGCTACTCTTGAATACAGATTGAAATATTTTAGCTTTATAGTCTGTTACACAATAAAATGGATTGCTTATTGGTCAACATAACTTTCTAATTTTTTTTCATTTATTTGAAGGAGAAGCTCATATAGTTCAGGATGGCCTTGAATTTACTGATCAAAATACTAAGTTTACAGATGTGTGTCACCATGGCTGGCATTATACAGTGCTGGACACTAAACCTAGAACTTCATGCATGCTAGGCAATCTCTATTAACCAAGCCACATCCCTAGGCCCTCAAAGTTTTTATGTGTATAGTATACTTTAATCATTATAAGGCTTCAAATTATCTAGCTACATATCTTTTAACATAGCAGATCTTGCAAGTGGATAATGCCAAAGTTTTTTCAAGAATTCTTTTACCTACAATATTATAGCTATCCATTTTCTGATATTTGAAATACATATTCTACAGTTCCTTCAAATGCAGAAAATATGATTTTTTAATTAATTTGAATTATATAGCTCATACTTAGAAATGTCCTATAAAGTATTTAAGCAAGTGAAAAAAATCACATTTCAGAATTAAGAATATTCATTTCTCTGTTGTAAGACCAGTCAGGATCTAACATAACACATCATCTGGAGCAAGGGTCTGCCTTATCTTCCTAAATATAGTATTTCCTACAGTCTAAAGTTAGCACCAAAAAACATTTGATCTCCTCTTCTCTTAAATTCTCATTGAAACTTTATTCAAAACTAAGATTCTTAAATTTATCTTAGAAGATATAAAGCCATATAGAAACTGTTGTATTTTTCTTTAAGTTTGTCTGAAGTTGTTTGTTAATACTGTAATAAGAAAGAAAGAGAGAGAAAGAGAGAGAGAGAGAGAAAGAAAGAAAGAAAGAAAGAAAGAAAGAAAGAAAGAAGGAAGACAGGAAAGTAGACAGGAAGAGATAGAGAAGAAGGAAGGAAGGAAGGAAGGAAGGAAGGAAGGAAGGAAGGAAGGAAGGAGAGAAGTAGAGAATGAAGGGAAGGAGGGAAGAAGGATGGTAAGAATGGAGATAAAAAAGAAGAGAAAAAAATGGACCAATGAAAAAGAATTATTTGTTTTAAATAGACTTTATTCACTTTTATTTTTCTTGCATAAAACCCTTATATGATAGCCACAGCTGGAGCCTGGATCCGCTGAATAGAGGCTCTGATGTGGGTTGTCACAAGATGGTCAGTGAGTTTCTGATAAGGAGACTTGATAAACACAACCTCTTTACTGAGGTTAAGGTCAGGTAGCCGTAGATCTTAGAGATGACATCAAAGTTGGCCTTGGCAAATTTATCCAAGGTGGCAGTACAGGCCATGGCTTATGTGTAGGAGTCATCAACATCTGACATCATTTGAAGCTTCTTGGGAACAGGAACAGAGAGGATACCAGTGCCTCTGGGGGCAATGATGGGATGCCCAACATGGAGCCACAGATGCCTGTCACTTTGCATGAAACAATATGGGACTTGCTAACCTTATTCCCCCAGTAACCTCTCTCTATATAGGGTTGATGGAAAACTTGGACAGTGGTGGCTACCCTATTGAGCATTTAACACAAAAACCAACATGACCATTGTAGTCCCCAGTAGCAAGAAAATCCTTGAACCTGCTCCCCTGGCCAGCCTGTGCTTCTGTACTAGCATAATCTTTAGAATCCCATCCTTTAGGAATGTGCCCAGGAATATGTTAAGGTAGGTTAAATGTGGAAGCAAACTATTTTATAATTGTAAACTTGAAAATTAGACCATATACATCACAGAGGAAAAGGAAAACATACAAATTTAGATTTTAGCTTCATCAAAGATCCCAAAAAGATGAAATATTACCTAGTAACAGAGACATCTAGCTGCCTAGAAAGACACCCAATGTTCCTCTGCAATTCTGGATTATCCATCTTCATCTTATAAGCCTAGACTATCTGGCAGATTTTTCAGTGAAAGAGGACATCTGAAGGACTGTTCCACCTTGTCTTGACAAAGTTTATCAGTTGCTTTTCCCGTGTACTGAAAAATATCTGGCATACTCTTCTATGAAGCAGGAATCTTGAAAGACTGCCCTGATTTTCCTTTGCAAAGTTCCACAGTCTTTTTTTCTGTGTTCTGATGCCATTCTAATATTTACAGCATGCTGTCAGCAGTCAAGGGAAGAGCAGTTTCTTTGCCCAATGGCTAACTTTGTCACAATGAATGCAAACTCCATACAGAGTTTTATTAATGCTCATTATCCTTTTATTAAAGAAATTGGTGCTGCCAGGAGCAGAGCTGTCTCGTTGTCACGAAAAACCTCAGGTCGTTAAACACCTTAAAAGCAATATTCTGTAGTTTTTTGTGTTTGAAAAACCTATCAAAAATATATCTGCTTACCTGGAAAAAATACTTAATATGACAGTTTGATTGTTACAGATTAACGACTAGCCTCATTTCTCAATTGTACATTGCATTTTTTGATGAACTGAATAAGAACATTATTCCAAATAGTAGAAACATATATTCAGTATAAAGAAAATGACTTTAAATTAGTATCAATGTACCAAAATTCATGCCAATGCAAAATATCTGAGATTAATAGTTATCTTTTCATCCTATATTTCTCTAAATAATAACAAATATTCATAATCCACCAAATAACTAGACACCACCCATCCCACTTCATGGAAATGTGGCTGACATTTTCTCTAGACTCCTTCCTGTTATCTGAGGGTAAAGGCAGCTTTCAGAGTGTCAGAAAATTAAGATAATGATAAAGTCCAGGGAAAACCAGCTTTAACCTTTTTTGGTAAATAGCATCCATTAAGTTTCAGGAGGTTTCCCGTGGTTAAACCTGATCCTTATCAACCCTGAAGGAATCCATAGCCTATCATTTCCTATAGAAACATGGGCAAAATCTCTTACCCAAAGTAAAATATTTTAAATTATTTTTAAAGTGAAGAAAGCTCTAAAGTGTCTAGGTGGGTTCAGCTTAGCAGTTCACATTTCCAGGCGTATCAGCAGCTATTGTTTGCTCATCCGCATTTAAAAACTTCAAAATCAATGAAGTACTATATAGTATACAGACTCCCAGTGTATTTGCCATTGTTACATGGCTTATTCTTTTATAGTACTTTTATTCTCTTTAAAGACTTTATTAATTTTAAACTATTTTTTTCTATATCTATGTCCTTTCATCTTTCATTTTTATTAAGCCTACACACATTTTTAAACACACCAGCCTGTTTGGAGATTTTTCCATCTGGACCTCTTTTACTGTTTATGTTTTAGCTTTTTTGATCACATGAGCCTTTAAACTGCTAAGCAGGACCTCTACTGTGGCTTTAAAGGCTGGCTGCTTTTGCCTGCTCCTCATGTTCCTGAAAGTGAAGCCTAAAACAGGTCAGTTAGAGGTGTAAGTTAAGGAACAATTGGGGAAGCTTGGCTGGGAACTGCAGTCAGTCCCTCAACTCCGGAATGCTACTGGTTTTTTGACTTAGATTTTTTTGTTCCTACTTAACTTACCTGCCTTACAGCAGAAACTCTTCAAAGAGGCATGTCCTTTTTTTAAGCTTTCACAGCCCCTATGGAAATTTGAGTTTCCTGTTGGAATGCCAGAATGTAGTTTTTGTTGTTGTTGTCATTGTTATTTTACTCTTTGTTCTTTGGGAGCCCACCACCTATCTCTCAAATAAATGCACAAAGATGTATTCTTACTTATGAATGTCTGGCTTTAGCTTGGCTTGTTTCTAGGTAGTTTTTTTAGTTTTCAACTTAAAATATCTCATTACATTTTGTCTCTGGGCTTTTACCTTTCTCTATTCTATATACCTTCCTTTCCTTCTTTATTCATTGACTGGTTGTGTGGCTAGGAGGCTGGCCCTGGGTCCTCTTTCCTCCTTTTCTGGTTCCCCCTTCTCTCTTCTACTCCTATCCTCTCTTCCTGGCATCTCCTTCAATTTCTCCCTCCTGCCTAGAGATTGACTGTTTACAAATGAGGTGTTTTAACCGAGAAAGTAACACAGCTTTAAAGAGTTAAGCAAATGCAACATAAAAGAATGCAGCATATTTTTACATCATTAAACAAATGTTTCACTTCATAAAATAGTGTGATACATCCTTAACTAATATTCCACCACAGATAAAAATGAAAGAATTCTGAAAATATTTCTTACCCATAACCAATGTAGATAAGTCTTAGTATTTCATCCAATATTTCCCATATCCTCAATGAATTACTTATTTCAAAGCAGCAAAATTGACTATAAGAAAATGTCAAAAAAACAAAGAGTCCCTTAGACTATCTGAAACATCTTTACTCTTTAGATGAATTTTAAGCAGTGATTTTTCCTCCTAGAAAATATTTCTGAACAAATAATGCCCCATTTCTGTCCTAACAGGAAAAATAGCTAGATGACTATTATAATACTTCCATATACTGACAAATATAATAGCTTACATATTTGAAACTGCTTTACCTATTTGAGAACATTAATGGAGAGCTAAGTTGTAATTATATACAATAATTTTATATTAGGTATAAAGTGGGCCACCAAAATGGCAGTGCTGCTAAAAATGTCCTAAATGACAATCAGAACTCAGCAAAGGCTGGACTCTGAGCAGATTAGCAGAAGGATAGCTAGAGGATGAACAAAACTTAAATTTCAGTATTCTTCACAAAGCTTGGCAAGTAGGGTTTCTGTTGTTAGGAAAAGCTATTACTTCCCTTGTCTACCCTGAGAGCCGACACCCTCTAACACGAGTATGTCGTTCACTCAAACAAGCCTGGAATGGATCAAAGGCCCCACACTAGTTTCCAGGTTGTTCTGGTCCATACTCCACTTCCTGCTCTTCTAATTCCCATGATGTTCTGACCTTTCCCTCCCAATGGAGAGACAACCCCAACAGTTTCAATTCCTCAGTAGATCCACAGAGTGATCTAGTTCACTGGTTTCCCAGTACCCTCACTTATACTTTATTTATTGAACATTAATTCAAGAAGATGTAATGACTTGCATGTATTTGAAGCCCCAAATAGAGTTGAATGAATTTGGATGTGTAATATGTTAGACCCTAACTTAACCTGTAAACCTCACCTGTCCTGAGAACAGGAAACTCCCTAAAATGCTGGGAATTGTAGTTCTTAGAAAATGACAATGCCTCAAGGGAAACTATAGGTTTTGTCCTTATATAAGCCCCTACAACACATGTCTTGGGGCCACAAAGCTGGAAGATTTTCAGTTGGAGGTGACCAAATTCCATCTTGGTCATTATTTAACATTATAATATTCTTTTTCCTTTAAGTTGATTAAAATAGTGGAATTGTTCTTTCTCTTGAAAATTTCAGGTTTAACAAATACTCTTTTACTTGCCATGACAAGAGGACTGATAAAAGCACTTAAAGGAAGGTAGATTTACTCTGAATAGGCATAGTAGAAAGACAGGCGAAGCAGCCAACTACAATGGGCTGGCAATGAAGAAGCAGAATGAATAGGATGTGAGTTTGGGCCATAACCCTTTCAAAGTCCACCCTTAGTTCTCTTATTCATCCAGTGAGCCTTTACCTCCCGGGTATTTAACAACTTATTAAATAGTTGACCCCAGTGTCACCAACTGGGGTGGAGGGCATGGGAGTGTAAGTGTTCAAAGCAGCCTAAACATGGCACTCAACACTTAAAGCACAGTTGACATTGGTTGTAAGATAAAGACCAGAAGGGTAACCATCTCTACCTCATCATGACACATTTTCTTATTAAGATTGTTATCCATTTAGGAGGCCACAAATTATACTCAAACTCAGGTCTATTCTCAGTAAGCTAAACAAAAGAGTAAAATTGAAAGTGGAAAGCAGAAAATAGATATTTACTCAGTGTGGCTATGTTGATTCAGCAAAAGACTCAAGTCTGTTTTCGGGTTATTGAAGTGAGTTCAGTTTATTTTTTTTATTTACAAAAAAATATTTTTTTCCATTTTTTATTACTTTATAAATAACACCAATCAAAATTTCCACTTCCTCCCCTCCTCCCACTTCCTTCCCGCTCCCCCACATACCTTCCCACCTCCATCCAGTCCTGAGAGAGGGCAAGCTACCGTGTCCTGTGGGAAGTCCAAGGCCCTCCCCACCCCATCTAGGCTTAGGAAAATATGCATCCAGTACATGCAGTAGAGACAAATCCCAGTGCCATTATCATTGGCTTCTCAGTCTGCCCCAATTGTCAGCCACAAATCAGAAGGTTCAGTCTGAGATCCTCCTGGAAATTGGAAGCAGACAAGATCACCAGGCAAAAGTTGGGAGCATGGGGGCATGGGGGAAAGGGGACAGGGGAGAGTGGGGGGGGAAAGGGAGGGTTGGGGAGAGCTTGGGAGAGTGGGATGGTTGAGATGAAGGAAGGAGGGATATGGGAGCAGGGAAGGAGATACCTTAATTAAGGGAGCCATTTTGGGGTTGGCAAGAGGCTGGCTGTGAAGGGGTTCCTGGAATCCACGGGGATAACCCCAGCTAGGATTCTGGGCAGTGGAGGAGAGGTGCCTGAACTGGCCTTGTCCCGTAGTCAGACTGATGACTATCTTGAATATCATCATAGAACATTCATCCGGCAACGGATGGAAATAAAGACAGAGACCCACATTGGAGCACTGGACTGAGCTCCCAAGGTCCAGTTGAAGAGTGGAAGGAGGGAGAATATGAACAAGAAAGTCAGGACTATGAGGGGTTGGTCCACCCACTGAAATAGTGTGCCTGAGCTAATGGGAGCTCATCAAATCCAGCTGGACCGGGACTAAGTGAGTTCAGTTTCAAAGAGGTCCAGGGCTACATGTGGCCCTTCTAAGCTATCCTGATCGAGATGTCGTCCTGTCACTACTGACCTCTAATTATCTGGCTTTCAATCTCATCCTGCAAGGTGATCTGACAAGTTGGTAGAACTGTTTGGAATCTCTTCTCAGAAGATAGACTGCTCTCTGTCTGGTGTCCTTTTCTTCTTCCAACATGAGATTCCTGGGGGAAATTCTATCTCCTTGAAGTCCTCTGTTTCAATAGTCTGATTATCAGATTGAGAGACAAAAATGCCTATTTTCAGGATCTCCTTTTCTGCCATGGTGGTTAGAAGGTCTAGCAATGAGCTGTATAGCCTAGAACTCTTTCCTGGAAGTAAATCTGGCTCTTAATGAAGAAAAAGGTGGGTCAATTAAAGACAAAACATTAGGAGCAGAGAAACTTTATAGTTTCTCATATAAATTTTATAGGAAAATTACAATAAGTATTTTGATACTCTGTTTCATTTTAGGACACAACTATAGATTTTTTTTTCTTATGAAGTATAGTGATTTAGAGATATTTAGCCAAGAAGCCTGTAATTAGACATCAACTAATTCATTTTTCAAAATCCAGGCAGAGTACCAGCCCCATGCCAATGGAAAGCTCACCGCCCAACTCTGTTCACTTCACAGAGCAATGACTCCTCTATTTCTATCGCATACCCTGGTCTTCAAAGGCAACTTCAACCTTGAAGTCCATCTCTCTAGGCTAGTCCTTGGCAGTCTCATGGAGTCCCAGCTTCAATTATCAGCTCTGTGGGAATGACTCCTGTGGATAGCCAATCATTCTTCCTTTGTGTTTAGTTAAAATCTCAAATTTCTTTGAAGATCCCTCCCTCCAGGCAGGCCACTTTCTGCATCCTTTTTTTTTCTTGTCATCTACAGACCTTGTGGGTCACCTTGAGGACGTTACTAACCCAGTCTGTCCGGATTGCCATGATTTTCTTAGGTAGCATCATTGCCTAGCATTACATTTCTTAATAATATTCACCTCCTGTTAATTCATTCTTAGAAGGAAGCTAGTCCTTGGGAACACTCCTGAAACCAAGTCACTCCAATTGCAGTACTTGAAATTACTGAGAGAAAGACCCGTATGTGAACCTGTTTGTACCCTCTAAAAGTTTTTCTATGTTTTACAATATTTTAAGTTTGGAATTATGCCTTTCCCGCTTCAATCTATGTATGTTTTCTTTTTGTTTCTTTTTGTGTAATTTTAATGATGCTTCTTCTCACCGCTTATTTATATATATATATATATATATATATATATATATATATATATATATATATATATATATTATACTTTCTTCCCAGGTGCAGTAGCATTGATTTCTTATTGATGCCCCTGTCTCCATTTAATGTCTTTCTTAATTCTAGTACCTTTATCCCACCATGTGTCCTCTCATTTGGATTGTTCTCTCTCACAAGAGAAGTAGAAACTGAGGATTTTTTTTAATGAATTCAGTCGGAATGGGTATAATATTGGTATAATGCTGCCTGAGTAATTTTGAGATTCAAAGATGAAAGAATTGATGTGGTGTTCTCTATGGAAACCACAACTTAAATGAAATCTGGTCCAGTTTATTAATCCCGGAGTCTATCATAAGAAAGCACAAATATTGATATATTGGATATTGAGAAATGGAGACACTAAACCAGGCATTCAGTGTGTTTGTCCTTATTTATCAAATTATCGACACTTAACAAAATGTGCTAAAACATATACATGGAAAACAAAAAGTTGCTATTTAGGAGTCCAGAGACTTTGTGAATAAAATTTCCCAGGTATATTCCAAAAGCTCTCATGGGCCCTACTTCACAGTGTGTATGATGTTAATTTATCCAAGTTCCCTGGTGTATTTATACCATGTGAGCAAAAGCCATGATTTCCATACTGCCTCAGATCCATTTCTATATTTATTCAGGCCATTCAGTACTCTCCTTTCTCCTTAGAGATCTGGCTTTAGATTATAAAGAGCCCAGCAGACAGTCCTCTGGGTAGATCCCACAAACCCATCTGACATCCTGTAGAAAAACAGTACAGAGGAGGGCACTTGAATTTAAGAGACCATATCAGCTACTGTACCTCTGAAAGGACAGTCGTCTTAGCACTTCAATATTCAGCGTGAGGATCAATCTTGGTTTTACAATTTTCAGTCATTTCAAATGTGAATGTGTTTGAAAATAAGACCTGGATTTGATCTACGGAATAAAGCTGAGAAGCATTGGCTAAGCACATGTGCCATTGCTACTTTCAAATGATGTGGAGAACTAGGAGACACATAGAGTGGGTGCTACGAATTTATTCATTTGGTAAGAGTTTTAAAGAGGTCAAATTCCAAGATACTGAAAACATTCCAGTTAGTCAGTCACCTTCCCAGGAAAAGCACTTACATACATATCTTCTGAAGCAGTGCTTCTCAAATTTCATAATACTGGGACCCTTTAGTATAGTTCCTCATGTTGTGGTGACTGCCAACCATAAAATTATTTTCATTGCTACTTTTTAATTGTAATTTTGCTACTGATAGGAATATTAATGTACATTTCTGTTATGCAGGTGTTCTTAGGTGACCCATGTGGAAAGATCATCCTTTGATAGGATGGTTTGATGCTACCCCACACATAGGGGTCCTGATCCAAAGGTTGAGAGCTGCTGTTAACAGGGATCCAAGGCAGAACACTTTTCAGACCATCTTCATATTTATAATGATAGCCTTCATTGCAATGGTTTTGTATTTGTAATGGCTATGTGATTCCAGGATGAGCTTCTGTAGGTCTAGGTATCTACTGCTGAATGTTTACTCTTTGTAATACAGAAGAAATAGAAGAGACACAATTTCTCTTTAATTTCAGGGTTTTAAGATATAGAAAATCATAAGTAAAATATGGAGTGCACCAAAGCAAATTTATACATCTTGAGAGTTCAGAAAAATTGGAGGTAGAGATGGTTTCATGAGGTTAAGTGCCTGCAAGTGGGAAGGAATGAGTCAGTAAGAAAAACAAACAATGAAAGTGGCTACTAACAGAACTTTCAGTCAGCTCCAGAGAAGTTTTAAGCTGAGTATATATACAATATTGTTGAAACGGGAGATGGGAACTAAATGTGCTTAATGCATAGTTTAGAGAAGTGGAAAAAATGTCACATCAGGCAGGATAGGACAAACAATTGTTTCCTCTGGTGAGTTATAGCCCTTATGTTATCACTGACGGGAAACCTAGGTGATAGGGACATGTTAATATGTAGGTATGTGCGACCCACATCCAATCAGACAAAAGACCCAGTGCATGAGTGTGTGAGATGAATTATATTGATGCCTGTTATAAATCCCTAACATAGCTCAGGAGATCAATTAAGATGTTCAAGCAGCTACAAAAAGGATGATTGAGGCAAATGGTAACATCAGGATGACCATATGGTAAGGGGAAACTGGAACTGTCTGGACGTAAAATGAGAGCCATCGGAATTCCGACTACAGTCTAACTACACAGCAATGAGAGCGAATGAGGCAGGCAAGGAAAATACTACATGAACAGTCCATGCAGTGATAAAGACAGATACTGATGCTTTCAAATCAATTAACAGGTGGCAGGGACAGGGGGTGACATAATTTGTCCTCGATCTCGCCTCCTCCCCAAGACAGCTCACTGAAGTTTCTGCTATTGGTCAGAGAAATAACCGCTAAATTTTAAGAAATGAGAGAGGCTTTGGGGAGAGCATTTAGCTGAGGGAAAGACGATTTCTTAAATGAGACCATCAAAGGTTCTATTTCCTGTGCTTTATTCGGGAACGGAGCATGTTAATTGTATCACTCTCTGTATGATCCCGGCCAATTCCTCTCAAGGCTGCCCAGTAGGCTGTACAGCTACAAGCCATCATCACCCCAGGAAACAATGGCCTTTGGAAAATTTAGCTCACCTAGAAATGCATTACCAGGTGATAACAGCCCTGCTAGCTCATGTCACCCCAGTAAGTGAGTTGTAAAAGGCTTTCATCGCGGAGGTTTTCCTCAGACTGCTGCACTGTGATAGGCAATTTAGCCTAACTTTTCACAGCAGTGCTAAATCCATATTTACTAATGATTCCGTCATATGGTGAAAGGAATGCACTTTGAAAATCTTCATCAATTAAGGATATTGAAATAGAAGAGCTTAACCCAGCCCTTTAGATAGAACACTTCCTTTGCAAGGTATACAAATCTTTCCATTCACAAATAAGAAAGCCAATAATGAAGTTGCCTGTAACTAAACAGAGATCGGAATGAGAGAAAGCATTCCATGACAAGAAACACCCAGTGCTCCTCAGCCAGTACTGAGACTGGAAAGCATCGTCCTTGATTTTAAGCATGAGTTTTAAGGCAAGGATTGGAACATAATTTTTATGTGAAATCAAGTAAATGGATTATCTACACTTGGGTTCCTAAACTTCAAAATTTGAATAAAATATAATCTTTCATACACTGGTGTGATGGATACTTGTCATTGCTATGAACAAAAATATCTCTTTCTGTTCACATTTCCAAGTGCTCTAATCCATGGTTGTGGGGAAAGCAAGGCAAAACAACTTAGTACTTGAATAGATGGCTATGTTATGAACACTGTCCATGAAATGGTGATCAAGCCAAACACAGTAACTTTTGTCAAAACGAAGCAATAGCTTTATCAAATTTATCTTCTGGAATGTACCATATAGATTTCAAGTACTTTTTGTACTCCAATCCCTAAAGCAAGCAAAATAAATTATATTTCCAATTGATTTTTAAGATAGAGTAGAAAAATTGTGGATCAAATTATTGCTATCCAATTTCCTGTATACTATTGGAGTTACCGGAGATGGCTTGAATAATTAGCCCCCACTTCTTTAGCAATATGAAGGTCAGCTTTTGTAGCATGCAGTGACAATATTAGTGAGTGCAGTCTTCATGAGGCCAGTATGAAAACCATTGTGAATAGCAGAACATGGATCTTCAATTGCATTCAAGAGTCTTTTATTTCTGTTGTTGTTATTCTTGCTATTCCCACAGGATGATAGGCACTGCACTGCCAAGTATTTTTTTATTCTTCTTTGATGGCTTTGGGAAGAGAATATGTCCATGATACCTGGATATAGAATACTTGATATATGAAAAAGGAGGTATTGGAAGACTCAGTTCTCATGCCTGTCATGCTGTTTTGATAAGAAGTTAACGGGAGCATTAATTTGCTTAGCAGGTCCATCACAGGCTCTCAATTTTAGGTGAGGATGAGAAAAATACCTGATTTAGTAAGGTGTAAATAACCATGTATTAATATAATATACAAGTCACATGCCATATACTAACATAACATATATGTTAATATCAATGTGACAGGACCACATAGAAGACATAGCTCTTTTAAAGAAAGCTTCTTACCAGTACACTGACAGACTACTCCAATCCTCTTCTACTTCTACCAAATACGTGGCAGAACTTTTGTTTTTTTTTAATTCATTGCTATCAAATTCCAAATGTCTTTTTCTGTACAGTATAAAACGAACCTATGACTTGTTATGCAGTGTCTTAGCTTGGTTTCCATTGTTACAACATAACACTGTGACCAAAAGGCAAGGTGCGAGGAAAGGTTTATTCCGCTTAGAGTTCAGTATTGCTATTCATCACCAAAGTCAGGACAGAAGCTCAAGTAGAGCAGGAAAGTGGAGGTAGGAGCTGAAGTGAGGCCAGGGAGGGGTGCTACTCACTGGCTTGCTTCACATGGCTTGCTCAGTCTGCATTTTTATAGAACCGAGGACTATCTGCCATGGTACAGCTCCACCAACAACAGGCTGGCCTTTCCGCATTGATCACTAATTAAGGAAACCCCTCCCAGCTGGATTTTATGAGAGATTTTCTCTCTGAAGATCCAGCTTGTGTCAAATTGACATTAAACCAGGCAGTAAAACTGACCCCTTGTTAACTTGCCAAACCAACAACAAGCACATCACTATTAAGCCATAACCCTTCCTTTCTTATTTGTTCCCAAGATCTCACATTTAAGAAAAAAAAACTTTAGGTCTCAAAGCCTTTACAAATTCAAACACATTAAAATTTCTGTACATTTAAAATAGCCAATCTCTATTAAAATCCAAAGTCTTTTAAAATTCAAAAATCTCTCAATTGTGGGCTGCAGTAAAATCAAATCTAAGTTAAATACTTTCTTACTTCAAGAGGGATGAATCAGGGCACAGTCACAATCAAATCAAAGCAAAACCAAACTTCCAACAGTATAAATAATGGGATTCCCAATGTCTGAGATCCACGCATGATCTTCTGGAATCCTCCAAAGGGCTTCTGTCACTTCTCCAGCTCTGCATATTGCATCACCCAGCTTGGGTTCTAGAACTGTCTGGCTCCACTCTGCTGTTGCTGCTACTGCAGTTCTTGTTGGTCATCCCATGGTGCTGGCATCTTTAAAATGCTGAGGTCCTCTGCTGCAACTGGTATACACTTTCACCAAAGCTTCTCATAGGCTCTCTTCCTAGTGCAACGCCTCAACTTCTTAGCATGACCCCTTCAGCCCTAGGCCTTCAACTGCCAAATGGCACACCTTCACCAATGGTCCCTTCTGTATTTTCAAAGTGCCAAGACTCAACTGCTCTCAAAGACCCCTTTGTGTCTTGAAAACCAATACTACCAGGGTGACTCTTACACATTGCCAAATCCAGTTGCCAGCACAAAGCACAACATTGGTTGTCTCTAAAACGCAGCTGCTTTGGGCTCTCAGGAAACACTTCCCAGAAGAGTCATGTGAAGATGTTGGTCTCTTTTCAATAGTATTAATTTCTTAGCTCCAGCTGACCAGCTTCAATTGTCCAAGTAACACAAAGGTTTCTCTTCAGCGATGTTGGTCTCTTGTTAATCACAGTTGATTCTTCAGTCCCAGCTAACCAGAATTAGACTCTTAATTCAAAAGAGCAAATGGCCTAATAAAGTCTTTAAAGTTCTCTCTGAAACTTCTGAAACTTCCCATTTTCTGCATTGCTCACATTCTTATTTCCCAAGTTTTTAAAGAACAACCCACTCAAACTTCAACAAGGGATCAACCTTCATTGTCTTCTCTAGCCCAAATGTCTGAAGTCCTTCCACAAACCTCCCCCAAACATGGTCAGGTCGGTCACAGCAATACACCAACATCCTTGTGTCAACTTCTGTTTTTGTTACAGTTTCTATTGCTGTGAGGACACGCGAATACTATGGAAACTCTTACAAGGGAAAACACTTAATTGGGCCTGGTAGACAGTTTGCAAGGTTTAATCTATTATTATCATGGCAGGAAGCATGGATATGTACATAGAGATATGGTACTGGAGAAGTTGAAAGTTTTATATTTTGATGGGAAGGCAACAGGAGAAGAAAAGGCCCACACTGGGCCTGACTTAAGCATCTGAGACCTCAAAGCTTTCTTCCAGTGACTCGCTGCTTCCAACAAGGTCACACCTATTCCGACAAAGCACCTCCTAATAGTGTGGATCTATGGGCCTATTTGTATTCCAACCATCACACACAGCTAACTAACTTAGCAATTATTCAATGAAATATTAACCATACATTCCGTACTCACTAAAACAAAAAGTATATAAAAGGTAAAAAAGCTTTAGCTACTCTAGAATCTACATAAATTTTAATGGCAGAAATAACAAAATTGATTCAATTTTAGAAAAGTATATTAAAGGCACAAATCTTTGGAATTTACATGTGGTGTTTTGTAGAATTCCTATTTAAATCAAATCTGTTTATTATGACATTAGCTAACAACATTGAAGTTGAAGTAATCAACATTAGGAGAGAGCAACGTTCACAATAAATTTTTCTTCTTATTTTAACCTGTGATCAACATTCCCATTTTAGTTTTCCTTAGGGTATCTCTATTACTCTGCATTGCCTTTGTCAGTTTCTCAGGGAAGTCCTGACTACTGACGGATCTACAGTCCATCTCTTAATGGTTCTTCTGAGCTTTGGAAAAATAAATGCTCTTGTGGGAGTAGGCACTAAGATAGACAAAAGCTGAGTCTTTTAAAGAATTTTTTAGATTTATTTTTTATTTTATGTATATAGGTGTTTTGTCTGAATGCATATATGTGTATCACATGTGTGCATGGTGCCCATGGAGGTCACAGAAAGCATCAATCAAATCCCTTGGAACTGAGGATACATGAAAATGAGCATGAAACAACATGCAGGTACTAGGAAGTTAGCCCAAGTCCTCTGCTCTGTAAGAACAGAGCAGGCTCCTAGTTAGTGAGCCATCTCTCCCAACCCCATGAACAGACACTTACATATGAACTAGTAATCTGAATTTAAACTGGTAACAATCAGCAAGGGACATTATAATACAATTATTTGTAAAAATAATAGTTTGAAATTTTAGACAAAGTATTGAAAGTGCAACTTACTGGTTTGGATATTTTAAAAGTCTCATCCACCTTTTCATCCTAAAACCTTTCCTCGTGCTCATAAGCTACCTCTTATTTCAATGCATTCTTTTTAAACACTGAATATAATTAGAGTTGCTTGAGTGTAAGTGAGGGTTACTTATTACGCCTAGACAGATTATCAATGGCGACATCACCAAAGAAGGTGATGTTCTTTACCCAGCATCCATTAATTGCCCAACAACTCTTAATTTTTTTCTAGGTACTTTGTAGGTTACCGCACCTCCAATGAGATCATATGAAATATAATGGTCTCCTCTGGATATCTTCTAAACCAAGGACGGGCTGATATGGATTTCCGCAATCACATATTATCTGCACTTTGTCCCATTGTGGTTCTCAACATTAGCACACTGCAAAAGAGAAACTTCTCTTTTGTCAGAGAACAATGGGTGAGAGCATCACAAATGTATGGGTATACACATAAGTGTTTAGAAGGTAGCTGGATATCGTGTCTACTCTGTAAAAGAACAGTGATAGTTTCTTCCTTGGAGACCATTACCTCCTTAGCCAGTGTGTTCTTTATCAGATTTAGCATACCAAATAAGAGTTCTCTCCTATTGAGTGAGCCTCTGATCTAATCATAGAATGGCCGGTTACCACAATAACAGCAGTCATGCCACTATTGTACCAGTGAGCACATCTTGTTAATTAAGTTACCAGTGGATCTCATGGGGTACACAGTTGCATAGGACAATTGACGACTTTCCTTTCCAAGGAATTTGCATAGCATCTTCTCATACTATGAAAACAAGTTAGTAGAGTGGTAACTTCTAGCTTAAATCCAGTAGTTTTCTCAATGCCTTATTACCCAAGGACATAGTGGGTTTAGCAACAGGGCCCTATGATCTAGAATAGTGGGAAAGCAGGGCATTGGGAATAGTCACTAATGCTTTTGATAGTTATGAAACTTCCTTGGCTAACAGCTAGTAGGTAGATATTTCACATCTGTGGTTTTTTAACAACCCTAGGCTTCTAGTATGAGAGAAACCCATCTATTCAGAGTATCTGCATTTAAATATATTTTTAGCAGAATTACAAAAACAGAAGGCTTTCATTTGGGGCTTTTCCATACATACTTAGTTTAGGAAAACTCCTTCCCCACACTTTTCCTTCCTATTATTCTCTCACCATCATTTCAACATAAATGCCTCTAAAACCAATACTCCCCAGCACACTCTACTTTTGTATCAGTGTATTCTGTTGTCACCCATTCTTTAAGGTTTCTTGTTACCATTTCTTCTAATGATACCATTTCAGCTCCTCGACCTTCATAGATACTCAAATTTAAACACATTAATCTAAGAACTCTAAGCTAGGATCAGCATATGAGAGAGAAAATGTGACCCATATCTGGCTGGGCCAGGTTCATCCCACTCACCATATTTTTTTTCAGTTTCATAATTCCATATTTTCATACTTTTGTCCTAATAAAATTACAATGTATGTATGTACCTCAATTCCATTATTCATGCATCAGTTTGTGGGCATATAAGTTTGTTGCATTCCTTTTCGATTGTGAATAGAGCAGTGATGATCATGGTTGTGTAAGATTCTCTGTACAATAAAGTTTATATATTTAAAAGGATGAGTCATCTAAATTTTAATATATGAGTGAAACATATTATGTCAATGAAAGCAGTATTTCTACACCCCCTAATATCTCTTCAAATTTCTCTGGGTTTCATATCTTCCCTTATATGTAATATATTCTCTCAATATAGATTAATTTTCATTTCCCAAGACTTTACAAAGTAATAAAGATACATCAAATTTCTCTACTTTGACTAGGTAATTTTAGATATCATGATTTTTTGAATTATTAAAAGTAATGTTAATAAATATTTTCCAGATTAATATCTCACCCTCTAGATTCATTACAAATATTTTATCTGTTTACTAGTTTCTGAAAGCTTGGGATATTTCTAAATTCAGACATTTTCAAGTACAGGACATGACAATCATGGTAGGGAATATAGCAGTAGGAAGTTAGGCATGAGGCCTGGGCTGTAGCTAAGAGACTACATTTGATATACAAATAAGAAGCATGGAAAGCTAACTGGGAATGGCATGGGCTAATGAAACATCAAGAATCAACCCCAGTGATCCATAACTTCCACTCTTCTGAATCTTTCCCAAACAACTCTACCAACTTGGGACCAAGTATTCAAACATTATGACCCTAAGGGGGAAGGAACACTCTCTTTCAAACCTACTCAAGTGGTGAAAGCTGCACTTATCTGGGTAAAAAGGATGAGTATTTAGACTACAACTAGAGATTACATTGGTTTAGAAAAATAATTATTAGTAGATTCTATTCTAGAGTTTATTACTTCTCCAACCATGGTTAATTGTCTAAATTTACAGTACCAGGCATGAGTTCCCTTGCATAAGAAGTTCAACCAGACAGCTGTTGGGTACCCCCAAGATAAAAGTGCATCTATGGCACCATTTAGGGATATCTTGCTGAACTGTTCTCATTGCGATTCACTGGATCCACAGCAGGATAAGACTGCTGACTGTACTTGGCCCTCAGCAGATTGCATAGAACCTTCAATACTATAAAATCTAGTCCTCAGACAGGAGGATTCCACTGCAGACACAACTTGACTGCTCCAAGTCCTCTGTTCATATATTGTGGTGTCTTCAACAAGAGAGTCTTATCTTCAAGTTCTGTCCAGCAACCAAAGGCAAAGGCAGCACCCTATATTATCTTGGGGGGTCTCTTGAACCCCACCTCATTAACGAGTGGAAAGGAAGTTTCTCCTGCTTGCCATTTTTTATATGACTGTTGTAGAGAGGAACATTGTCACCTTGTGTGAAATGATTGCTCTCTGTTTGCCTTTTTCTCTACAATCGGTTATTTTTAAAGAAAAAGTCATGTGATAATTCTCAATTATGACCAATCTTTTTCAGTCCTGCATCTTGGTACTTAGATTTTTATTTTTTTCCCTGGGGAGTAGATTCTTTTATGTTTATGGTTTTGTTTTTGAAACAGTCTTACAGTATAGTTTTGGGTAGCTTGGAACTTATTGTGCAAAACAGGTTACCCTCATACTCAGATGTTCATACATTACCTTGAGTGCTGAGATTCAAGGAATATGCCATCAAATCTTACTTAGACTTTTTTTAGTTTATATATGTCACAAGTTTTTGATTAGATTTTGATTTGGACATTGCAAGTTGTATGAATGCGTTTTCCAAATTATCCTATTTGTGTCTAGAGATCATAGATAATCTTTGCCTACCTACTGGTTGATCAGATTATATTCAGGTAGTGTATTTATATCTTTCTCTTCTGAATAATGCTCTATCCACTTCTTAATGTAGTCTGTAAGTCTGATCTATGCCAAACTGGATTTACTCATGAGTCTTACACATCAGAGGTTTTCTATATGGTCTGGCTTATGGGTTCTTCTTTGCCTTTTTACTTAAATAAAAAATATATGGGAGGTTTTTTTTTATTTATTTTCAGTGCTTTTCTCACAAGTTTAAAAAGGAACTGGGAAATTGGTCCTCATACTTATTTCTTCTGTGAATTTTGTCTGTCATGAAAATGATTCAATCTTCTGAGCATTGTTTCAAGGATTGTCTACTTAGGAGATTTTGTTTGTTTGCTTGCTTGCTTGATTATTTGTTTGTTTTCTCATTCTGTGACATTTGGCATCACGGATGCAATGGGCTTAGCCAAGGTTCCTGTGTGACTCCATCTGTAGTTGGTATATAAAGCCAGCAGCCAACATCAACTGATGCTAGTTTTTTTCTGCTAGGAGCAGGGCCTCAGAAATCCCTCTGCTATTCATGATGCAATCTTGACTGGCTTGATCTTAAGCATGTCTTGTGCAACTGATGTGTGCAACTTTTTACTGCTTTTCTCCTCATTCTCTTACTCTTATATTCTTTCTCTGCCTGCTACTGCACCATGAACACCCCTTTAATATTATGAGTTCATGAAACATTTGATCTCTTTTTTTCTCTCTCTCTTTCTCTCGCTGGATGTCCCACCACCTTTCCTTTTCTCACAAGAAATATCTTGATTTCAAAAACATTAAAAGATTAAAATAATATTCATGTGTGTATATTGATGCTGAGGGTTATATCTAATTCTCAGCGAGTAGAATTATTGTATTTATCACCTCTTTTAGAAGAAATAGTAATAATTTTAAAATATCTCCCTAGCCAAACTGATATTTCTAGATAACTAGCCCATTTTGTTTTAATTTTATCGTTTAATAAACATAGGACCATTCCCTGAAAACTAAGGAATAAATACTTCAAATTGTGTGGCTTTTAAAGTAAGCTAGCAAGGAGTTCATTATATATGTTTCAGTCATTTTATATTCTCGAAGTAATCTTACTACTGTAAGTGTGTCCTACTCTATTTACTTTGCTCCTAAATAGGCTAAACCTAGGGATATTCTGATGCAAATCATTCGTGAATGTCTACATGCGTAGACTCATTCAACAGAAAGCACTAAAGTTACTGAAAGTGTACCTGAGGAAAGCAGGCATTCTCTAATGTCTCTTTGGCAGAATAACAATGCTGAATTTTCACAAATACATAGTCAAAATATTTATTTCAAAAAATATGTATGTCTTACGTATATGAATGTATTTGTGATGCTCAGGGCCATCAAAACTCAACTTCTAGTTTGAAGGTTAATTTTAATAAGGCCCCGTGGGTACTTGGCCCCATGTCAATTTGCATGGCTGAGTAAATCTTCCTATACAAATCTCCTGATAAACATTTCAGGGTTTCCCAGCATTTATAGTCACAATAATTAACCTAAAGTTTTTGTTGTCACATAATTCTATATTATCTAAGGGGACAGGGGAACATCTGGACCCTATCATCTATAAAATAACTTCTCATTTGATGAGATTTCTTTGTTTTCCTTAAACTATTTCTCCTTCAGATTAAGCCATGCCAATTTCTTTATGTGTGGTTTCTATTTTACAGAAGTTTTCTCATGTTCATTTCATCTTATGGCTAGACACTGATTACTGATTGCTGTCAGGCTCCCTATTGCTCTAGGTTATCTCTCTCCATGTAAATGTGTTAAAGCTGCACCCCTAGCTGCCCACATGTTCCAAACTTGCCTGTCTTTATTTTCCAGGGAACATTCACATTTCCAGCTTCACCAGGATGTCCCCGCAAACTTTCCTTTTCTCAGTAAAACAATCTTGATTTCTAAAACGTTCGAAGACTAAAATAATCTTATTTGTAAAATAGTAAATATTAAAAGGGAAAAGGAGTAAGCATTATACAAATGTTTCTACTGCATATTAGAATTAAATAAGTGTTGAATTATTGGTGAATAAATGCTTTGTGTGAGGAAAGACTTAAGTTTAACAGTCCTTCATATGAGATGGACTGGTAAGAAGAGGAATGGAGGAAAAAGTTGCTTGGGAATAGACTCTAAGTGGATGTAGTTTCAGAACCGCTATTCACAGCAAATAAAAAATTCTGAAAGGCTACTCATTCTACTACAGTTGTCCTAAAATATGCAAAAGTTGCAGAGATGAGGCCATTATCCCAACAATGAAGGCCAAAAGACTACATTTTGCCTGAAACATATAAATAATTGTGGCAAAGGTTTTATGGAAACATCTGGCCCAGAAAACTATTTCACTTTCATTTGAAGGCACAGCCTGAAGTGAGATTCAATGTCAACAGGGTTAATACTTCCAAGAAATTCCAATATTAATATTTGCATCATTACAGCCTCCAGGATGCCATAACGGGAAAAAGAAACATGTTTCAACAATGTAAGAATCTTTAGACCTAAAAAATCCCTAAAAACCTGGAAGTGCCATCTTAATTGACCTTTTCTGAGAAGCAGGGAAAATAAGAAAATCATCGTACATCTGAACTGGGTTGCAATGTTGATCCAGACTTAGTAACTTTAAGGTGGTAATTTTAATGCACAGACATAATTTTGTTACTTTATTTTACCTGTGTTATTTCTCCCACAAGTCCATTCTGTATTTTCCCTAATCAAATGGATGCAATATCATGACCTATAAGGGAAAAATAACCCCTTTAAATCCTAGTAATATATGCACCATTTCACAACTGGAAAGTTTTTTGTTTCTTCCTTTTAGAAGTGGGAATTGCCAGTTAAATTTATAGGTTTTCAATTTATTAATTTGTCACAACAATTATTTTAGCTTATTAATTATTTGACTCTAGTATAATTTATATTATTTAGACTCAAAACGCAAAGCACATATTTATAAAAAATTCATAGTTTTTTATTGAGCATAATCAATCAGTGAGTTTCTTGAGAGCAGGATCTATACATGCTTCACCATTTCTGTATTTCTCATATCTGTCAGCATATCAGAAACACTTCAGAAAAGTGCTAGAATGCTGTAGACACGATCATTAAGTAAGGAATAGCAATGACAAACTTTTTCACTGTAGGATGTGATGAACATTTGTATTTAGGATTAAGTCTAAAGGAAGCAATTGGACATAGGAATGATCCCCAATATCCACATAAAGTTCCTTTCATAATAACTTATTTTCCTTTTACAGCATGGTGCCTACTCATGTTTTCCAGCCTAATTTAAACAGGCGGATGGCTGCAGCTCTCACTGTTTTAATGTACAATGATCGATTTCTGAAGTAGCACAAGTATTACAAAAGTTTAATGAGAATGTTTGTCAACAGGGATCCAGAAAAGTCCAACTGCAGGGACAATTAATCTCCATCAAAGGACAATCTTTTTCGGCTTGTCTGCATTTCCTTTCTCACCTGCTCTCCTTCCTTTCCTTTCATGACAACTCAAAATAATCAGACTCAATATGTCACTTATTACAACCTGTTTGCACTTTTAAACAACAGAGTGTCTAGATCTCCAAAACCAAAGTAAAACAAAATCATACTTTCCAAAGCTCTACATCAGTTTTTACTTGGAAACGAAAACTATTAAGAAAGGCAATGGAAGGCCAATCCCAAGCAGTATAGAACTGTGAAGGTTAAGTCTGCCCTTGCTGTCAACTCTATTTGAGTGAGTCTTTACAGAACAGCATCATCAGAACTTCCCAAGAGACTGCCTCTGGTAACTTTAAAATCATTGAAGATACCAATCGTGTTCAATGACTGTCATGTCATATTTTAAAATGAGCTCAAACTCTCAAACAAACTCTCTTTGGAACCCCTATATTAATAAAATCTAAAAGTTTTTTTTAGTGTTCCTATACTAAGAGATAAACACCACTGTGCACAGTACTAGAGACAGGATGATACTGCTGATACAAAAATTGAGTATGAACGTGCATGCATAGACCCAGTTACTGACGCTCTTACCCGGGAAAGGCATAAAAGTAATGTGGTAGTAGTAAACTTTGCAGAAGAAAGAAAAGAAAATGTGTCAGGAAAAAAAAGAGAGAAATAAGTCTTAACTCTTTATAGATTTCTCTGCTGTTAGTTTATCATACAACTTCTGTACAATTATTTTTCAAAAAAATGAAAGGAAAAGATTCCGATGAGAGAGAAAAAGCATAAAAGAAGTTCCTATCAGTCTACTTTCTATGCCACTTGCTCGACAAGTATTGATATGGTGAACATGTGCTACTTTTTATTATGTACCCTAGCTTTGTCATTGTGAAGCTTTACATTAACTTGAACACATATTTTATATTTTAGGAAATGTAAATATTTTTCCGGTCTACAAGGTATTGATCTCTAACTTAGAACATGCTTGCATCTATGTATAGATACACTACCTCTCTCAGGAGCATAAGCAGATTAAAATATGGAAATAATTCAAATCATGCTGTCGATTTATAACCATGGGCTATACAGGCTAGAAAATGAAAGGAGGTTCAAGAAGACCTGAAGACATCCTATAAGTTACCAATGATCTAGAGACCTAGCTTCCACAAGGTGCTAAATTCGTCAAAAATTAGAATTAGGCAAGAAAATCATCTGTCTCAATAAGAGTTTTTATTGCTGTGAAGAGACATGATTACAACAACTTTTATTTAAAAAGAACATATAACTGGGGTAGCTTACTTACAATTTCAGAAGTTCATCAATTATCATCATGGTTGGGAGCAAAATAGAGTACAGACACACATGGAACTGGAGAAGTAGCTAAGAGTCCTACATCTTTCAAGCAACCGGAAGTCAACTGAGACATTAGGCAATATTCTGAACACAGGAAACCTCAAAGCCCGCCCCACAGTGATACACTTCCTCCCACAATGCCATATTCACTCCAACAAAGACACTTCATAACAGTGTCGCACGTTGTGATATTATGGAAGCCAATTACATTCAAACTACCACATTATCCTCATCTAGAACGTTCAGAAGGAACAAGTATTGCTGATATTTTAGGTCTGTGAGATGTCACATAGGCTAATAAGTTTCTGTTAATGACTAGATTTTCCAATTTTACATTCAGCTTTAAGAAGAAAGTCTCACAAGAATACATATATTATGAGGGTGCATTCAAACATCTCTTACCAAATGTTAACACCCCTTTAGCTGAGAGGTTAAATAAATCATAAAAGTATTTAGAGAAATTTTGTTTTTGAAATTCTGTTTTATTGCTTAGCTTTTAAGAAAGGAAAGAGTGTATATATAATTAACATTAAAGACCATTAAGAAAGAAACTTACTACTGTAGAATTGTACTAAACAGTATATAGGTACATATACATGCATACACACACACATATGTGTGTGTGTGTATATATATATATATATAAAATTAAAAATGCCCCTAGGTAACATTGGTTATCAAATAAAAACCACAGTGCTAGGAATGGGTTATCTCTTTTGGAGTTGTTGATCAATGGGATCCAATATTTATATCAAATGTATTTTTATCATGTGCTATTGATAAGCATATACAACCACCCATGACAAGACAATAGCGATAATACAAAAATTATTAAGAGGAATGACTTTCAATTCTTTCTGTATATGAAGTTTAAAAATGGGATTAATAAAAATAATTTTGTAAAAATAAAATCAAAATGAAAGTAAATTACACTTTCTTCTAAATAATATAAACAAAATCTCTGCCCTTTCCATTCCTTTTCCATGATCTTATTTACAATATGGCCAAACACTAGTTTGGAACTGTAGATCTGCAAGTGACTGAAACACCAGTTCCCTGCCTTCCTAGAGCATGCGGTGGAGAAAATACATCAGATAAAAGTCGGGTTAATTAATTCTAACGACTCTGAAACTAAATCAAACAAGGCTTACAATGATTTGGCATTTAGTGGCATGCTGTCGACATTTTGTGGCTGTCCAGTGCTTTGTGACAGACGTCAACAAATATGCAACCTTGACTGAGAAGTGGCCCCTTCTCAGGTCATTTACTCTTTACTCTGCACTACATCCAGACAGATGCAGGTTACAGGCTGTAGCTCTCTTCTGTTCACTTGTTTTTATTTTCTTTACACACATCGAAATTTAGAAACCAGGCTGAACTAAACATTACAGAGGTATCTGTAGTGAGTCTAGCTTCCTTAAGCCATCTACCAATGAGTATGGTCTATTCTCAGTTATTGTCAAAATTCCTTTGTTTGAATTATGAATTCTATCAATAACTTCTGACAATTATTTTCACCATGGCATACAAACAAAGGAGAAATAAAAGAAAGAGACACTCTAAAATACTTTTAAGGATAAAGGGTCAGTGCCTCACCTGAAACACCCACATGCATCTTTACGTTGCGCACACTTTAGATGAAGGCTTTTAGCTACTTGAAGTCAGATCGTTTTTAAAACTTATGCATCAAAATTTAAATTAGAGGAATCTGACATCTGGTCCGTTTTACAATGCACTGAAGCAGAGCTGGGAGCTTAGTATTCCAGAAACCTGTCTTTGATTTTCATGAAGATTCTCGCATCACCCATTTAAACCTTGCTTAGTCGAGCATCCCTTCATATGCCACCTCTGACGGAGTCATTTTTACAAGGCGTTTGTGGGGAAAAGAGTGAGATCACATCTAATTCCTCACTGTGAGCAAATTTCTAAGTGCCTCATATCCTGAATATTTAAAAAGTACCAATTGATTAAATCAGTTATTCCACACAAGGGGCAGGATTCAGATTGCCATGGAATTAAAGCAATGATTTCAGAAATGTTGTGAGGCTGTGAGTTCTAATTTCTTGGTCACTTCATTCGGGTCAGTAGTGTGATTTCTGCGTGTGCTTGGTTCACACCTTAGGCTAAAGAGAAGTAGTATATTCATTAAAGGGTCTGCTACCTTACACAAATACCCTGTTAGATTCAAAGAGCTTCCGGTTCATGATTTCTTACATTGGCATAGGATAAATATCTTTCTTTTTGTTTTTATTTTTAATTCGTGTGTATGTGTACATATTCTTCTGTACATACTTGTGTGTTGAGGGATGGGAGAACACAGGTTCACATGTGAGGGAAAGATAAATGCTATTCTTCACTGTTTCTATAGTCTTACTACAGATTTGGTTTGAGAAGGGGTCTCTAGCTGTACCTGGGATTCACTAATACTGCCATTCTGAAAGGTTCCCAAGTCTTAGGGATCTTTCTACCTTTGATCTCCCAGGCAATGGTATTCACAGGTGTTTGACAGGCAGAGCTTTCTCCTCATTCCCTAAATGAAGTATTTCTCCTATGATGATTTTTAGGCGCAAAGGAATAGCACGAACAAACCAATTTCTTGCTAGTAATACTGCTTTCACCCCATCCAACCTCTAACCTTACGATGATGATGATGATGATGATGATGATGATGATGATTTTAAATACTGGGAATCTTAAACTCTTTCTTGCGGACTTTTCCTATTACAATAAATTCACTCTGGGTACATTCTAACAGAAAGTTACTTCTAATGGGATTAAATATTTGAGCATGGATTTGTTGCCAACTGGGCAATCTGGGCAGCAAGTCATGCAGGGTGCTGCAAGGAGGTGTGGCTGCCTTGGATTTCCTTTCTTTCTCAGTTTGTTATTCTGTTCACCCAACAAGTGTCCAAGAGCACTGTGAGCTGACCTTTCACCTTCTAGCAAACATGGTCAGGCTATGTATTTTAAAGAGGAAACTCTAATTCATGCACAAGACTAAAAGAAGGAGCAATGTTTTACAGGTGATCTCCAGGCAGCAACTGCTCTCAGTTAAGTAGAGCTTCAGATAATGCTGAGCAGAACGTTTCAGCAGCCCTGGTTTCCAAGCACTAGAAACCCCAGACTGACTCCCCCTAAAAGCCATCCTATTCAAGAGCTGCTCTCCTGTATTTTTGAATGCCACCTGTTAAACATAAAGACCTCATGATATTCGCAAATTTTGGTCCATCCTGATTTAACTGTACACAGCAGTCTTACTACACAGTGCTTAGCAATTACTTTTATTAGTTACTCCACCCAACGACCACATGATGTCAGAAACTTCGTTTTTGCCTGTCTCCATTGCTCTCTCAGATTCTTGTAATCTGTTTCTGTTTCTGTGTCTCTTTTTCTCACACACACACACACACACACACACACACACACACACACACACACACACTCAATCATCATCAAAGCCATCCTAGCCAGTCTTAACTTGCACTAAAGAAAATTCTATGTAGCACAAATAGCAAGTATTTTAAAGGATAGGTATCATTGCCCTCTGAGACCTGAAGAAGTACATGTTTCTCTAATTAGAGATTTGGTTTGGAAACATCCACTTACACAGGGAGTCAGGAGGCATTTTTCTCCTGGCTCTGTAGCTGTTAGTTACTCTTGGAACCTTTGCCAACCTCCATTTCTTCTCTGGTTAAAATGAGGCAACTGGATGGCTTCCACGGTGTCCGTTGGGGATATCATTGCACAGTTTTGTTTTCTTCCAAGAGCGCCTGTAAGGAAGGAAAGTGACAGATCAGTAAGGAGACATAATTTGCTAGTCCCTAAATAATGCGGTCTCCTTCCCGTAGCTCACACTCTCCTGCGTTGAGTCTCAGAGGAAGAGGCTAGATACATATTTCTGGAAATCCCGCTTCTCGTACTTCAGACACGGAGTTTACTGAAAAGTTAACTTTGCTAAAGTTTTTTTTTTTTTTTTTTTAAGTTCTTCAGGATGGATTTCTTCCTGTTATTGTTAGGTATTTGCTTTCTCTGGTCACATGGTAAATAAATAGCTCTAAAGGAGAAATAAACAGTGTTTTATTTTTGTGCTACAAGGTTTATGTGTTGCGTTGCAGCCACAGCTTGTACTAACAGCTTTGTGCTTCAGCGGGTTGTGGGTACCAGGAATTCTGGACAGAGCAGGGCAGGGCAGGGCAGGGCAGGGCAGGATGTCCTTTTCTTTTGCTCCTGAGTCATGGAAGACAAATGCCATTTCAGGCGTTCTACTGGTGATTTCAGTGAAGTTGCAGAGGCTCTTAACCACTTCCTTAAACCTGAGTGGGATACAGCTCCAGGGTGTGTGAAGTAGTCTAAAACATTCTGATTAAATGCCAAAGGGGCATTTGCAGTGCACGGCTCAAGCTTACATAGCTATCAAAACCACACAAGGACCCGGAGAGGAAGAATCAGAGCAGAATCTTTGACATACACCCTGTCCCTGTCTCAGGAACAATTTACTAAATGTGTGTCCGGTGCCTGAACTTCTCTGCCTTTGGGGCCCTAACCTCTGTGTTTCAAAAGGCAGGCGTTACGGAAAGCATGCTCCTTCGTAGACACAGGGACAAGATTGTGCTTCGATACTAAAGGGTTAATCCCAGAGCGAATTCTTTGCATGTGTAATTCAATACTTCATAACTGCTGAAAATTGGAGTCCACATAATTTATTTTCTTTGGTCGGGCACATTTGCCTCATGCTTGGCCGAGGCTGACTTCAGAGAGACACACCTAAAACTCTCAAGGGTCCCACGTGGCCCATGTCAGTTGTACAGAGAGATTGTGGTACTTGGATGGAGCCCAAGGATTAGGTGTTCCTGAGAAGGTTTTTTTGGCTCTACAAAGCCTCACGATGTCATGGGAATGGGCTGCACTCCTTTTCCCCCCTCAGAGGCCACATATCAACTGGGTATCTAGCCACTCAGAGACAGGCTTTACACAAAGGTATACATTAAAATAAATAGAACATGCAACCAGAAAGAACCAAAAGAGGCAGGAGTTGCAAAGTGGAGACAGGAGACAATTGCTTCATTGTTAAGGCAGAGATCTTAGAAACGCAGAGTGCAGCTCCATCTACAGGACTATTTGAAAACTTGCTGTTTTCCACTTAAAAATGCAGGACAAGACTTCACACGCTGATTCTAATCCCCCTTGCTTTGCAGGGGCTTCATCTAAGTCACAAAATTTCTAGGTTTTACTGAAGAGCATTTGTTTCCCTTTGATGACAGGGACAGCACAGGTAATGAGTGAGAGGGGCTGTCTCTATCTTGCTACGCTCAATCTATTCCTCTCATTTTCGGCAGCTTCCTTTAATCTTTCTGAGTTGGAAGGATGTGCATTTTCACCATTTGCAAAACCAACAAACAAAAAAAATCCAAGGCTATGTTTGAATGAGCACTGCTCTTGTCTTTCCTTGTCAGTATTCGACTAAAAGAAAGTTCAGACTTTAAGGTTTACAACAGCTGAAAAGCTTTAAACTGTATTAAAGTCAGCTCAAGACACACGTTCCCCCCCCCCCCACTCCCCACTTTAAAGTGTATTAAAGTCAGCTCAAGACACCCATGTTTCCCCCTCACTCCCCACTTGGGTTTTCGAGCCATGCCTGCCAGTTCAGTGGCTGCTAGCTAACGCTATTTCAACAGAGACCTGGGTTTTAGGATCAGATCCAGGCCATAGGGGAGACTAGATGGCTAGTGGAATTAGTACTGGGATTTGGAGCCCTTCTTTTCTAGGTCACTGGTTTGAATAGAGCCCAGGTCAGTAATGACTGAGAGTTGTTGCCACCCAGTGCCTACTCTTCCCCAGCTGACCTTAGGTTGCCTGCCTCTCCATCTCAAGTGCCCATGGCACATCTGCACAAATGGCATTCATTGACAAGTTGGCTGTTACAACTTAAACTGAATTGTGAGGCAGCCCAACCTGTCGTGGGCAGAAAGTGGTTGTCCAAAGCTGTTGACTATATCTTTAGTGATGAGAGGAGAGAGAGAGAGAGAGAGAGAGAGAGAGAGAGAGAGAGAGGGGGGGGGGGGGGGGGGGGGGGGAGGGGGGGGGGGGGGGAGGGGGGGAGAGACAGAGAGACAGAGAGAGAGAGGGGGGAGAGAGAGAGACTCCCCTTCTGATTCTTGTGGGTTTTAGCTTGTCTTTTCCAAACCACTCCAACCCCAAACATTTTATCCTTAGCAACTGTGAAGTAAAAAACCCACAGACAAGCACTGAGCCAAGAGGGCAAAGTTGGCATGCCCTGTACTCTAAATGTATACATTTGGAGAGGGTTGATTTGGAAAGCCTGAACTGAAAACTATTTTCTATTTTTTTTTTCAGTTTCAAGTGCCTCAGAGCCCTTTGAAAGTTATGTTAACTAGTTCTCAAAGATGTGCTCAGTAAAGTTTAGAGATGAGGATGTTGTTCCTAGACTTTATGTGAGGTTTGAAAAAATAATGGTCACTTTATTTTCCTTAGGTTTTAAGGGAAAACATGTTTGCTTCAAGAGGCTGGAGAACGGGGAGGGGCTGGGAATCCGTGTGTTTGTCACAGTGCACAGCCAGGACCTGGGTCCCTTCTCAGTCATCCTGTGGGGATGCAGCTGTTCTAGAAAAAGAGAGAGCTCTCAGCTGCCTGCCAGTCCCTGGCCCCAGAGCTCAGCCAGTGCATACTTGGTCCTGTGGGGTCCCTAGGGTGCCACATTCCTTCCTCTGGGGCGTGGGAAGCTTGCTCCTCAGGAAAGAACTATATATTAATAGCCAATTTAGAAACTACAACTGTATTAAAATCCATTTACAGCAAGGCTCTATTGAAATTTCCATCGCAGACCAGTGAGTTCTTCAGAGCATCGATTTTAGCATTCGGTCAGTAACAGGTACTCGCCACATTGCTGAGCCAGCAGATGAGAAGTTTTAACAGAAGAGTCAGTTAAAAGGCACAGCAGAAAATCCTGAGCTCTGGATTTCTTTGCTTCTGATTCTACTAGCATCTCCTTGTCCGTATGCCCTAAATATACTTGTTTTCCTTTTTGTTTTTCCTTTGGAGATTTTGTTTTTGATAAAACTCAGTCTGTTTTTAATTTTCCCTTTCACAAATTCACTGAGAAGCGTGGTTGCCTATATTTTTGCACCTAGGCTCATGGTGCAGCTGAACTAATGGTGCAAAGCGTCAGCTCTGACTCTTCGAACAGGCCATCCAGGTCCACTCCCAGTGCTGACAGAAGTCAGACTCTAAGGATGTGCACTTGGCACAATGCCCATTCCCACTCCTTCTTCAGGCCTAGCCTCGCTACACAGCTACATCCTACCCTTTCTCAGTGAGACCGATGAGCAACTGCTCCATTTGCTCTGAGCACTGTAGAGGCCCAGCCTTCCAGAACTGAAGCTAGGCTTGGTTTTCATTCTGCCTTATGATTTTATGGTGGTGGAAATCTCACGTCAGCTGAAATCCCCTTGACATAGAACTTCTTCCTCTTCCAGGAAGCCACTTTCCATCCTGTCCTGGTTTTCTTTCTAAGGTCTCAAAGGAGTAGGAAATTAGAACTGAGCTGGTACTCCATTTGTGTCTGTGAGATTTGCAATCAAGTGTAAAGGAAAAATCAAAAATTAAGAGCAGAGGTGTGAAAGTCTGACCAGCTTAGTCAGGTGCCATCTCTTCCAGGTGGTTCTACCCCATCTGCCTCAATTCTGCCTCTCATGTCCTTCACTGTCCCCTGATTTTTCTGCTGAGTTTCTTGTACATGATGGTCCTTGGAAACCTACTCCTCATTCCAATCAGGCTATTTATGCATTTATTTAGCTTCTATAGTCTTGAGATGCTGAAGAGAATTAGCTATTCAATGAGTGTCTGGCTTTTCATCCTTTTGGTTTGGGGACAAATCAAGAACTAGTAATTTTGTATCTGAACTTAGAGACTGTGGGAACTGAGATGATCACTTCCATTTGTTAAATGAATATTTGAGGTCAGATTTGAAAGGTTTTAAGAGAGAAGGCAAAGAAAACGTGAAGTATCTGCAACTGGCACACGGTTTTCCTTATGGAAACCATACCTAAAGGCCATGGGAACTGAATGGTACAGCAGTTACAGGGCAACAGAGCTGCACAATACTTTCAGCAACATGGAAGAAGCACACAAACACTCACAACACTGATACCTGTAGTAAGGACAGAGGTTTATTTATGTGCATATTTTATATTGAATTGGTTTAAAAAAATTGAACATACTGCCAATTCACAAATCCCAATTTTAAAGGTATTTCAGAATTACCAAAATTTTAATAAAGATAAAATAAAAACTGACATTAGGAAAATGACAGGAGAGTACCTCTTACATTTTTGTCAGTCAAGAATTGAGAGTAGTTATATGATTTTCTTCCAAAGAGCTTAATGTGAGTTTAAACCTCTGATTATTGTATTCAAACTGCTTTGTTTCTTGGATAAATGATATTAACTAGAAAGTTTCCTGTTACAAGGAAAGAAGGTTGAAACTCAAGGGAAACAAGAATTAAGAAACTCACCATGCTCCTGAAGAATCCAGACCCTTCAATCTTTAGACCTAATTTCTTAAATCAAGGACTTGATATTTCAACACAGGTTTGTTGGGAAATTGTCTTATTCTAAATTCTTCCACTCATATTTACCTTTGACCTATTATGGTTTCCAAGATTTACCACGGCAATTCTGAAATTTTTCTCTGTCTCCTGCGATTGTGATTTGAATTGTGATTTCAGACTTCCAGGCTAAACTGATTGTGAGAGGGTTGTCATAAAAACTGCAAATGATAATGCTGTGGAATAATGCTTTTGTACACTGTAAAGATTTGTCACTCACACTGATTTAACAAAACGCTGGTTAGCCAGTAGCCAAGCAGGAAGTATAGACTGGGTAACCAAACTAGGAGAATACTGGGAAGGGGAAAGGCTCAGTCTGCAGTGGCAACCCATACAAAGAGGAACCAAATGAAAATGCTGCGCTGAAGAAAGGTACCAAGCCATGTGGCTAAAAATAGATTCGAATTATGGGTTAATTTAAGTGTAAGAGCTAGTTATTAATAAGCCTGAGCTACTAGGCCAAGCAGGTTATAATTAATATAAGCCTCAGTGTGTTTCTTTGGGACTGAACAACTGTGGGAACAGGCAGGACAGAAACTTCAACCTACATGATAATTTGCTGGTGTGCTACTGTCTTGAGATGTAGTCCATTGGTGAGACATTTCTTCCTTCTCACAAAGGAAGCTGACTCATTTCTTCAATTCATATTTTTCTGCATCGATAAAGAGATGAATATAATATAATAACAGTATAATCTAACGACTCAACTCAAATCCATGAGATACAATTCTTATACAATTATTCACCTCAAGGTGTAGTGCTTTATCAAGTGACACAGTGTTTAGCACCAATGACCTGGCATTAGGTGGCAGCAAATCTAGCTAATGACTCTCTGTCATGGTGACTCTAATACCAATTCCAGATGTGCCCTCGAGAGCAAATCTGCACAGTCCTCTCTCAAAATCTAGTTGAATCAAGGAGGAAAGAAGCTTCAAGCCAAATGTGGTTTAGTTGTAGTGTTTTCCTTCCAAGAGTTCTGTGCATTAGCTTTGTGCTTCCTTCCCCAGAGGTGGAATTTTCTTTTCTACCCAAAATGCTTAACAAATGATGTTCTTATATTGGAACAATAAAATATGGCTTGGTGACATGTGAAAGTTTTCTTAACATATTACCTTCTATAGTCACTTAAATTGGGAAGGAAAAGAACAACAGCATTTCTAAAAGAGGTGGGAGGGTGGTCTCTGTAAAGAGAAGTTAATAAACTAGTTTTAAAACGTACATGACATTTGGGAAAAGGGATAGTTGTTTTTTATCTCTGAACCTCTCATTGTATAAAACAAATATTGAAAGCATGTTAGTATATCTGAATGCATGACTAATAATTTCCATTGTTGACCCTCTAAAGTGTTCCTAACCACAGAAGAGCTGAGTTGCCTTTTTATCATCACATGGCATGAGCAAAAGTCAGCAGTGAGCCCTTCATGTGATCCCAGGAGTCTAACCCAAATATTCACCAGGGCTTCTTTTGCAAAAGTGACCATGTCAATCTCTAGTGGATGGCTGTTAAAATGTTGATAGGGACATATTATGTATGAAAAATGGTTAGCTCAGCATTGGAAGAGATTGATTTTCATGCATTAATAATCTGACCATTTAATTAAAATATAATGCTAGAGAGTCCCAATTCACAGAACAGAATGACCTCAAGAATGTCCTGTCATTGAGAGGTGGTAAGGGGTTATCAAAGAATACAGTAAAAGAATGGTTGTTCTTATGTCTTTTTGTGATTGATTCAAACTCGTAGGTGTCTGAGGCGAGTGCTCCACCTGGAAGATCTTTAGCTCTTCTCATGGAATTTAATGTTATCCATTCCTTTGAGCTCTGCTTCTTGAAGTATACCGCAATAAACACATCAGCCCAAATTCTAATAGAAGTCCCTGGCTCTGCTTTGGCTTCTGAAAATGCTCTATCGTTGGGGTGCCCCAGATAGAGCCACACATTGAAGGTCATTTTCTTCTGACAGTGTAAACTTAGAAATTCCATGGTAAGAATAGGGTGCATGACCTAAAATCTCATAACCTGACTTTTCAGTCTATCTCACTTGTTACTTTGTAAAACCCCTACCATAGAAGCAAGATCTTTGAATTAGCTAGTGATTCAGGTCTCTAAAGCCCAAGAATTAGAGGAGAAGACTTTATAGTTATAACATCAAGGTTTCTTTCTGCTCACTGTGTATCTGGGTGATGTGTTATATTCACAATGTTTCTGGGGTTTGCACTGGCAGAGTCAGGCCTCTACTCACTCTAGGTTTAGATAGGCAGTCAGGAGGCCTCCTAAGCTTGACCTCCTTCAACTATTGCAATACAACATTCTCAGAAGAACATAACAACATAATTCATATGGTACTGTCTTTGGCCAAGTAAATACAATGGTATTGTGTGTGTGTGTTTTAAAGAAATAATATTTTGATAGAAATTTGGAGTTATCTTTAGCTTCTGCTCAGAGAATTTTGCTACACAGGCCTCACAGTAAGTGAATCAGGATGAAACATCCATGCTATCTTGAGGCAGAAACAGGGAGCTCCTGTTAGAATATGCCTGCTTTGGGAAAGTGTTCCTGCAGGAGTCTGTTTACGTTTGGAAACAGGAAAGCTGGCTGTATACTCCTCTGATATAGTGGGGACCACCTACATGCTGATTTTCACAGTGGAAGACTAGAACCGTGAGACAGTTTCCAACAACCTTTCTTTCTCTGCATGAAAGTTTTGTTTGAAACTACTGTAAATTTTTATACAACCCAGTGTGTTTGTGATATTGCCTGATTAATACTTTGACTGCCTCCCTTCTTCTGAAAAGTAGAATGAATCAGCTGAGGTAGAAAATACTATTTTTTAAAACAGGAATACTGGATAAGTTAAACCAAGTGCTCCACACCTTTGACTTGCTAAACTAGTCAGCTTGAAACGTGTAACAGTCTATCATGAGGTTAAACATGAATAATATAGAGCTTAAAAGAGTGAGGTTAATAAACACTATTCACAAAATTGGGTTCAATCCCAAATCACTTATTTTCTGTCATTGATATATCTGACTCATTTGGGAATATTCTCTTGATAAAAAAAAAAAAAAAAGAACAAAAATCCACTCAGTTTCCCCCCATTTTCTGATCAGGTTAGTAAGAGAAAAGAGGCCGTAAACCCTATACAATGCACAAAGCCTGGTTTTTTCTTTTGTTTTCTAATCCTGATAAATTTTGTCAAAATAAATTTAGAGCAAGAGGATGTTTATTGGCCAAAGGACCTCAGGAAAGGAAAGTAGCTGCATTTTGCATCCTCTGGTCAGCTGCCTTATCACAGTTCAAACTTGCATGCTGGGAAACTGCTCTTTCTTTGGTACCTTTTCTGCCAGATTTCAACTCTAACAACAAAAGTTTATAAACAATGAAAATTCCAGCTGGTCGACATCAGCGTCACGAAGCTTTCTCCTTGCACTGATACAAATATTTACCCTGAGCTCTAGCAAAGCTTTCCTTGCCAATGTCACCCTTAATCATACATTTTTCTTTGATTGAGTTATGCTTTCCAGTACGTGATTTGCCCTGGTTTACTTTTTAACACATCCCAGAGGCTTCGTCAAAATCAACTCTGGGCAGCCCATGTCACTTGGTAGCTGCCAAACCTGTTACTGAGTGGGAACTTGGCAAAGAGCAAAGCAGCCATTCTAACTGCTCTAATAAATGTGTTTATTCTTTCTGACCACCCTTTACTTTTTAGGTCCCTCATATCCATAATGAAAGGAGCCAAGAAAGGAAGTAGAGATGCACACAATTCTCTTTGCTGATTTCTCTCTCTCTCTCTCTCTCTCTCTCTCTCTCTCTCTCTTTCTGTCTCTGTCTCTCTCTCTCAGCCACCCTAGTGCAATGAAGTTTAAAACTTAAAAGCTTCATCAGTGATTCTCATTTCCTTCCAGAAGATGAAAGGTTATTTTCAAAAGGTTAAAATGACAGATTGATGTACTCTGGTACTGTAGTAAAGTCTGCTAGAACAAATATTTGCCACACCAAAGTCACTTGTGGAGGGATTAGCACAAAATATTACAAACATTTCTACCTAGTTTTCTTGGCGAAATAAAATGGTTTTTCTGAACTGAACACTTGAACAATCATTTTAAAGCACATTGGTATTGTAGATGTCCATGGGCTTTTCCTCTCCATATTGAAGTTCCTGCTTGAACAGTTTATGATTTCCCATGGAAAGAAAGTATAAATAATTATTTCAATCACATGTCTATATTTATATTGTGCTTATGTTGGAGAAAAATCTCGCCCTTTTGTAAAGCTGATGTCTGTAACATGTATCTAAGCTGTAGTACATTGTGAAATTTAATTCTTCAGTCTTATTGGTCCAGTTTAAAAAGCAAATGTTAAAAATTCGATGGCATTCAAATCTGTGAGGTATTCACTAGCTTATTGTTGCTGACACTGTTGTTTTACCTGTGCTTCCCAAGGAATGACCACACCCACATAGAAATGTGCACACAAACTCCTGCCTGCATACCACTGCAATTTCCCCTTTCCAAACTACTCTCTCATCTCTCTGGAGGTTCGTGTTGATCTGAACATATCATAAGTGCAATGATTTGTAGCAATGGATGCTTTGCTACAGTTATTAATAAGAAATCATACCTGAGACCATGGTTAATAGTTGTTGTACCCTAACATCTGGCCAGAGTCTTGAGAGCTTGGAATCTACTAATTTGTACTCCTCAGTTTCATGTACAGAGTTACAGGAACTTCTCATTCATGGCAGCTCATCGGTGATTCTTTGATATAATGAGGAGTGTACAACTAATGTACCAACCGAAAGGAATAAGTTATGAATAATTGTGAAGCAATTCGAACAATTTTCAAAATTCCTAGCTGGCTCTGTGAGCAGCACAACAAAAGAAGCAGCCTGCCTGGAAGAAAAGTCCAGTCACTACAGCTGGGGAGTGTTCTCCTCACTCTAATACAGGTGGGCAGATCCCAAAATGTGTTCCCTGACTCCTCAAGGTAAATCAGGTGACATCAGAGACACCAACTTAGCTGTGTTCAAAAGAGAAAACTGGTTCTTACCATCACAGAAATGTGACAACTGAGAGGTTGTAATTCGGAACAGGCACAGAACAGTTCTTTAACTTGCCCAAGAATATAGAGGCTTAATGGTTAAATCAATGAGGGCCTATTCCATTTTATCTCCTGGGCATGCATGTTTGTGCCTATGAAGGATAGAAGAGATAGTCGAGTCCCCTACACCTGCACCCAAAGTGGTTGTTGAGTCAGCCAGCCAGTGTACTGAGTGTACCAAATTTTAGCACTTTGCAATACCAACAAACTCTCAGAACCATCTTTCCAGAAATCTCCCCAACCCTCTTTCCCAACTTCAATATTGGTACTCTAGGTACAAGCATGAGACTTGGTTAAAATACAGAAAGTTTGCTTGAAAACACCTAGTATTTTGAAATAACCTAAGTTTCATGATTCAGATTTTAGCATGTTAGAATCTTCAAATCATTCTTTCGACCCCCAGAATGATTTTCATCAAATTATATCATTTCATCCATGGCCTTTTGCAATCAAACCACCTGGTGCCTAATGACCCTTTGCCCAACATAAACTCACTTACTTCTTAGTTTTCCACATAGTAATAAGCATTGTATATTTGTGTCCAGTCATATTATTCTGAAAATGATATACGTAAATTCTCTTTTATACATTCCAGTAAGGTTGTTTATTCAAGGGGCCATATTAATAATTGCAAGAGCAGTTTTCTATACATTTGTGTCTTTACAGATTATATGTAAGGGAGAGCTGACAAGACAGTAGTTCTCTATTTAATTTATATCTCATGGGTCATTGTGAAGAGGAAAATACTGTTTTTGTGATTTCAGTTCTCTCTTTACAGAGTGGAAATGTATCTAGTTAGATCAACTGATCCATAACTTCCATAGTATGGAGCTCTGTAAACCATGTCAGTGAGGATGTGTGTAATCATTCAGATTCAGAAGCGTTTATTCATTTCATTTTCATATAAATGGCATATCCTCTCCCAGAAAGATAGCTCAATCTGTGTATATCACTTCCTAATTGCCTTAGGCAATAGCCTCAGGTTAGACTCCTTCACTGTTCTTTCTAGACACAACTGAAGTGAAAGAAGCCACAGAGAGGTCAGTTCTGTGTGTTGCTGGCCTCCATGTGAGGTGGCTCTCCTGAGGCTACCCCTCTTCACATGAAGTGGGCTCACTCATCGTCTTCCTCCACGACTTAGAGCAATACCTCATTTATTTTACACGTTCAGCATTGGGGGCATTGCTATAAAAGATAATTAAGCACACCGCCATTCAAGTTTAAGGGTAAGAGCTCTCATCAGCAGATTTAAACAAACAAACAAAACCACAAAACAAAACAAGAAAACAAAAACAAACAAACAACCGTCTAATCTCATTGTTCCTTCATTTCCAGAATTTAATTCATTTTCTTCTTCCTTAAGTACTTCGGTAGTTCAATTTTCCTACCCTAATTTTACTTTTAGTACCTCCCTACAGTGCCCATTTCTTCAAGAGTCACTTCTTGGTCTTCTCTCCTAAGCATAGCTAATCAATCACCCATCCTCTTCTCAACTTCCCAGAAGACACAAGCCCTCCGAGCATAGCAGCTCTCCCAGTGCTATGCTCAGACCGTGACCCATGCTGGCAAAGCTTCTGCTCCCATGTGGCCACATGTTTCATAAGGAGAGCTACTAAAATGCAGGCAGGCACATCGTCTTAATTGCTTGCTAGTGGGCACTCAGCCAACAGGCTGTTAGCAGAATGAAACCCAATCTCAGAGAAAAAGTGCTGGAGCCCTGCTCTGGATCACCCAAGCCCCATATGGATTGCATGTGCTTTAGGGAGATTTGAGCAAGATGAACTCCTTTTCCACTCCTCTGGGTGGGAATATCAGTATATGGGTTTCTAGGAGATTTTAATTTTGGTGTAATAATCCTCACTGCAAGACAGCTTTAAGAGGAAACTTGGTGTCTCATTTCTGACTTATGACATGAACAGATAAGAATAGATTCTGATTTTTTTCCTTCCCTGAAAACAGTGTTTTCAATTCTATTTTAAACAAAGTTATGACTTCCCAATACTCCTACATAGCATTTTGGAATTGTTAAGGATTTGTTCTGTTATTTGCTAAACAGTTGGTCTTTGCTAATTAAATATTGTAAACCTCAGTTGACTTATCTTTATACAGGGAAATTGTGCTGCCTTCTTGAGTGGCTGTGAAGAGCCAATGAGATCAAAAGCTCTTGAAACTATGCAGCCTACAAAGAAAATGTCCAATAAATTCTGGGTCTTAATTTTATTGCTCAAAAATACAATCTAATAACATTCTCACTATAAAAGTATCTCAAAATATATTCAAAAATATTTATTGTGCACATTTCAGGATCTATGGTTTCACTATATCCTTTTTGATGTGTCATACTTTGGATTGAGTACTATATTTTCTTTTCTACGGAGCTACAGAATGTCTTTAAAAATTATAGGTAGTAAAACAAGGCACTGAGTAAGACAGGGAAATATGCATGCTTAGATTTCTTTGCATTTTCTTATTATAACACGAATCCCTTGGCCTTCAATTTAATACTAGAGCACTGTCATTTGATAAAAACAAGACAGGAGATGTGCTTTGTTTTGTCCTCTGGTAGAACTTCAGAGAGCTGATTGCATAGACAAATCACTAAAGTATTAGAGTAATTTTGAGTCCAGTTTTACATTGCTTTCATTCCTGAGGGTTTTGATAACTTTTCGTGACCCGTTGCTTGCAAAGTGTTTTTCCCAACAGACAGGGTTGGAATCTGGGAAAGAAAACATAAAAGTCCTTTCTCTTATCACTCTAGAAATTCAGGAGACCATGAGATATTGAGCAACTTACATTAATATCCAGGCATTTCTCAAGGGATGTAAAGATAGTACTCTTTGGGGGAATGTGTGTTTTCATTTGTTATACTAAAGAATTAAAACATGAAAGAAAAATAATGCTAGTACTGTCTGTCACCAGTTTTTATGCTGTTAATCTATTGTTTGGTGTAGCAGCTTTTAGCTCAAAGAGAATTCGCCACAGACTTCTAATTAATATTACAGAGGCAAACGCATAAGTACTCCATCCAGCATTAACAATTACCTTTGTCATTTTCTTGGTAAACAATAAGGTCTAAATTTGATGAAAAAGACATCATCCATATGGTAATTTGATATCTTTAAAAAATCACGTGAGGCCATTTAAATTGCTAAGTTCAATAAAATGTCATTAAAGATATCTTATTCCCTTTCTCCCCAACCAATTCTGAACCCCAGGAAAGGGTTACCATAAAAATCTGATTAACTTTGAATCAGATATGACTCCATCTATTTCTTCAAAAAATGGTAAGAATTAATTAATATTAATCTATAATCACATTGATGGGAAAATTAATGGAATTTTTAATAAAAATATAACCTTAACAGGATTTCAAGTTGTCCTTTAGAATATAAAGCTAACACATTGTCCTGCTAGCAACTAGCTACCAATTGATTAAATTATAAACCCTAATGCTACAGGAATCTTTTGTTTTCTATGTATAGGTAGATTTGTGAACTACAATAAGATAAGTAAATTTAGAACTTGATTATGACTGTTTATGAAATTACTGGGATTATTTATTCAAAAATACTTGTTTTGTTAAGCCTACTAGAATTTTGCTTGTCTTTGTACTTGTAGATTTAGATAAACCTTGATAGAAATAAATCATTATAATAAATTAATTTGAATTATTAACGTTAAGGAAAATATAAAATAATAGGAAGGTATTTGAATTTTTAAATAATTTGTTTAAAGAAAACATTGCATATTTGCTAAAGTTAATGTCATATTAACATTAAAGTTACCTCTATTAAACATGTACTTTCTCAAATATAAATAAATATAAGTACATTTATATAACCTATAATATATACATGAATTTATATTTTAATGTTTTATATTATAAATACATTTCTCAAATATGAGTAGCAATTAAAATTATTTTTGTTTGTCTATATGTATGTATATGTGTGATACTTAGCAAATTGACTCGTACATAGTGCTAGAAACTGTGCTTTTCATTGCTTGATCTTTTACAGTATTTGTTGAATATTTATAACATTTTGTACTGTGCATAATAAAGAACAAAAGGATATGTATAATAAAGACTATTATTTTTGCCATTGTGTTCTTTTAGTGCTTATCAACATTTCAGTGCTAATATTGGATGTTGAAAGCTATTTCCTTATATTATATTAGCCAAATTTTCTGTCAGAAGGTACTTCACAGCAACAGAATAATGAAAACTTAGTTTTATAGTGATAACTCTAAAGCCAAAACATATCATGAAATCCTTTTGTAAATCATCAAAGTAAAAAGATGAACTAGCACTAATGAAATTGTTATAGTAAGTAGGCTTTTATTATTACATCTACTACCTTGAAAATTGTGAATCCATGTGTGTCTGGTTACTTTGAGCAAAGCCGAACATCTTATTAAGCACACACTGAACCCCAGCAGTACCCAATAACAGAACTGACAGTGTCAGCATGGCCGTTAGGCTCACTGGTGGACACCCACAGTGTTGCTGAGACAGGGATTCTGACATCTACTCTGAGTTTGACTACAATTCCCGTCATGGTGCTAACAGTGATGTGGTAACTGATCTGACCCTTTCCCACCAGCCTGCTTCTCTGAAAGTGGTCTCTGTTCCAAAGGCATAAGCAAAGGAGAAAAACAACTCAAAGTGCCACTGATTCTAGGAAGGAGATGCTTTCCTAAACAAGAATTTACATAGAACTTAAAGACGTGAGGATTCCAGGAAACAATGGTAGCCTATGAAGGCCAAATCCCACCACATCTTTGAGAGCCCTTCCTCCAAATGCATTTTGAACAACTGTATTCTTAAATATTTTCCTTTTTATTTTCTTAATCTTTATATACACTATATGAAATAATTCTACAAATGTAAAATGCTAACACATTGTAGCAATTTCTTCAAAGTATTATAAACATAAATAAACTATACTGGAAAAAGTGCACTTTGCACCTGAAAACTAACAGAAACCACAAAAGCAAATCAAAACCTGATCATGAGAAGCAGTATAATTCAATTGGTTAAAAGAGTGTGTGAGCGTTCGGGTCCATTCCTTTATAATACTGATGTAGTGGAGACTTTTTTTTTTCTTTCACAACTCTGAAGGTTATGTTGCTAGCTATGTAGCCAATTATGTACTGACTTCTAGTTAGCAGGAGCCACAGATGTTGTTAAACCTCCCACAATGAGCAGGACACATCCCCCGCAACAAAGAACAATCGCACACAAAAAGATCAATACTGCAGAGATTGAGAAGCCAGGCTACCCAGAGAAAATTGGCTGATTCCCACTTAATATAGCCCATCTGCAACTCTATAGAATTTTCTTTTCTAAATCCAGATATCCAAATATTTGCAATACATTATATTTCTCCAAAATGAAAGAACTTACAAACCACCTATCTGGAATGTAATGTTCCTGCACCTAAGAATATATAAACACATCCAGAGTAGTTGTTCCGTGTTCACCAGCATCAGCACTCGACCACAGATACCCCATCTGGTGCAGTCTGATATGGGTAATAATGGTGGAGTGTTCTTGCTGTCTTGACTGTAGTCATTACTGTGATGTTATTTTAGGACTAAGTAGTGTTTGCCCATTGGACCATAAAAGTGTGTCATGTAAATACAGGTTTTAGAACACACAATAGTCTGTCCATGTGGAGAAATATGCAGGGGAAAAGCCTCATAAAGCGCCTTTAATAGTATTTGCTGGGCATGTGAAGTAATTCCTTTCAAAAGTTAAATCACTTGGAAAAAAGGGGCTCTTCATTTCAAAGACCCCGTAAATAATTATACTGCATTATACATCATTCATATGTCAATGTAAATTTTGTTGTTAAACGGAAGGAGTTTGGAATGACACAGTACCAAGCAAATATCCCACAATAACCAAACCTTTTATTTCTTTATTTATTCTCACCTGGGTTGCTCTTTGAAATTGAATTGGATGTGAGGGGCTAGTGTTTATTGAGCCAGCAACCTTATATTTGACACTTTATCCTAGAATTAAGTTCTGAACACTAATATATCCCATAGAAAAGAAATTCCAAAGGGAAATCATCTTCATAGAAGTCATCCTGGTAATACTAGGCCATGATTCTTGACAGATGTTATATTCCAGTTGACAGCAAGAAAATAAAGTACAAACTATGTATGGCCAAAACAAGATTTTAAAATTGTCTGAGTTGAATCACAACAAAAGTGTATACTTGACAGTTCATGATTATATTATGGAACATTTCAAATAAATATCCTATTTTTTCATTCCTATAACAGGGACAAACATTTTACCACTGGAACATTTTCATAATGGTAGTTAAAAAATTTATAGTTACCTATAACAAAGCTATCCAAGTGCACACAGGATGATAAATATTTAATCAGTATTTTGATTAAGGAACCATCTTAACCGTATGCCAGATTACATGTTTTTTTTCATTCAAAAATTTCAAAATATTCTTTGTTGTTTCATTTTAAAAGTCCCCGTGATAACTGAAATTGCGGACCTTGAATTAAACTCTTTAAATTTCAATTCATGGCATACTCTATATATCTTTAGAAAAATTAAATAAGAATTTTGTGTTTGTTTTCCTCATAATTATCCTGCCCACCTGAATGCATGAAGATGAGGATTAAAATTGATTAAACACATAGTGCTTATAACAACACAGGCACAATGGAGCCCCATTAACAGGATGACTTTTGAAAATGTTTCTAGCAGTTTTATTTCTTCATTTGAGGAAGAGCCATGAACTTGATGAAAAGAGAGAAAAGTTTCGCATTGCATATCCTGCATAATGGCCAGATTAAGGAACCATAAGCAACCTGAGATGCAGCCATGAACATATTCCCTAAACTACTGAAAATTCTAGCTTTTGTTTATGTATTAGGATAAGAAAAGTTAATGTTAAAGTCTTGGTAAGAAGTTTCAAAGTAAGCCTTAAAGGACTTACAAAGGTTTTATGTCCTAAGACAGCTATGCAATAAATAATTTAGTCATGTAATAATTCATACAGCAAGAACAGAGAAAACTAGCAAGTAACTTCCAGTTTATGAATTTCCATCAAAATCATGTCTTATATTGATATTAGGCTTGCCTTCTATGTTAATTAAATTATCAAATAGACTTTTTTCTGTCAAGGATATCTTCTTACCTGTTTAGCTGCAGGATGAATGAGTCAGTGGACGTGATTATAAAATCACTTGATCAAAATATATCCCTGAATTTATTTCAGAGGCCTTGGATTGTATAACATGAGGGACAGCTTGTTGGGGTTTCTGTTCCCCCGGTACCCCACAGCTGGCAAGCCCCAAAGAAAATCACACAGAGATCTCCATAAGATTATAAACTGATTGGCCCATTAGCTCAGGCTTCTTGTTAACTCTTGTATCTTATATTAACCCATTGTTCTTGTATCGTTAGCCACATGGCTAGGTACCTTTCTCAGATGGGTAGATTACATCTTGCTTCTTCGGTGATCTGGGCAGGACTGGGAGGAATGGGCTCTTTCCTTCCTAGCATTCTCCTGTTTTCATTGCCTCGCTTCTACTTCCTGTCTGGTTGACACACCTATATTTCCTGCCTGGCCAATCAGCATTTATTTAAAATATGATTGACAGAATACAGACAATTATCCCATACCAGGATGGGACCTAATAGTGGACTTCTAAAGGCTGGGGGTATTTTACAATGTGCTCTAGAATGTGACTGCTTTGCATCTACCTAGCCAGTGTTATAATAATACTGTGGCCTGGCAGGTCACTCTTTATCTGCTGGGTCTGAAAACCTCATAGGAAACCATTTCTATCTTCGCTCACTATTCTCCAGTCACACAGGCCACATTTCAGTTTTTAAAATACATTCATCTCTTTCATCTCTTTCTTTCCATGGAAAATTGAAAGAAAGAGTTTAGTTTCCAGGAATATATTTTTTTCTTTCTTCACACCTGACTAATATTACGAGGATGTGATTTGAAATGTAATTTCTAACAACCACCAAAATGTGTTCTAATTCTATTGTCTTACTCTTCTATAATTTGGGAAATAGCCTTACCGAGACATTGTCAATAATTGTTTCCTTCATATTTTTCTCTAGCAAACTTTATAAGTGGACTTAGATACCACCTCTTACCCATAGCTCTTTCTTCCAGACTGAAGCACCCTTTCAGATCAATACTCCAGTCTTGTGTTCTAATTTCTTGACTAACTTCAAATTATTTTGCAGTCCTTCAACAGTGTCTATGTTGAAGTCTTGACATGGTCTCTCTAACCCAAAGTCTCATTTATTTTTCCACCTATAATAAAGGGTAATTCACATAACTGACAAAATATGGAAACCATACTTTTCCTTCAACATGTCTCCTTTCCTCATGATAATTGGGTCTTTTACTTTTTATTCACTCGATGCAGATAAATATATCTTCATCTCTCCTCTACATTGTCATATAAATCACTCATTCAAGAAAGAGAAAACTTTTGTAATTTATTTATTTATTATGTATACAATGTTCTTCCTGAAAACCAGAAGAGGGCACCAGATCTCATTATAAATGGTTGTGAGACACCATATGATTGCCGAGAATTGAACTCAGGACCACTGGAAGAGCATACAGTGCTCTTCTTAACTGCTGAGCCATCTCCCAAGCCTGAAAGAAAAAACTTTTAACATACTATATTAGCTAAGGCTTTCTGGAGGAAGAGAACTGGTAGAATGGATAACACACACACACACACACACACACACACACACACACATAACATATATGTTTGTATGTATATATCTGTGTATTTATGACTTATTAAAATGGCTTATAGGCTGTGGTCCTAGTAATCCAACGATGGATCTTTCTCAGTGGAAAAGCTGATAATCCAGTAGTTGTTCAGTCCAAAAGACCAGATGTCTTGGCAATCATAACCTGGTCCTGGAGTACAAAAGAGTCTCTGGTTGCTAGTCTACATTGGAATCGGAATGCTTCAGCATCAGAACAGATGACCCTGCCAGCACAAATGAGGGCAGGCAGGAAAAAAGCAAACACTTACTTCCTCCACGCCCTTTTATGTGGCCTCCCCCAAGAAAGTTAGTCCAGATTTAGGGTGGGCCTTCCCACCTTAAATGATCTAACTAAAAAAATCAATCAAAAGTGGTTGCTTCTTAGGTTTTAGTCATTTCCACATGTGGTCAAGTTGACAGACAAGATTAGCCATCACAGTGAGTATTGTGAAGACACAGTTTAATTAGAATATATCCTGAAAATATGGAAAGATTTTAGGGAATCTTGTAAAATATTTTTACATCCCACAGTTAAGTGGAAGGGGACTCTAATAATCTAGGTTGAAAGCATGATTGGAGAAAAAAATTACCAGAATGAGAGAGCAAACCCAAGAGAAGCTGTGTTCTGTGGCAGAGAAACAAGAAAAATGAAGATAAGGTGGAAGACAAAGAAGAAAACTACATTTCCATTCTGCCTCCACCCACCACCTCACACTGATGACCATTAGCCAAAATAAGCATAAGTTAGAAAGCAGAGCTTATCTTGAGTTACCTCATGCTATAATTTTGTGATATTTTATTTTTATTTGCCAGTGTTTTGTGATGCATAAAACCTGAACAGGACAGATTAATTGCATCATAATAAATGGTTTTTTTTTCTCCATATGTCTGAATCAGAGTACATCAAGAAGGGGAGTCATGGCTGGAACCAGAAGGCAGGAACTGAAACAGAAGCCACAAATGAATGCTGCTTATTGTCTTCCTTCCCATGGCTTGCTAAAATCTGCAGTTTTGTTTAACCCAGGACATTGGATAAGAGGCATTCTGCATCCATTGTTAGTCAAGAAAGTGCTCTATAGACTTGCTAAAGAGACCATCTGATAGAGGCATTTTTTTCAAACTGAAATTCATTCTTCCAAGATGATCCTTACTTGCATCACGTGAACAAAAATCACTAATACAGATGCCATTTTCCTCCTAGCATCTGTCATTTCATAGCTGGCCTACAATAGTGGTCTGCTCATTTAGTTGGATCTTTCTCCTCTAACATACATCCTGTTTGTAGTACTCAGATCTTTTTTCAATACTAAGTCTTCACTGAGTTTCTATACATAACGTGACTCTAGTATTGCTTACTTCAGTATGCTGCATAGAAGTATTATAAAAGTTAGTTTCCCTAACTCTTATTTTTCCTTATCAAATTGAGATCTGGGGACAAAAGTCTCCTCCATGTTTTTATCAGAAAACAGTGGCTACCAAATTAACTTTGGACAGATAGCACATTTTAGAATGTTGCAGGATAGTCTGAAAAGCTTCCCAACTGGTTCTTAATATCTAGAATTAACAAAATAATGGGATTATTATATAATCTTCAAACTTCAAATATTCTAAAAGATGAAGAGTTTAGGATAATTAATTCTAGCTTGTTTAGTTCAGTTGTTACTCATCAACCAAGAGTTCTTAATGTACTTGTAAAACAAGTTTTGTTTCTCAAGACTGCCTGGACATGTGAGTTTTGTTAGGTTGGTTTTGATAGTATTTAGAGAAAAGTATCTTTAAAATATCACACTTAATCTTTGAGAAATCACACTTAATCTTGATTCTTCCAACCAAATGTCTTCCCTTGTTAAAGATCAAACATGAAGTTATGCATAGCAGATAATGTACTTGGAGAGGGAGACTATTTCCCAAGGAAGGGCTTTAATGCCTCTACTTATCAGATTCCATAGAATAACATTTTATAGCATATAAAAATTTAATATTTTTATATTTAGGAACTGCTACAAGAATGAGGTCATTTTTTTTTAATATTTGGCTGCTGAATGCCTTTTTTCTTTAGTCTGCAGCTCTAGAGGTCCTGTGTACCTCCTGGCTCTGATCCTTGAGAATTTCATTGTGATAAAATTCCATGTAATGTCACATAAGTGTTTTTTATTTGAAATAAGGCTTTTTAAAAATATGTGTTCAGTATGACTATTGATAAGTATCTCTGCATTCTACATAAATAATTCCATTTATGAGAGAAATTCTTTCTTATATTACGTCTATTTGAAAAAATTAGAAAAGTAAATTAATAACTTTCCTAAAAACTAGTATTAAGAGCTTTGATATCTCATTATCTCATAGCATTTTGGTATAATTGTGTTAATAAATCCATGCAAAGTTAAAGGTACATACCTATGCATACCCGTAGGTATTTATACCAATACTTGTGCATAATAATAAATATAAAAATGACTATACAATTTTACCATTTTATAACATGATAATGAAAGTAGACCACGAACCATAATAACAGCAACCCACATACACACAGTCAGTGCCTACAGAAATAAAGGCAGTTTTAGAAACAACTTAGACAAAAGCCATAACTATAAATACGAAAAGAAAAATATAGACTATATTACAGTGCAAAAATAAGAAGCACAGAATGAATAATAACAAAGAGATAGGCAAAGAACAGAACATGTCTAAAAAGTGAAATATTAAACCAATACTGAAAAAAAAGAGTTAAAAGGATGGGATAGAGAAAAGGATATTAATGTACAAAGGAAATAATGAGTTAGAGGATCTTCCTCCTGGTTATATGATATTGCAATGTATTAGCTGTGGTAAGCTGGAGGACCAGGTTAAAACTGAGGTCTACTGCCATTTCTCTGTGTTCCCACCATAGTCAGTGGTATTGTGTGTTGTGATGGGAGCACGGCGGGCTGCTTCCTGCCACCCGGCTAGCTTTACCTGAAATAATTACATGGAAATTGTATTCTTTTAAAAACTGCCTGGCCCATTAGTTGTAGCCTCTTATTGGCTAATTCTCATATCTTACTTTAACCCATATTTAGTAATCTGTGTAGCACCACGAGGTTGTGGCTTACCAGGAAGGATCTTAGCCTGTGTCCATCTGGGAGAGGAGAGCTATGGCGACTGCCTGAAGTGACTGCCTGACTCGGCTTTCTTTCTCCCACAATTCTGTTTTGTCTACTCCGCCTACCTAATTTTCTGTCCTTTTAAAGGGCCAAGGCAGTTTCTTTATTAACCAATGAAAGTAGTACATAGACAGATAACCCTCCTCGATCAATTGTGTGACCCATGGGGTGGGTCAGTCAACTCAGAGTGATGCCTATACTTGAGAAGAGCCTTGCTTTGTGTATCAAATCACTGCTGTTCCTAATAAGCTTTATGGTCTGAGACTGAGAATTTACTTATATATTCCAGAATATCTCTAGTGTATAAACCCAAGGGCAACAAGTATCCCTTACAGAAACTATTGCCTAGAGATACTAAAGAATTGTAAATATCACTGGTTCTCTATGGGGGAGGGAGTACTGAGGCGACTAAGTTTTTGCCTCATGGTCTCAACCACAAAGCACAACATGAGCATTCTAGGGAATCAGCTCTGGAAGTCAAGCAGTTGCCAACAGAGCTCAGATTGCTCAGTGGATATCATAATCTGAAAGTGGTGGAGCAGCCTCTCATTACAGAACAGAATGCCTACCTACCACAGCCTCAGCTCAAAGATATTTAAGTATTTAGTGGTTCTTGGCCATAACATCTTCTGATTTTATTTTTGTCTATCTTCCTTTCAGGTATTAATCCCTTGGGATCTCATCACTTGTATTTATTTGGTCCTTGCTGTTAGCTCCTTGGGGTCATTCAGTCTGAAAAAGGAATTTTTCTGAAGATGGTACCTGACTATAGTGCCAGAGATATCGTCATGGATGCAATTACCCTCTTATCTAGTACATTTGTCTGTATGCAACAAGAGTTGCTATCATTTCAAAATTGCCTACTGATATTAAGCCCTATTAAAAATTATGGGTCACTCCTGCAGGGAGACAGCTAGTCTGTTCTGTATAATCTAAACTTTCCCAGTTCCCATTACAGTTGTTCCCTGAGAACCTTTATTGGCATTGTCTACTGTTATCGATGTTGCTTCAAATGCCTTTTGCTTTCCCAGACCTTTTAACTGATTTGACTCCTACTTTCTTATTTTGGTTCCTGAGAATCCTCCTCTGCTTTTCTCATCCAAACTGACTTTCTCTTGAGTCACCCTGACTCATCTCATTGATGTAGTCCTGGGAAGGATGCTCATAATGCTCTATCTTACCCTAAATGTTTGTAAATGCAATTTATAACAGGTGGCAATGATTGCCTGAAAGAAATTCTTTAGATACATTCTCTCTTTTATGGCAAATAACTTTGAACCTGGTGTTTTGAAAATGGCAATAGTCTATGCCAAAATTAAACCACAGTGCTGGCTAATAATTTTGAAAGGGACACTAATTCTAATGACATGACTTAACTGCATTTCCTCATGTCTCTTATGTATTAATATCCAGTTTTGGTTGAAATCAATTATTTGTGCTATTTTTGACAAAGTTGGTTATGAAGTCCTTTTTAAGGATGGTATAGATGTGTTTCTTGTTAATAAGTTTATAAAGCCTGGACTATTTCCTTATATGGCATTCCTTCAGCAAATCCTCCCAGTGTGCGCCACCACAACTGGCTTCCATTAAACATCATTTACCATGGCTGGTGGGAGTGCAAACCTGTACAGTCACTTTGGAACTCATTGTGGTAGTTTCTATGAAAACTGGAAGTCAATCTGTAAGACCAAGGTATACCACTCTTGAAAACATACCCAAAGTATACTTCATCTTGCCACATGGACACTTGCTCAACTATCTTCATAGAACGTTTATTTGTAATAGCCAGAACTTCAAAACAACCTATATGTCCTTCAACTGAGGAATGGATAAAGAAAATGTCTTACATTTACACAATAAAACGTTATTCAGCTGCAAAAAATAAAGACACCAGAAAATTTGAAAGCAGTACTAGGGGAAAGAAAAGAGAAAAGGAAAAAAAACATCCTGAGTGAGGTAACCCAGACAAAGACAAATGTTATTTTTATTCACTCATAATTGGATATTAGCTGCAAAATAAAGGATAGCTATGCTACAATTCACAGACACAGAGAGACTAGGTAACAAGGAGCATTTATGGGGGTGAGAGGAATCTTTCTTAGAAGTTAGTGAACTATGGGCAGGTGGGGATAGGAACCTTAGAAATCAGGTGGTGAACAGGGAGGGGAACAGTATTGAGAGACTCCTGTAAAGGGTGGACATTTTGGGTAACATGAAAATATGGTGCAGGGATGCCGAGCGGTGGTGGCACATGCCTTTAATTCCAGCACTTGGGAGACAGAGGCAGGCACATTTTTGTGAGTTCGAGGTCAGCCTGGTCTTCAGGAGCTAGTTCCAGGATAGGCTTCAAAACTACAGAGAAACCTGTCTTGAATAACAACAACAGAAAATATGGTGCAAGAGACTCTCCTATGATTATACAAAGATGATCTCTGCTAAGACTTCCGCCAATAACAGATATGCAGCCTGAACTGGACATCTCCTGTGACCAGAATGGTGCCTAGCCTATTTGTTATTAGAGATGCTTCATTCAGCAATTGATGGAAAGAGATGTGGTCTCACAGACAAACACTAGGCAGAGATGGGGAATCCTGAAGGAGAGGGGAAGAAAGGAGTATATGAGCCAAAGGGGTGAAGGATACCACAAGAAAACCCACAGAATCAACTACTCTCGGTTCACAGGGACTCACAAAGACTGAACTGACAACCAGAGACCCTGAATGGGATTGACGCTGGTACTCTGCATATAAGATACAATTGTGTAACTTGGTCTTCTTGTGGGACTGCTAAGAATGGGAACGGGATCTATCTCTGACTCTTTTGCTGGCTTTTTGCCCCAACCCCTCATACTGGATTGCCTTGCCTAGCTTTAGCACCTGGGAAGGTGCTTAAATCACTGCAGTTTGACATGCCAAATTTTGTTTGCATACATTCTAAAAGGCAGAGGAGAGAGTGTTATTAATTTGACAAGTTTTACAAATTTTATAGCACTCGTTTGCTAGCTGAATCGGTTTTTTGAACTAGCAATCTTCCTGCCTCAACCTCCCAAGTAAGTAGGAATAATGACCTAGACCAGAGGCTGAACTGACTTCTTAGTTTTTATTAGTTCTCTAAAGATATAGTATTGTTTCCATGACAGAATGATTTAAGTAAGAAAGTCATAATGAAGTGGAGAATTGCAATACCTACTGCATCTTTAAAAAGTTCTGGTAGAATATTTATTATGCACAGATAGCAAATTAGCTTTCTGAATGACACCAAGGATTGGTAGGGGCAAACCATGCCAGCCACAACTAATCCTATTACTTATTCTTCTAGAGCAGTGACAGCCATTCAAATGCTGAAGCAAAGATCAAAGGAGATCTGATTCAAGATGATGGGCTGTGGTCTTAGTAAACTGTGGCATCTTCTGTAAAAATAGGTCATATTTTACTACACCCCATCTTACAGTCACCACTCAGTTAAGAATGCTAACATAATAGGCAAAGCACTGATGATTTTACTTCTTTTCACATAATAGTTTTTCTGTTGGGTGAAAATGTATGATTAGGAAAGCACACACACACAAAAAAAAAAACTACTTTAATCAATCAGGAAAATAAGTAGTATGCCATCTATTCAGTTTAAGATAAAAAGATCAATTTGGAGACAACCTTAAGGAGATTTAGGATAGGTCATGAGACTTGAAATGTTAGAGGCTGTGAAGAAATATTACCAAATAATAACCTTCAGCCATAGAGTACTCTTAAGATCTGGTCAGTCTTAATTAGTCTTTTTTTCCGTAACCAATTATTGTAACTCTCATCTCAAAAAATAAATAAATAAATGTGCTTAACTTGATTTGGATGAATTTCTTAGTTTGCATCTCTCTTAAGTTTGTGACAGATGTCTATACCCTTCTTATGTAGATAAATACTTTTGTATAGGTAGTTCATTTTCATCAACGCTGATTGCAAGAATTGCAGTTGAAAGAATATATACAATATATACAATGTGAAAAAAGTAAAGAGAGAAAATGATAAGAATGAATCACAAAGAACTCTACCACATTTATTAGGACCTTCATTACTACACAGTCTTAGATAAATGAGAAGAATACCTCTGACAAACAGAAACTGGAATATCCCTTCCCCAAGTTACTGTTTCCACTGATGAAGGACCAACCTCGAGGTGTTGTCTCAGTATTGCATTTCTGTCCTGGTATATGAGGTCCAACATCATCAAAGGAGCCTTGAGAAACAATGCAGTAAGACTGAGTATGGGTTTTACAGGTGAAATTATAGGAGCTTTAGTGAAAGCTGACATGTGTCCATTGATGATTGATATCTGATGTTCAAGAGAAGTTGTGCTGTAGGCCCTGGAGTTAATTAAAGTAGAAGAGTACAGATATTAAGAGACACAATATGAGCAAAACACCATACATCATTAAGAAATGGTTGAAAACATGCAGAACTCAGAGCAGACAGATGAGAAGAAGAAAAAAAAAAACAATTGCTATTACCCAAAATCTATGGAGAGTTTCAATGAAATATTACTTTTCCCAAGATACATGACAAAGTGAATTATTACTAGTTGTCTTTTCTAGGTGGCATTCAAGTTATACTACTATATATCAAAAGGAAGTCTTTTTCGTTGTTCAATTCGCACTTGAAACTAGTAGTCTTCTTTCTTTGAAACAGATGGAGACACGATTTGGAAAAGATGACATTTCTAAATTTATTAAATCTCACTTAATAGATCTGAGTTCTAAGAAATTTTGTTGACATTCTGTAGTCAGAGGTTTTCTGTCCTGCTAGGTTCCCACAATAATAAAAATAATAATAAAAATGGTCATCTAAAGAATAATAAGACAAAACAAGACAAATTTAAATATGACTAAACAGAAGAAAAAGAACTAAAGAAAAAGCACAGGAACCACACACGAATGCAGAAACACCTTTGCACACACAGGAATTCCGTAAAATACTCCAAACCGTAACTCCGTTTGTAAAGAACGTGTAAGATTTTAAAAATATGTCCTAACAAAACATGATACAAAGAACCCCCAAAGACAGCATTGAGGTCATTTTGTATTGGGCGTTTGTTACTGGACACAGAGCCTGACCTTAAAAATGGTTTGTATCTTCAGTGAAATTCCACTGGAGAAACTAAGCTTCCTTTGGAAGCTGTTATCACTTGTAGATGGCTTACGGGTTAGGGACGGGGCCACGTTTCCATTTCCCCTCTCTGTGCTGTGACCACATCTGGTGTAGACCTCTGTAGGCCCTGTTGCATGTTGCCAGAGTCTCTGGATAGGTCCTGTTGTGCCTAGAGGACCTCGATTCCTTCGTATCCTTTATTCCCGCTGACTGTTAGCAATATCTCCACCCCCTTTTCGGCAAGCTACCTTTAGCTCTCAGGGAGGAATTTGAGGGAGATAATCTATTTAGGATCAAGAGTTGCAAAGCCTTTCACTCTCTGCACATTATTTAGCTGTGGGTCTTTGGATTTGTGTCCCTCTGTTGTAGGAGGAAGCTTCTCTGTTGACTGGTGAGGAAGACACTCATCTATGAGTATGGTAAAATGTCATTGAAGTCATTTTATTGCTACATTCCTTTAGGACAACAGTAGCATTTTTTTTTCTCCTAGGTCCCTGGCCTATCTAATCTCAGTTCTAGTTCTTGGCCACCTGAGCAGTGTCAAGTGTGGATCCCAATCAGACATTGGTTGGGTACACCCACATGCATTGTGCCATTATTACCGCTAGTACATCTTGCAGTCTTCATTGTAGATCAAAGAATTTATAAGTAAATTGGTGTTTACTGTGATGTTTTATCATGCAGAGTACCTTCCAGTACCATGATCACTAGTCCTTAAGGTTGAAAGCTATAGGTAGGCACCAGCCGTGCTTAATCTTGATTGTCAACTTCACAGGATTTAGAATCACTTCAGAAACAAATATCTGTGTATGTCTGTTGGGAATATATAAATGTATATATACACATATGCATGCACATACCACATGTACACACATGTGTACATATATGCATGTATGTGTGTGCGTGTGTGTGTGTGTGTGTGTGTGTGTGTGTGTGTTAGGTTAGGTTAACAAAGGAAGGAAGGCCAGTATAAACATAGCAACTTCTTCGTTTCATGTCTCAGACTAAATAGAAAGGACAGAGAAAACTGAGTGTAGGTATTCACTGTTCTTTGCTTCATTTGCTTCCTGACTATGAACTCAGTGTGACCAGGCACAAGCACACTTTCCCAACCATGATAGACTATACCTACTTGAATTGTAAATCAAAAGATTTTTTTTCTAGAAGTCAATGCAAGTAATTAATACAAGTAATGCTGAAATTCTTAGACAAAATGTGATGTAGCTAGAATTCACATCTGACTACTGAGTATAGTTTAATTTATGAAAGACTAAACTTGATGTCTCGTGGGAAGTCACAGACATTAGGTTCTTAGAAATCAAGCTTTAGCACCTAGTCTGCAATTTCATTTTGCAATACAAATATTTTTAAAGTATCTTAGTGATTTTGCTTAATAATCATAATATTAACTTTTAAAATAATTTGACTTGCACAATACATGCAAAACCACTTTGTATTTTATTAGTTTAAAAAATTAACGACACAGAAGTAGGTCAAGCACCTTTATTAATTAACTCTATTTCATTAAAATCATGTCCTACAGTTTAAAATGCCTTCATTCTTGTGTATTAAATTTGTGTAGATGGTCCATAAACAGTTTCTAATTAGTCACATGTGTATTCAGATGTAGGCTCATGTGTTATAAACTAACAGTGAAGTGTATAAGGAACTGTCAGTCAGATCAAAAGTCAACTGAAAATCATCCCGTTTGCAAAGCTGAGAGCCTGTCACAGTTAGTTAGTCATAATTGTTTAAAACAGCAACCAAATTCTTATTCTAATTGAGCATGAGTTGAAAGGCTACCCTCTTTGATGTCTTTGCTTTTATCATTTGTATACAGTTTAAAACTACTATTATGTATGCTTTTCCTTAAAATTCCTCTTGGACTGGTAGACATCACTTGGTTCTTAAAATATACAGGTAGATCAACCTGTAATACCGGAACCCTTGTACAGTTTGCCGTTGTGCCAGTAAACATTAAAATGCAAATACTCACAGGTAAAGTTTCCTATCTATCCTGGATTTGATCTCTTTCTCTGGATACATTTGGTTACCAAGAATACATATTTGTAATAATAATTGCTGGAGTCATCTTTTAGAATACAGTATTTCCCTTACTGTATTATTTGAACTTGATCCATATATGTAATTAAGTATTTTATGAATATTCTACAATCTATCAGTAAAATTTGTTTGGCTTAATGGTGCTGTTATAGAGATTTTATGATAGATTATGAAATATGGTTTCTGAGCAACACACTTGATCAATATAATACATTTTCTATTATGTCAATGAACTCCACATGACATCTCTGTAACTAGAGTTATTCTTTTAATGTAAAAATTTCATACAAAGCCTGAATTTACTTTCATCCTATAGTTTCTCATCAACAATATTCCTGAAGTGATTCAATAACAAGAACAACAGAAACACCTCTCTGGATCACACACAGGGCTACTGGTATGATCCTTTCAACGGATTATGATCTGTTCAAAAAAGTCAATTATTCCTTACATTTACTTAAGTAATGTAAAAAAAAAAAAGCACATTTCCCTGTGCAGTCACGATTCACAGTTCTTATTTTTCATGTATAGCTGGGTAGCTATCCTTGGTTACTATCTTGTCTGAAAGACTTGCTTTGTAGTTTATATTTGATGATGATGAAATCCCTGACGTTTTGTATGTATGAAAAACAATTGAAAGAAAGGAAGGAAGGAAGAAAGAAAGAAAAATAAAGGAAAGAAGAAAGAGAGAGAAAGAAAGGAAGAAAGAAAGAAAGAAAAAGGAAAGAAAGAAAGAAAGAAAGAAAAAAAGAAAGAAAAAGAAAGAAGAAGAAATCTGTTTTAAAGAAATATTTGGGTAGTTAAGAATTGTCCAGCATGTCCTCAGGGGTGCATCTGACTGGAAAAGTGAGGGAATGAAGAAAGACAAACACACAGACACATGTACACACAGAAAGGCTGGGATCACATTGACAAAAACAGCAGAAGTTCATTTGTTTATTATATGTAGTCAAACAGTAAGGCAGTGTTTCTGTATACCACTGAATCAAGGAGGAAGGGCGTATGGTATAAAGCTGCATAAAGGAAGAGGTTTAGCTAACCTCAGTAGTCTCTGTGGGAAAGCAATCTTCAGAACATATTATCTAGGGGACCGTGGCATTTCCACATAAGTACATCTGTACAGGGACCAGAGGAAATCTTTGCACTCCCCATGAGCCTCATCCCCAATCGCACCCACAGGGGTGGACTTGAACATTCCCCATGTGTCTGAGGCTTTGGAGTCCTTGAAATCAACATGCTTGTGTTAACAACATATATCTAATTAGGACTTAGTTCATTCAGGTTGTCCTTCACTCCCTCACACAGGCAGATAATTTTACAATGACAGTTTTGGTAAAACTGAAGGACTGTTTAGCCAGGGATAATTACTTCTTAATGTTAAGGCATGGGTTTCCTGAACACACTATATAACCCACCATTAATTAATTCTCACACTCTCCTTGATAGCAACAGTTACCATGCTTAGGTTTGTTAGAATACCATGCACAGCTGCTTTGAAGGCTTTTTTGTACTACTTTTTTGAGAATATAATATAATTACTTCGTTTCATCCTTACCTTTCCTCCCTCAAAGCCTCTCATGTACCTTTTGTGCTCTCTCAAATTCATGGATTTAATTAGGAGGGGGAAGGAATACAAATACAGAAGAAAAAGAAAGGAGGGAAAAGTAACAGCAAGGATGCCTAAAATAGTAATAAGGCATCATATTATTATCTACCTAAAATTGCAACATACATAAAAACCTCTGTATACAAACACAAGGATAGTTTAAATGAAAATTTCCTATTCTGTGCTGATGTTTCTCTCCACAAGAGCCGTAGACTATTAAATAATAAAACCCTAACACAAAATATGAATACTCTTTGATGATGCTTTATCTAGTTTTAGCTGGTTTCATCACATACATGTGTTGATTGTAACCAACTGAATCCCAAAGAAAGACTGCCCATGGCCAGAACTTTTTTAGCTTTTTTTGTTCTGGAAGTATCTGTTTCATTATCCTAATACCTTGGCTTCTTTAGACTCTGCAACTATAACCACACTGCATGATGTTTCTCAGCTCTGCCTTTGTTTTCTCTCTTTGGGTTGGTATAGGAGATAAAGAAGTAATGATCCAGAGCAGACCTAGGATTCACCTTTATTCTTTTCCATATATCACTTCTTCACCTGGTACCAAGTGTCATTCATGTTTCATCTGCAATGGAAGGCTAAATCCAGTCTACATTATTCCATCATGGCTAGAATGAGTATCACATTTTCTTCTTATCGTTTCCTGCCTCCAGAGCTGTGGATTGAGGTTAGGGTGTTGCAATGGCTAAAAGAACATTTTGCAAAGTGTTGCAGAATAATCATTGTGGAAAATGAAATTTATAAAAGTTTATTAAGCATTTTCTATGTCCAAGATGCCATTTTATATGTTTTAGGTATATAAATTCTGAGCTCATACAATAACACATGAAGTATGATTAGCCCAAAAATGTAAGAGTATTTTTGATTGCATACATAATGGAACTGCTGCATGTTTCCAAGATAACAGAAGCTGAGATAAGAAGGTAACAGTATTGTCACACTTCCAAGAAGCTTCAAGAGTAGCTGTTGTAGCCAAACAGACAAAGCCATTTCTTTATTAGAATATCTAATTTTAGTACAACTGGAAAAAATAAGACTCTTTCTGTTCTGCGTATCAAAGCAGAAGCATGTAAACATCACCACCACTGCCTCCCTTCCCCTACGAACAGGCCACTTCCTACCTTCCCAAAGAAAGGATGAATCTGCTGTGACAAACAAGTAAACAGCGAACAGAGAATAGCACTAGCAGCAAGAGACTCAAGTTCCCAGTACAGGCTCACTTCCCTATTGGTGAGGTACCTAGAAGTTTCCCTGGTTAATCTAGCACTTTCTTTGATTTGAAGAACTGGTCCATTGTTCTTACTTCTTAGCTGGGGTTCCTGTGTATGTTTACAAGACTTGCTCTGAGTTGTTTAACCTAAGATGACTCCTGGCCAATCTATAATCATTCTGTGAATTGAGAATATCAAACTGTGCTTTACATTTGAGAAAAAAAATGGAAATAGAAAAAAAGAAAGACTGTGCATGGTAGTGGGCATTGGAAAAGCCAGTTAAGTGTGCCCAAATTCTAGTATACTAATTTTGGTTCACAAGTTCCTCTGATCTAATACTATTGAAAAATAAAGTATCTGAGAAATAGAAAGAGATGTAACATAAAGTGTTAAAATGAACAGTATAACCTTCCAGATCACTGCCAATACAATAAATAATTACAGGACTTATAACAGACATGGTTGTGTGATAATAAACAGTCAGTCAAATAGTCTTGGAAAAGGGCCCCAGATCCATTTATGTTATCAAAGTATTTTTAAAATTTTAAAAGTATTTTTCACATATAACAAAAATTTAAACTCGTTTCATTGATCAAAGTTTTCCTTCACCATGCCTTCTGTTTTGTGCGCTGGTATCCAAATGAGCAAAAACCAAGGATGTATTTCAGATCCAAGGATAAACTATACTTAGATGACATTTTGTTTGCATGCATTTGGAATGCTGAAGATGAGTGACTCTAAGTAGAGTATACACCTACATCATTTCTAGATGTTATTATAGACCTGCATGTCCTTGAAGAACAGGTTTGAGGCTCAATCTATTAATACATTTATATATTATATTTTGGAACTACAATGATAAAACTCATAAAGCAATAACATAGAGTAAAATTCCACTGTAACAATGTAGATTATAGAAGCAGAATACATGCAAAATATCTGGTTCTAAAAGATATACTGTAAAAGAAACAATTAAAAAGTTTAAATATTGACTTCAAAATTATAGGAAATTGTGAAGTTCAAAGGACATTAATAATATAATAAAAACCAAGAATTTATGAATCACTCTTAGGAAAGATTTATTTATATTTTGAAAAAGTAAAAAAAAATCTTTATTTTATAATGATAAAAGCATTCACCTGACAAGAAGATATGAGAAACATTATTTTATGGAGGTGGACCTTCTAAAGAATACTTTTTTTTCAGATAGTAGTGGCCAGGTCTATAAACTACGTTATTATTTTCAGATAATTCTCTGTTAGGAAATTTTATTGTTTTAAATATTTACTTTCATAGCTACTATTTTGTTTTTGGTCCTTTGTCCTTCCTATGGTCTCTCAACCAGTACAAACTTCAAGGTACATCAACACTGCATTTCTTGAGACTTATAATCATCTTACGTCAAGACTGAAGACTGGGGATGCCTTATTTGCCTTAATGCTGGGCATTAAGACTTCTGTCTATACAATCATACTCCAGGCAGCAATGCAGGTGAGAAAATTCTATTTTGAAAACAACACAGAGACTACACAAATAAGGTCTTTAGTAATGCATAGATGGTCCTATGCTCTTTTGCTCAACAAGAGTTCAAAGTGATGTCAGGGTCCAATTTAGAAGAACTAGACATTTCCTCTTCTGCAACCAAAATAGTATTTGGCCTCTTATTAATTTTGGAGAGTGGGGTTCAGAAAAAAATATGATTAGGGAAGAGAGCACACATGAGAGAAAGAGAGAGAGAGAGCGACAGAGAGAGAGAGAGAGAGAGAGAGAGAGAGAGAGAGAGAGAGAGAGAGAGAGAGAGAGAGAGAGAGATTGGATATAGAAGAAGATGAGAGGACCAAGTAAGAAAAAAATTAGTTTTACCAAAACTTACCTACCATTATTTTAATTAAAATATTTTAGCTTGAGGACTGGAAATATTACTCAGGATAAGAGCACTGGCTGCTCTTCTAGAGAATTCCAGTTTGATTCCTAGCACCCACATAACTGCATACACTGACTGTAATTGCAGTTCCAGGGCATTTGATGCCTTCTTCTGGTTGCCAAGGGCAGAAGAATGCGATTGTCACACAGAAATAAATGCAGTTAAAATACTCATATTTTTTAAAAAAGTTTGAGTATAAAATATCAGCAACATACTAGCTAAAGAGGAACCGGAAAGCAAAAAGAACAAGAATTTCAGAATAATAAAATATATCATTCTCTCTAATCTTATTACTCAAATCATATGCACTCAATAATGATTAAGTTTTATATACTATAAAATATCTTCTAAGCAGTTCTTATAATTGAAAGTAGATGTTCAAACTTCTTTAGTATTTTCCTAATCCTTAAGTGAGAATAAGTGCAACTTGCTATGATTTATATTTTAAACTCAGTTGTTCAGAAACTGGCAACGTTATACAGGGTACAGGGTGATTTTCATTTCTAGTACAATGTAAGCAATTACCCTAGAATGAGATGTTTGAGCATTGGGGTAATTATATAAATAGAATACAGACAGTATTCTTTTCCTCCAAACCTCCCTCACCTGCCCAGTGTGTAAACCTAGTACAATGGGAACTCTCTGGCATCTATGAGGGTGAACCCCAGTAAAGCCTCCTAGTAAGGGGGTACAACGAGCCTAAACCATGCATCTTTGGTAACCAGGCATGACTTCTAGTGGTGTGACTGGAACATCAATTTATCCGTAAAACATTCGACCTACAATTTGTCCTGCCTTCAAGATGTTCAGGGCTAATGGCAGCATAGAACTCTTGGGGATAACCAACCAATGACTGGTCTAACTTTAGGCCCATGCCATGAGAGAGATCCCAACAACTGACACTGCCTGAATGATCAGGAGGCAGAGGCTGGATATCCCAGAGGCTTAGGATAGAACAAAATACAAATGGCAAAAACCAAACCAAAACAACCAAACAAACAAAGTAAATGAAATGATTCTCAATGATATTTTGTTATATTCATAGATGGGAGCCTAGCCCAATCATCATCAGAGAGGCTTCATCTAGCAACAGACAGGAGCAGATGTAGACGACATCCAAACATTAGGCAGACCTCAGGGAATCTGCCAGAAGAGGGGAAGGAAGGATTGTAGGAATCAATGGGATAAAGGATACCACAAGAACGTGACCCGCCGAATTAACCATACTGGGCTGAAACAACAATTAGAGAGCCTGTAAGGGTATGAGCTAGGTCCTCTGAATATCTCTTATACTTAGGAAGCTTTATGTTCTAGTGAAACTCTTAACAATGGGAGTCTGGGTGTCTCTGACTCTTTTGTCTGCTCTTAGGATCCTTCTACTGGGCTGCCTCATCCAGCCTTGATATGAAGGTCTTTGCCTCTTCTTATTGTAGCTTGTTTTGCCATGTTCATTTGATATCCCTGGGAGACCTGCTATTTTCTGAACAGAAATGGAGGATAACACAGGGATGGATGGGAAGCACTAGGAGTAGTGGAGGGAGGGGAAACTGCCATTGGAATGTAATATATGAGGAAATGATAATGATGATGATAATAATGAATACAAAAATTTGGGTATAGCTTTCTTTTCAACATTTAATATAACATGTTGCTGAGTAGGGAATGATAGATGTTACTGATGTACATCTAAGACACATTATGTCCAGGAACACCTTGTATTTTAAATTAAAAATGCAATGTTTATTTATTATTCATATTAATTGATATATCATGTTTTATTGTGAAGTTCTTTTTCTACTACATAATTATTGAAAAAAATCTTCATAACGTTCTGCAGGCAGTGGAGAGGGAATATAATAGCTGACAAAGAGCCAAGGTGAAATGTTCAGTAACATTTCATCTGTTTCTTGGTGTTATTATAGGCAAAAGGGGGTTCTTTAAGAATATATGCAACTTGTATCCTGTTTTTAAGTGTCAACGTCAATGAATCCTCAGCCTTACATGAATAACTACAGGCAATTAAAGAATGTTGGAAGTGAAAATACATAAAAGTAACATTATTCAGACTGGTCAGGTTATATTTAGAAGTGTGTGTGTATGTGTATGTGTGTGCGTGCGCACATGTGCACATTATAGGAATAAGCCAAAAAAAAGAGGTCACGAATTTGAAACAGAGCTATGAGAAGTATAGAAGAGTGCTTTGAGGAAGAAAGGAGAAAGAAGAAGGGAGAAATGTTGTAATTATAATCTCAAAACAAAACATTTTCCCTAATTCTTCTATGTTAGACTAGTAGGTTTTATGTGATACAAAACAAGGGGTGATTAAATAGAGAAGGTCACCAAACTGTCTCCTGAAAGTTTTATATTGAAGAGCTTCATAGCGAGTTGCTAGATAAGATGGGTTCCTACACAGCAAATCTACTTGTAAATTAATTATCTCATTATCCCTATGAGGTCTCCCACTTTCAAAGAAACCATCATGAATGGCAACGTGTCCTACCAAATACTCACTTTTCACATCAACTCCAGTGTAGCTTAGACTGTAGCCTTAAACGCCCTTCCTTTATTTTTTTCCTCTGGCATATATAATCTAAAGAAAAGAAAATCAAAAGTCACCCAGTGTGTCTCATGGACAATGGGTCAGTGTTAGAGAAAAGGGGAAATTTTGAATCATGTATGGGATTTTGCATTAGTCACTCAGATTGTCCTCTTGTTCCTCTGGCCTTGTGCCTGAGTCCCAAGGGATGGGGGAATGGTAGAGATCGCAAAGACTGGTTAACAGCTGAAAGAACTCTTTCATTAGAATTCTCTAACAACTTCAGAAACCTAAGGCAATAGTACTTTGCAAGCTCTGTCTTTCTGGGATTAAGGAGAAGGGGGTGAATAGAAGGGTGTGGAATATGTTTCTCTATTCATGGTTTCTATTGTACATGGAAATGTCACAGCCTTGGAACAGGGCATCTGGAAAACAGAATAATGTGAGGCAGTATTTTATTCTATGAGATCTTGGGACATGCCACCAGTGTATTGATGATGTGAGATAAAACATAAAGCATAACTAACATTTATATGAAGACATCAAGATGATACAGAATGGAAGAAAGGTACTGGGAGCTGTGAGCACTGTTGAAGAGTCTCTAGCCAGTGTAAGCATGGTAAACCTGACTATGGCAGGCCTTGCTCTTCTCTCTCATTCCCTTTGCCTTATTAAAACTGTTATGTTATATTTCTAAAGCTAGTCATTAATCTCTATCCCCTTATTCAGCCTCTTCCTCTTTTTGAGGCTGACTACCAAGGTCCAATTTTCAAAATATTGAAGCCCAACAACCAAAACACCCTTTGACTCACCTAATTAACATGCTCAATTAAAATTAAACACCTCAATCTAACATAGAGTTTCCCCTAGTTCCCTTATAAACTGTCATTTTTCTATACGCCATGCCTGTCTCCTCTCTATCCAGAGATAATCCTTTGTCCCTCTCTGAGACAAATATCCTCTCCCTCATCCCTTCTTCCCTTCCCCCTCTCCCTTGTCCTTTATTTCTTGTCTTTGTCTCTTATTCCCTGCTCTTTGTTTCCCTGAAGAAAACAAATCTCCTTTGGGCTGAGAACTTGGTCTTGTAGGTCCTGTTACTAATCCCCTTTCAACTATAACTTTCCTACAGTCCACCCTTCTGGGGTCACCCTAGAAAGGTGAATATTTTGTAGAGAATGTGAGGCCAAATTCAGGTTCTAGGATATTTAATTGTGTATATTGGAAAAAAAACAATGGAAATAACTATTTGAAAGAAGCTATGTTCCTGAATGAGAGCTCTCACAGGTGAGATGGAAACACTTGATGGGAAGAACTCGCACTGTTGCTCCCATGCGATCTAAGATGACCAACATATAGGAAATCATGACATGGACAAACACAGGTCTGGCTTTCCAGGATTAAGAACTAAGAAAGTGATGTTTTGAGAATGAGACTTTTGTTTAATGTTTGCTTGGAAGATCAGAAACACAGAGGATCAGTCTTCACATCGAATACAAATGTATCCAAATGTAACGTATCACACAGATCTGTGAAAAATTGATGAAATTGGGTTATATAATTGGCAGCGCTATTGGGTTTTGTTCTGCCTAAATAGCATGTCTTTAAATCAGATTTTGCATCCAAGGAATAGGATAAGTTTTGTTATCATTTGATATTTTACACTAAAGAAATTGTTAAAAATTCAAATAATTACTAGAACTGTTCGTGGAATATCTGTTCATGTACCAATAACAAAGTCTCATTTGTTCTACAAAATACTTGGAACTCAGCAGGTTACTAACTTCCTGCTTTATTCTCATCTTCACATATATTTTAGTTATTTTCATTTTGGTCTTAAACATAGAGGCTAATCTTGCCGTTGTCTATATTCACTAAAAAATATTACTGACCCTTTGTGTGCATGAATGTGCATGTGTATTTGGGTGCAGGTGTACACACACATGAGCATTCCTAGATACTGAAGACTGGCCTCACTGATGCTGGGGAAAGTGAGCTTCATTTTGCTCCCCAATGCAGACATACTGCATGCATTTTGCTCAGGTATCAGGAAGTAATGTACCTCTGTAAAATACTCAATTTTCCAACTCTAAATTTCACTGTGTATATCTATTCAGAACTTCTTTGATTCGTTGACTTTTATAGTTTTATTATAAATACCAGGCAAACATTGTTAATTTAGACTAAAACACTTTAAGCTTTTCTAAAAACTTAAAAATGGTGTTACATTTTTTTAAAATTTTGATGTACATATGCTTTACTAGTTTCCAGCAACACAATACATTTTTGGAGACATATCTTGTATCAGTGTTAAATTTTCTCATTACTTTAGGATGTTTTTATGAATTCTTTGGAATGTTCTCAAAGGAGTGTACTGTGAAAAATAAATTGTTACATAGGCTTGACACATGACACTTCAGTCATTAAGGTCACAAATTAATTAGAAATATTTTCACGGATTGTATTCACAGAACTTACTTGCCGTATTGCCCTAAATAACAGACTCCAGAACAAAGTTTGCATGTACTTGGATAATTAGAAAATGTTCCACTCCTTTGGAGCCTCCTTTAACACACAGCTAAATGGTTATCTCGGAACTTATTTGGGAATATTATTACCTTTGAGAAAGCATTGTTATTGGACACTTTTTTCTAGAAGACATTAATGTGTATAATTAAAAACATACAATTCAGCTTCTCTGCAGGACATCTATGAAACCGTTTATGGCTTGTTTTTTCTTGTCCTTCTAGGTGTTGCTAACTGTGGGCTCAGGGTAATGAGAACAAAGTTATTTTTAGGTTGCCACAAGTGTTTCTGTTGCTCTAAACTAAAAGGCCTTATTTAGAGTCTGTATATACTACTATGGAACATTGTGTTTTATACAAAGCTAATTGCTTTCTTTAGTTTTGCTATTATCCATTTTTTTTTCTAATAAGGCTTTTGCTACCAAAGGAAAAACAAACAGTTGAATTGTATTGTTGGTTGGGAAAAGAAAAAGGATATATTAATATATCCCTCCACTACCTATCCCAGTTTAAAGGGAATTAATAATACCTTTACTTAATTTGAAAATAAATAAGTAAATATATATTTTTGCATGTTAAAAAGTAACCAGAAGGACCCAGATAATCATTATTTTTCCTGTATATTTTTACAAAGATAGTAGGTGGAAAAACTTGATTTTTCTGTTCAGAGGTATTCCAATATTCAGAACAGTTGATATTTGTATTATATTTGTCACTATGCTCTTTTCTACATTTGTTGCTAAGAAAGCAACATTAACTTCTTATGGCTCTTTAATGTAGATGCCTATCTACAGCACATAAATGTCAGAGTATTGTTAAAGAGTTGTTTAAAGTTGAACCATCAAGTTTCAAGCTCAATTTATCCTGAGAAATGAATACTAAGTTGAATATAAAGCCAAATCATGGTACCCAGGTCACTGAACATTTGATAGTATATGGAGATGTAGTTCCTAATAGCTAACACAGGCTATGATTGTACTGTCTATTCAGACATGAGAAGGTTGTGATATACTCAGCATGGTACTTCCCCCTTATATCTAGTCATAAGGAGGTGAAAACCAAGACCAGCATAGAACATAAACTTAGACCTTGTCAGACTGAGTTCAATCACTTTTGGGATCAATTAACCAAATTTTGGCAAACAAAATTATCCATGAAAACTCTGTGTGAATGGGAAAATGGAAATAAAAGAGATAAAGTGGTGGGGATAGCTAACGTGTTCTTACTATTATTGTTGTCTCTTTTATCCATTTTTATAGTACCACTCATTTAGAAAGATAATTTGTTACGTGTTTTGAGAGGTTTCCCTTAGACTTGGAACCTGAAAATCATGAACATCACATTGAAGAGATGCTCAACTTGTATACAACAAAGCAGCCAAAGTGGGCTCTATATTTTGTGGCGTTTACTCTTCCTCTCTAAAGCTGTCATACCACCCTAACAAGGTGACTTTTTACTGGCTTATTTCTCTGTTCTTAGCTGTCACTGGGTACTCTGCTATGTTCTCTCTCAATTGAAAATTTTCTATTGCAGAAGATCTCTCAAGAATGATTACTGAGCCAGGTGTATCCACTGTACATTCACAATCTTAGCCTTCCTTGTACTACTTCCCAGGGGGTGTTTACTCTTTCTGTAGAATAAGAGAAAAGATTTTATTTCTTATATTTTCCTCAAGCTCTGACTGATATGCAAGGCACTTGTCATAAGCTGCTAGAAAAGGAAAAGGAGTCAGTCTGGTCTTGCTCAAGGGCTTGCGGGGCAAAAAAGCAAGCTTGTAGTCGACCTGAAGAAGTTCGCTGGCCATCTCCTGTGACCAATCAAGACTTCTGGTGCGGGACAATTGTTTGTATTCTGTCAATTATATTTTAAATAAATGCTGATTGGTCAGTAGCCAAGCAGGAAGTATAGGTGGGACAACCAGGAAGGAAGCAGAGGTGGGTTAATAAGAACAAGAGAATTCTGGGAAGGAGGAAGCCCATTCTTGTGCAGTTGTGGGTCCTCCACAGAAAAAGCAAGATATGACTTCCTTGCTGAAAAAGGTACCAAGCCATGTGTCTAGCACAGATAAGAATAATGGATTAATATAAGTTATACGAGTTAACAAGAAGCCTGAGCTAATGGGCCAATCAGTTTATAACTAATGTAGACCTCCATGTGAGTTTTTAGGGGCTTAACGATTATGGGAACTGAGCAGGACAGAAAACCCCCACAACAGACTTCCTGTGGAGATTACTGGGACACCAACCCAGTCATACAGTCTGTCCTTCTTATGGGATATGCTGGGATAAAGGTGGTGCAGAAATTGTAGGACTGGCCAGTGAATGACTGATTGATCCAGTCTGAGACTCATGTCATAAGAATGAACCAACCCTTGACATTCTCTGGAATGCTAGAAGCCAGGGGATAGATGGCCCAGAATCCTAGGATAGAAACCAAACATGATTAGAAAAGAAAAATGCCAATGTAAAGGTGCTTAATGATATTCCACCATACTCATAGATTGGTAAGTACCCCTAATTGACATCAGAGAGCCTTCATCCAGTAACAGGTGGAAACGGATGCAAAAACCCACAGTCAAACATTAGTTAGAACTCAGGGAGTCCTGCTGAAGAGAGAGAGGAAGAATTGTAGAAGCCGGGGGTGGGGGTGGCAAGTATATCACAAGAAAACCCATACCATGAATGAATGTAGACTCATAAGAGCTCACAGAGTCTGAACCAACAACCTAGGTGGCTGCATAGGACAGACCTAGGCCCTCTCTATATATGGAACAGTTATACATCATTATATGCTTGTAAAACTTTTAGTAGTGGAAACATGGGCTGTCCCTAATGCTTTGACTGGTTTTGGGTAACTTATTCCTCATTCTGTGTTGCCTTGCCCAGCCTTGATAAAAAGTGAGGTTCTTAGTCTTTTTTTTTTTCATTTCAAGAGTTTTTTTCTGTTTTTTTCAACAAAGGAGCTAAAAGTATACAATGGAAGAAAGAAAGCATCTTTAACAAATGGTGCTGGCATAACTGGATTTCAACCTGTAGAAGAATGAAAGTAGATCCATTTCTATGCACAAAACTCAAGTCCAAATGGATTAAAGACCTCAATATTAATCTGACCACACTAAATCTGATAGAATAGAAAGTGGGAAGTAGTCTACAATACATGGGTACAGGAGACCACTTCCTATGTAGAACCCCAGTAGCACAGACAATAAGAGCAACAATGAATAAATGGGACCTCCTGACTCTGAGAAGCTTCTGTAAAGCAAAGAACACTGTCATTAAGACAAAAAGGCAACCTACTGACTGGGAGAAGATCTTCACCAACCCCACATCAGACAAAGGTCTGATCTCCAAAATATATAAAGAACTCAAGAAACTAGACTTTAAAATGCTAATTAACCCAATTAAAAAATGAGGCATTGAACTGAACAGAGAATTCTCAACAGAAGAAGTTCGAATGGCCAAAAGACACTTAAGGTCATTCTCAACCTCCTTAGCGATTAGGGAAATGCAAATCAAAACAACTCTAAGATACCATCTTACACCTGTAAGAATGGCTAAAATCAAAAACACCAATAATAGCCTATGCTGGAGAGGATGTGGAGTAAGGGGAACACTCATCTATTGTTGGTGGGAATGCAAACTTGTGCAACCACTTTGGAAATCAGTATGGCAGTTTCTCAGGAAACTGGGAGTCAGCCTACCTCAGGACCCAGCGATTCCACTCTTGGGAATATACCCAAGAGATGCCCAATCATACTACAAAAGCATTTGTTCAACTATGTTCATAGCAGCACTATTTGTAATAGCCAGACCTGGAAACAACCTAGGTGCCCCTCAATAGAAGAATAGATAAAGAAGGTGTGGCACATATACACTTTAGAGTACTACTCAGCGGTAAAAAACAATGACATCTTGAATTTTGCATGCAAATGGATGGAAATAGAAAACACTACTGAGTGAGGTAATCCAGACCCAAAGAGAGTAATATGGTATGTACTCACTCATAAGTGGATTCTAGCCATAAATAAAGGACATAAAGCCTATAATTCGTGATCCTAGAGAAGCTAAATAAGAAGGTGAACCCCAAGAAAAACATATTGTTATCTTCCTGGATATTGAAAATTGTCAAGAGGTTTTATTATTTAAAATTTTCTTTAAATTTTACATGCCAGTACAAGTTCCCCCTCCTTCCCCTTCTCCAACCTCCCCAACTTTCCCTGTTCTACAGCTCCCCCCCCTGCCATCCACTCTTCAGAGGGGATTAAGCCTTCCTTGCTGAGGAGTTAACAAAGGCTGGGATACTATGCTGACTCAGGACCAAGCCTCCCCCACCTATATCAAGGCTAAGCAAAGTCCCACCATAGGGAAAGGGCTTCAAAAAGGCAGCTCATGCAACCAGGAAAAGTCCTGGTCCCAATACCAGGGATTACAAACAGATCAAGCCATATAACTCACTCACATTCAGAGGGCTTAGTTTGTTCCCTTGTAGGATCCCACAGTGATTCATGGCCAAGCACTGAACTGAGATCCTGGAGCTTAGTTGAAGAGACAGAGCAGGGATCATATGACTGGGAAAACCACAGAGACAACTGACCAGAGCTGGAGGTGCTTAGCCTTACTGCAATGTGATATGTCATAGTTTGTTGATACCCACTGGATGTCTGCCCCTTTCTTGAACAGAAACATAGGAGGAGTAGATTGAGGGTGAGGTAGAGAGGAGGAAGGGGTAGTAAATGAGAGGAGAGGAGAGAGGGGCTACTGATATTATGATGTAAAATAAATAAATTTAATTTTTAAAAAGCTCACAAGTCCCCATCTTAAAACAATACATAGCAAGTGTGTGTGTGTGTGTGTGTGTGTGTGTGTGTGCGCGCGCGCGCTGAGGTATATATTTAGTGTGTGTGTACATATGTCAATGCTACCAGCATATGTGAAGGTCAGAAAACAATTTTGAAGAAATGGTTTGGAGAGTTAATTTCATCCTACGACATGGGACTGAACTCAGATTGTCATTTTTGGCTATTCCTTGCTGAACAGTTAATTCAGCCATATATACTGTATATGTATTTATGTAGAACTCAACTTCTTACAGTTGAAGGATTGTGTGATTCCTGACTTAAATATGATAAGTAGTAAGATTGTGTGGATGACATATATGCGAGCGTACAAGTATTTGTATATGATTCAAGATGGCATAAAAATGCTTTCTAAGATCATAAAAAAGCAGACCTCAATATGCTTTATCAGGAAATAACGAAAAACTTATTGTGGCAGAGCGCTGGTTTGGGGACTCTTCATTGTTTTTTATTCTTTGACTCACCTTTCCTACACTAAAGCACACTATTCAGCTAAAAAGAAAAAAATACACACATGAAGCTGCTGGTAGCAGAAAGACCCATTTTACCTAGTGGTTACATATTTAAGGCACTGAGATTGTCATTGCAAGGAGGTCAGAATGAAACGGCTTTTATTTGACATGTACAGATTAAACTCATGGTCTCTATTCTCTTATGTCTTATATATAATAGGCAAGAGAGATTTTAAAAGTATAATTTTAACTAATGACCTTCTGGCTTTGAGATATAATGATTATCTCTTACAAGCCAAATCTAAGTATAGAAATATAATTGATACATTTTTTAGATAAAGACAAGAAATATTATGTCACAACAGAAAATTTTGGAGAATCGGAATATAACAAGTGTTACCTTGTAAAAAAATGCAATCGTCTTACTCTATGAATGATATGCGAGTTACTTCAATACTCAAAGAAGACAGGTGGGTGGAGAGGAACATGTGGTAGTCTGTGAGTCCCCTGCCTGATAGGGAGCAGAAGTCAAGGACAACAGAGTTCTCCGACTTTGAGATGCTGACTTCTGCCATTCAGCAGATACGCTCCCCCCCCCCCCCAATCCACCACAACAGCCTTCAGCTAAGAAGCAGGAATGCTGATGGCATTGTTGTAGCTTAGTATAATTAAAAGCATAGAAAAAGTCTAAGCTTCTGGACTTCTGCATTATAAAAACATGGGATACTGTCATGTTAATAAGCTTTTGAGGGTGTAGTTATTTGTTATGTCACTGATAAGAATGATATAACACACATGCAATGACCCAATTTCTCTGGGGAAGGAACTGTAAGCACATACACATGTGCACTCTGAGGCTGTAATGTTTCAATTGTACGGTTTAGTTGAAGCACTAAGAAAAATTGTGGGATGTCCTTTACAAACTCCTCTTAGCTTTGCTTAGAAAATATAATGGCAGGAAAAGTTTTTCCCCATTACTGAGAACTGAGTAGTAAAATCTACATCTGAGCATTCTCAGATAAATCAATAAACTTGTAAAATTAGAGCATCAGGCTAGTGTGGCACATACTGAAATCCCAATACCTACGTGGGAGAGGCCCAATGATCCCAGGCTTCAAGGTCATCTTAACCTACACATCCGCACAAGTCCTCAAGGGGCAGACTAAACTATGGCACTCTCCATTCTCAAGGGCTGGAAAAGTAGCACCATGGTGGTAGTTCTTGCCTAGTATGTGCGATGTCTTAGGTTCAATATCAACTACTGCCAGAAGGTATATGGTCTCTCTCTCTCTCTCTCTCTCTCTCTCTCTCTCTCTCTCTCTCTCTCTCTCTCCATATATGCATGACATCCGTGAAGGGCTGCTGTAATGGTTGCCTAGTTACCTGAAGAAGGAATAGTTCTGTCCTTTATACTGTGATGGGTCACATAATCCATCAGGCACACATCTATAACTCAGCCTTTGATAACTACATTCCAATCAAGCTAGTCACACATACCCAAGCTGCTTGACTCTTGATTATGTGAGAGGAGTCATCTTGGGAACACTATTATAAACTCTCCGATTTGGAAGGTAAGCCTCAAGGGCTCTCAGCTTTTGAGTGAGTCTGGTATAGATTTTAAATTTTAGTATACACATGTACACAGAAAGGTGTGTGTGTGTGTGTGTGTGTGTGTGTGTGTGTGTGTGTGAGTGTGTGTGTGTGAATATGAGAGGAGAAAATACATTCCTTGGGTACATTGTCTATTTGAAACTTATTTTTCCCTTTTCATTGATTTTCATTGAACTCTATATTTTTCTCTGCTCCCCTCCCTGCCTCTCCTCTTCCCGCTTCAACCCCCCCCTCCCCACAAGGACTCCATGTTCCCAATTAACTCAGGACCTCTTGTCTTTTTCTACTTCCCATGTAGACTGGATCTATGTAAGTCTCTCTTAGTGTCCTCATTGTTGTTCAAGCTTTCTGGAATTGGGTTTTCTTTGCTTTATAATATTTTATTTTCCTTCCTTCAGCTTTCCTATCTAACAGCGTTACTTGGATTTATTTTGTCTATGCTTTTCTAGGGTTATACTTCTTGGATAAAATGCTGCAAACTGGCTTTCATCAAGCTTGGGGATGAATGGGTATCATTGGTAATTCTTGTTAAATAAGGAGTCTACAACCTGTACCAGATTCGGAAGTTGGGATCTCTATGCTTGCCTTTCTAACATTGGGTGTTTATAACAATTTTTATAAGATGAGTCCATCTATATAATCAAGAATCATGCAGGTTGGAGACCATGACTGGGCTTGATTGGAGTGTACTTATTGAGGGCCCAGTTGTGGATGTGTGCCTGATGGGTCATGTGACCCATCACAGAATAAGGACAGAATTGTTTCTCCTCTGGGTAACTAGATAGCCACTCTAACTTCCTTTCATAGATGTCATCAGTGGGCTAAGAGATGACAAATTATGCTCTTTCTAGGTCTCAGTTTGGAATATTAAGGAGGAAGTTGCTACTATCAAAGAAGTGAAAAGACAGCTTCATAGGGAGACTCCACATAATCATACCTGGAGCTGTGGAGCAGATAGCCTCCCTTGTAATTCAGCTTCTGCTGAAGTTGGAAATACTGTGGGGTTTGTGGGATCTTGTCTCTAGTAGCAACAGTGACTGTTATTTTTCGCTTTTATTATGTTTCCTTTTAAACTATGCTTGAGATCTTTGTTGTAGATGAATACCCCGTGGCACCAGCCTGGTGTGTGGAGACTTCAGTGAGATTCAGCACTTGAAAGGCTGGAGTGTGCCTGCGATGAATCGCAATGACAAGGCTGAGGTGGAGCTAAATCCGGAATGAAGAAGTGAATCCAAACTGACTTCCTTTGACAGTAAAAAAAGGGGAGACGAGTGGCTACCTGAGGACTTAGATCACAGTCTTTTTTTTTCCTGAAAGAATGGCCACACACACACACTGTGTGTCACTTCCCTAGATCAAACATCCAAGGCCTGCGTTTGCTCTGTCCAAAATAAATACCATCAGCTGTCAAGTTCACATGTTATTAGCAACAGGCTGCATTTGTTGATCCTTCATGAAGGTGGGGAATTTGGCATTGATCCAAAGTTGAGCAATGTGTAAGTGAGATGAAAGAGTCTTGCCTAGGTAGGCAGAAGAAAGACCCGTGCAAATACAGCAGTGAAGTTAACAAAGCAACCCAGGTAGTAGAGCCCTCCCAGGGTACATAGCTACAGACTCACCAAGGACAGCTTTTGGAGGGTTTTACCTTGGGGTGATTTGTTAGTATCTTCCTGAAACATTCTCATGTAGAGAAACTCAAGGTTAAAGCCAAATCATATCGGAAACCAAAGACAAAGTAATTTCAATCATATTGAGTGTTTTATTTTTGGAATGACAGGAAGAAATGCTTATGGCTACTTTACTTTTGCACACTTTCCAAATAGACTCTAATTAACAGAACCGATATGATATAGTTAACTTGGAAAAGAAATGCACAGATTTGCAACTTGAGAGTAGGAAAAGAAAAATATTGCTCAAGCAGGGAAGATCTTTCAAAGATACATCATGGTCAGTGTAGGCTTCATCCTGATTCTCAGTATCTATTATGTGCAATGTACCACTGTGAATGTGATATTGTGTGTTATTTGGTTTCAAAATTAGGATACTTATTTTGCAACTTTACCTTGTTGGTTTCTTTCTGCCACATAAACTGAAGGGAAACTGCTGTTGCAGTCTTGACTAACTTGCTGAGAGGATAATTTGGAGTTAAGTAAAAATAACATAACATATTAATATTTTATTTTATATTATATTAAATATACAGTGTTCACTGAACCACACTGAACACAATCTTTCCAACAATCTCTTTCCACTTAGAGAAAAATGGAGCTTACAGCTTGCATGGGCAGGAGAACTGAAATAAGAATCTTTTAGTCTCAGGAGCTCTGAGGCCATGCTTCAAGATCATCTTGCTTCATAGATCTCAAGTCATGGACCCTCAAATGTCTTCCCAATAATTAGTACTTCCTTCAGGTTTGGTTACATGTCATAGGCCATGCCAGAGGAGCCCCGAGTTGCGATTGAAGTTCCAGGCGTCAGCCCACCAGAAAGGAATCTTCTGATGGGTCAGTCTTGTTTAGGCAAGGCCATGGGACTACAGACCCCAGAATGTCTTTTGCTTCTGCTGTGTATTTCCTTGTTTGCTGTGGCTCTTTTTCTCTGGTATCTAGCAGGGTGTGAGTGGACGTGAGGGGAGCTCCACTGCCTGTAATATCATGTATTTATCTCTTCAAAACATCCCATCCTACTGGGCATTTTTACCTGTGAATTGTCAAGAAGATGACCCCTCCCTAAGATGACTGTCTAATTTGAATAATAATAATAATAACTAATAAAGAGCTTTAATAAACAAAGATAAATACAAGGATATCTTTCAAAGTCAAGGTCTGTGAGTCTTACCTAAGGATCTACATGGACTGTAGTTCAAGTTAATGACAAACAATTGAGCCCCAATAGCCAAGCTAGTTTAAATTCTTTTAAACTTAATGTGGGAGATGTATTCACAGGTCTTGGGGTGTATTACATTGAAAGAAAGCTTTGAAAATAACCAAGTTAGACTAAAATGTTTTTGCTAATAATAATCTATAATTGGGTATAAAAGTATGTAGGTTCTTAGGGTAATTTGTTTTTCACCTATAATACATAAAATGTTTAATCATGTGAGAGAGATGAAAAACATGTTTTTAACCTATAAGCATTTGCTTGAAGAGTTGAATGCAACTGTTTTGACTCTTGTACTACCTGGGAGAGTCTGTTGGGTTATAAAAGCTGTAAAACAGGAGACCAAAGAGAAAGAATAAAGAGAAGAAATAAAGAAGGAAAACATCAAGAGAGTTTGTGAGAGCCTTTTTCTCTAACCTTCCTTCTATAGAAAGGTTTAGTCTGGCTGACTGCTGACTCCATGGAATTCTGTGAAAGCCCATGTTGCTAACTATTTAACAATAGTTAAATAAGGCATCTGAGACTATTTCTCAGATTTTCGGATATAGGAAACCTCTGGGTATTGTTGTAAGCCAGCTCCTGCCCTTTACTACTTTGAGCCACTAAATTTTATTTATTTTAAATCTAGACTAGTTTTGCCTCCCTCCTCTCCTCTCCTCCCCCTCTGTTCTCTCTCTCCTCCCCTCCCTTCCCCCTCTGTTCTCTCTTCCTCCTCCCATTATCTACCCTCCCCCACTGTCTTCTCCTTCAATCCACTTCTCCTTTTCTGTTCAGAGAGGGGCAAGCCTCCCATGGTTATCAACAAAGTATTCAAACTACTACTTTTGATAGATTTCTGAAACTTTGTCCCCAATGCATCCATTCACTTTATGGCAATTTCCAGTTTGCCCACTATGCCTTATATTAGCAAAGATTGTCTAAAGTAAATAAATAAATAAAAAGAAGAAACAAACAGCGAAACATACATACCACATGTATTAATATACACATATAATTTATCTATGTATGAGAGAGGAGGGGAAGGGGAGAGAGAAGAGAGAAGAGAAGAGACAAAATGAAGAAATTAGTTGACAAAATGGTAGGGCTGGCACACTTGAAATACAGCTAGGAGTTCTGCTCCTTTTTTTATAAGAAAAATAATTCTAAAAAAACCTTGGTATTTGTTATCAGGCCTGGGTGAATTGAAAGAAACTCTTCTGCATAGCATAAGGCATATGCCTTTGATGTGGGAGGGTCTTCTGTTTGAGTTGATTTCATTGGTTAATGAAGAAACTGCCTGGCCCATTTGATTGGCCAGCCTTTAGGTGGGCGGAGTAGACAGAACCTAATGCTGGGAAGGGAAGTTAATAAATCACCATGCCTCTGCTCTCTGAGCCAGACAGCCGTGCTTCTCCTCAGGGAGACAGTCACCATGAAGCCAGCCACCAGGTCAGACATGCTAAATCTTTCCCGGAAAGACACCACTCATGGTGTTACACCGATTATTAGATATGGGTTAGTCAAGATGTGAGTAAGAGGCTGAAACTAATGGGCCAGGCAGTGTTTAAATAAATATAATTTGTGTGTTGTTATTTCGGGTGAAAAGCTAGCTGTGTGGGAGCCGGGCAGGATGAAAAACAGGCCTGCCCGCAGCTCCTCACTACATGCCTTCCTTTAAATTAAAGGTATGTGTTAAATGTATCTAAACAACTTTCAAACACCACCAAGATGTGTGTTTGATGAAGTCAGTAAGACCAATGGACCAACAAAGTTGACACATACACACACAACCACCACAGTCTGCTTATGAGAAACAAAACGATTTTCACAACACTTTGCCTTTGTAGGAATGGGACTTTCCAATCTAGTCCAGACACATAAAGGGCACTTAGAATACCTATTTATCTTCAGGACTTTTCTTTTGACACAGTGACTGTGTCAAAGTTCATTTTTTTCATGAATAATTCTGGAATTTCTTAAAAATGTCTAATCCACATTCATGAATTTTCCTCTAATTTTTGTTTTATTGCAATTAGTTAACTATCAAACAATTTTTGAGACAAAGCTCACACTGTATCTCAGAATAATTTGGAACTTACCATATAGTTCAGAGTGGCCTTGAACTTGAGCCAGTAATCCTGATTCATCTTACGGTATTCCAGAATTACAGGGATCTGTTGTCATTCCCAAACTTTACACCCCTGTGCCTTCATTCACAGCTATTTGTTATAAATTAAAATCTTGAACTATTGGATTTCTCCACTGTGTTTTGAGGTTCCGTTTTTCACTACTCCCTTGGATAAATCACAAATCACTATGAGTTGAATGAGGTTTAATTTAAAGACAAGCCAACTAGTTAGAAATAAAGCATAGATTATACAATATCTGGTGTATTGAAATAAAAAAAGAACATCATTTTTAAAAGAAGGTTTTCCAGAAGTTGTTTTTATTCCTATGATCCACAGGAAACATGATAATTATTTTATTGAAAACGAAAAATGTTACTTAATGTACCACAGGACCACATAAATTTAAGAAAAATTAAAAATAAAATAAAATTAAATATATAGCTGTACTTGGACCATAAATTTACAAGAGACCATCAACTGACTATCATACTTTAAGAATTGCAGATAAACAAATATTAGGTAAATTACTATAATTTTGCATTAATTTAATTATTATATAGATAAATTTTGAATGGCAGCTTTCAAAACTAAATATGTAAAGGACAAAAATTTTAGCAATAATTACTAACTTCCAAAAGTGACTCTGTATTAAATTCTGATGTTATAAATAATACTGCTATTAGGTATGGTGTTTCTTATGAACAAAATATCGCTTTAAAATTAGCCTTTTGTAGACACTAAATAAAAGATTTATTTAATAGTTATATTTTTTCATTAAAAGTGTAGACACATTCTTGTACTATCTAATGGACTGTCGGGACACAAGACTAAAGCCATTGACAAATTAAGTGCCTAGAAAGAAGAGGTGCATGGGATGAGGAAAAATACAAACACACAGACATGTATACTTGGTATCTCCTATCTCATCCATGCTGGAATCTTTAACATGCTTGAATCTGTGAGGCCTTGTGAAGGATACCATAACTGCTTTGAGTTCATGTGTACAACAGCAATGTCATGATGATAAACAGGATTCATGTAACACTTGTTCCTAATCTTCCACCTCTCACCATCCTTCTCCTTTTCTTCTTCTGTGTTCCCTGAACCTTCCGGAAGCACACATTGGTAAAGATGCCCCATATATGGCTGAGCAATCTCACTCACTTATTGTCAGCATTTTATATATCTCTGTCTTAATCACTACCCACTATTATATGAACTTTCTCCAAGCAAGGTTGAGAAGAGAACAATTTTTGGCTAGAAACATAAATACTTAGCAGTTTGGTAACATGACACCTTAGCAAAACAAGGAAATTAGTTTCCTCCCGAAAGCCTATGACCTCTCTCAACATGGGCTGTCAACATGATTACAATATGAGGAATCGAACAGGCTTCAAATATTATGAAGAAACATATTGTGTATTCCCATAGTGTTGCTACTATTGCAACAGTGGAAAAACCTTTCCTGACATCTTAGTATTCTAGCATGAAGGTTCTAGCACCGAGTAAGATTACTGATAGATTTTTCTCACCAGAAACCTGTATAGGACCTTCCAACCTAATAGAGTATTTTCTGGACAGTTGAAGATTGGTATATTTGTAACTTCTAATGAAATCTTATTATCTTCAGCTACAGGATCTTACCACCATGTTAAGACTGGCAACCACAGGTAACAGCAATGGTGTGTATTGTTTGGGGCACCACTGGTGTTTGTGTTTCCGTGAGAAACAAGTCATATGGAGGTCAAGCAAGCTTGACACTGGCTGAGATTTTCATTTAATAACCTATGTCTTCCTAGTGCAACCTTCCTCATCTGTGTAGGGTACCTCTGTTATGCTTTTAATTTATTTTACAAACGAGTGGATCTTTATAAGGCTTTTTCCTATAATCTTAATTTAGGTTGATATGCAACATGTACTATTCTTGCCCCCACACCACTTAACCCTTAGTGTTCAGTATTCACTCCAATTTTTCTTAACATGTGTCTTCCATTATCCCTTCTAACTATAGTTTTTTCTTGAGGTGTAAGAACATATGTTTCTATGTATCTTTTCAAAACACACTTGATTTTGGTTAACCCTTCCCACACCTCTTCCTTTCCTTATTCCCTTCACTACATTATCTATTGTATCCCTTAGGACACCAATAGTCCATCTCTATTTTCATGTTTCTTGTATTCTCTTGCTCCCTCTTCCTTCTTACCACTTTGGTATGTTATGTTGACAGATAGCACTTGATTTACTCGGCATCATCTATTTTTTAAAAAAACCTAAGTAGAATTTGATTTTGGTTCTGTGTCTCTTTGAGCTCTCAATTTCTTTCCAGTTTGCTGAGAAGCCATGGCAGAAGGTCTGTACCAGTCCTTATTACACTAACAGTTTTGAAGGGCTGAATAGGAAAAGAATGCTTTCAAAAATATTCATCTGGTAAGTAAGCAAACAAAGCAGTCTTAGCCTTTGAAACATGAATGTTGAGAATACTAAGGTTAATAAGAGAGGAAGTTAGAAAGGGGGCGCAGCAGAAAGGTTACAAAAACAGTACACTCTTGCAAGCCTCTTTTGGCAAATGGCCTGTAGAAGCATTTAGAGTAGACAGAAGTTTAGAATTACTTGAAAAGATAAAGGGGCAGGGAAGATGTTCAGAGAACAGGATGAAGTAATTACAACTGGGAAAAGGGTATGAGCTCAGGCTCTTGTTTGGGTAGAAGACAAGAAAGGAAGCTTGGAAAACTACAGTTTATGCTGTTCACATGACCAGACTCAATAGTCTCCCAGTTCCTCTCCCAGCTCATTCACATTCTCACGATTTCATCCAACCACTTGGCTGATTTCAAAAGAAATGACACATATTTCATTGAACTCCCAGTACACTCATATTAAAGATATTCCCTTAATAACAACTGCTTTAGTTTTTCTTGGAAGGGTTACAGCTACATAAGCCAGCCAATTACTATATCTGATAATAGTCAAGATCAACCAGTGGGTAAACATGCTGAACCACAACAGAGTTAACGTTTTGCCTCATATTTCTTTGTTATACAAATTATAGCATGCTTTCCAAAGCTTTGTTTAGACTGAGTGATACTAATGAGACTTGATTGATAGAGGCCTAGAAAGTATTATAAACTTATTTGACCCTTCAGTTAATGTAATGTTTGTTAGGTTTATACAATAAAAAGAATGAATTTACATGATATAAACTTGGAATGTGAGACATTTCCCTGAAAGTTTGAGCTAAGTGGACTTCATAAGTATTAGTGCAGAGTATATTTCTAAACTATTTTCTAATATAAACCCTACATGGAGTATTTAATATGGAAGCAGAGTGAATCCAGAGTATTTGTAAAACAGTGATTTTCAGCTAGGGTACATTTGTTCCCTCAAACAAAATATTTCAAGGCTAACGACAATTTTAATTTTCTTAACTAGTGTGTTGGGTGCATAGTTAACACTTTTGTTCAACTGAGAAAATCAGGGCTGCTGTTCAGTATTCTATGATGCTCAGAAAAACCCTCAACAGCTAAGTATTCTGTAACCCAAAAAGTCAATAGTGCCGAGCCTGAAAAATCTATAAAACCATCCATTTATCTTCTATGAAGATGGTTCTTTCAAATTATGGTTATAGTACTACTAAAATAGGCTCCATAAACCTTCCATCAGGAGTCCTCTGTTAGATTGTGGCCTTAAAAGTGATATCTATGACTGCTTTTTATTTTTGTATTATATTTGAACATAAACAGTGGACCCTACTTTTATTTTATGGGACATGTAAGAGATATTTCCATGAAGATCCATGATCCATACATTTCATGCACATATACACATGCATAAATATACTCATAAATAAAATTTTAAGCAATATTAATAACTTTTTAGTGAATTTTTGTCACTATGAATATACATATATTATTCTAGAGAAGTATTATCAACCCAATTATGGAATGTGATCTGTATATATTATGGGTATATTTTATAAGTCTGGTACCTTTACAAGTTGAACTGGGTCATGAAGAGTGGACATAAGGCAGTTCAGAAATGAGGTATTATTTTTTGCAAATTGGTGTTTTCTGGTAATTATAATGTATATTTACTTTAAAATGTGTTCAATTGCCCAATTGCCCTTTATTTGTAGGTAATAATCAACAACATCTTTACCTTTAAAACTCCCATCTATTTTTATTAGTTATTTATTTAACTAAGCCCACTAACATTTCAATAAAGAGCATCTCAAATTCTAGTGTTCATTTGCTTGCAACTCTAGTCTCTAGAGGTTCTGCATACCTGGCCCTGACTTCTTTCTGCTCCATTTCTGATAAATAATAATTGTCTATCTTTCTTTCCATCTCATTTGAAGCAAGGCCAGTATTTTCTTATCTCTTCCCTGATATTAATATACATTTGATATGCATCTGTCTGTCTGTAGCATAAAAGTAATCATATTTCACCAACATATTCTTTGCTAAAAATACTCACCAAATAACATTAATAAACACATCCTGATATATGGTTTTAAAAAACCCCTCAGTTTTGTGTGTTTAGTGCTATGATGTGCCTTGTCTCATAAGACACATGCAGTTTTAGTTCTGATGGCAGAATAAAATATTTTTATTGCCCAGCAAGACATCCCAGTGTTCTTTCCCATCAGGGAAGGTTGTAACCATCTAATCTTTAGAATATTATAGTAAATAATGATTTTAAATCAACTCATTCTCTTGACCAGGGGGTTAATTATTTTTCTTGATCTAAGAATGTTTACATTACCCACAACAAAAGATTATTTCTGTGATTCAACAATAACTCACACAACACTACTTCACTGTCAGTGTGTGTACTCTGACATGAGCAAAGAGGACTGTCCATGCTGGGCTGCCTGCTCCACCTGGACTCATTGTGCTGACCCTCTCTGCAGAGTAAGGCACTTCTTAGTGTGTCAGCCACACTGTGCTAGAGTAAGGGGCCAGTTATTCCTGTTGTGGGAAGAAAAAGTGAAAGGTCACATATAGGATGCATCCACTTAACGAAAGCATACTCTCTCATTTCCCAGCATGCTCCTCCATTCCCACCTCAGTTCCCCAAACATGGTGCCTGCCAGCTTAACTGGATAGCCCTCATTTAAAATACTGGCAGAATTAGATGTAACAAGGACTACTTAGCTAATTTCTTTCAAAACATGTAGTTATGTTATTTACTGGCCTTTGCAATGAAGGAGAAATTAAATTAAAAAGAAAACAAAAAGAAATACAATTTGTCAAATACCATAGAATATGTTTTATTGTATTTGTCGCTAAGACAAAGATTATACAATTATAAAACTGCCTAAAAATATTTCCCTCCTCTGAGGGATTCAGCTAAATTTAGAAAAGAATCTGTTCTCATGTTTTTATTTGAGCAAAATATTGAGCTTTCAAAATTCATCTCACCATACACACACACAGCGCATATACTTACACAGATGTGTTTTCTATTTTATAGCTGTCTTCTCTCATTATCATATCATGTATGTCTATGTATGCAATTGACTGCAGTTTGAATGAGTTACAGGTGGTACTTAACAAGGTCGTCCTTTATTTTCTATTGCTATGGTAATCGCCCGTTACTTCTCTCTGAGTTATCAATGAGACTGTGCTTTCTCCTGTCTCTCCTACATCCTATTAATACATGTGGTGATTGTCCTTTATTACCGTGATATTTCCCCAGAACAGGAAAGAGCAACCCTCTGTTTTCCTCTTTGCCAGTGAAGGGAAATGATGAAAGGAAGGGCTTCTGATGATGCTTTTCATTGTGAACTTTGGCAACTTCTCTAATCATTTCTAGAACAGTTTTTACAACTTCACTGATTTGGAAGAAAATAACAATCCTGAAAATAGTGGGGGAGAAAAATAGCTTCCCTTTGACGGCACTAGCTGCCAGTGTGGCTTCTACTAGCGTGAGGACAGGAGGAAGCCCCTTATCACAGAAATGAGTGGGAGACATTTCCTTGTGGAAGCTGGAACAGCAGTGGTGACCCTTGGCTGAAAGATAATGATGACAGCCACAACATGCCACATTGTTCTCTGAAATACAGCATGAATATTCTCAAGAAGGAAAAAAAAGAGAGAGAGCGCGGCAAACACTGTAAGCAAAACATATTAATTCACCATCAGAGAGGCCACATGCCCTCCCTGCACTGCTTGCTGCTCGAGAGAACAACGTGAAAAAGGAGAGGACAGGAAAATTATATTTCCTTTTTTTCCCCCTGTGTCACAAATGTATGAGAAAGAAGCAAGGAAGAGAATAACTGCTTCTGCCTTTTCACCAGTAGAGAAGAGGGTAGGATAGCTGACGAACTAGGTGACAAAATTTACCAAGTAAAGATCAAGTGAAAACATATGCAGGTCTCAGTGCTCCGGGGGGCTGTGTGGTAAGTGCACAGTGCAGACACGCAGATAGTCTTTGAGAGCCACAGGATGAGGAGAACGGCACTAGTTCCAAGCCAGTGAGAGACAACAGGAAATAGATGAAGGATGTGGGTTTGTCTTAGTGAGGAGCGGGGAAGACACATGAGAGTTTCTTTCAGTTGACTGATTCCAAATAAGCCACTCACACATGAGGCATCGTGCTCAGGTCTGCTTCCTACGTCTAGGTCAGCCATGACCAGTAGAAGACCATCAATCACTCCTACTCACAAAATGGAGTGAGCATGATTGATTGCTCAGGACTGAATTAGCCCTGCCTGATTCATGGGAACCTTAATGGAATCTGGAAGCCCTGAACTGGAAACTTAGGTTTTGGCCTGGAAATGGACCCCAAACCTTGAGGCTAACTCCAGGTGTGCCCTAGTCAATCCAAACCCTCGGCTTTGAGGAGCCACTTGAAGGACTGAGCGCTACACACTGCCACTTTTGTTTTATATTTTTTAACACTTTTTTTCTTTCTAAAAAAACATGAGGACAGTAATGTAACTTACTTGTTACTGAGAATCAAACGTGATTACTATTTTCATGAAGAATATATTTGCTTAGCCTGCCCTAGTCAATTCCACATACAGAATTAAAATTTAGAGAAAAATACTTCTCAACAAGTATGCATTAATAGGCAGGGAAATATCCAACACTCACCTAATTTCTTTCTACTCTTGTATAATAGCTGAATGAGTTACTTTTCCACTTGATGTGATAGAATACCCTAGCACAAGTTACTTTAGTAGGAAACATTTATTTTGCCTCGTGGCCCAGGGTTCAGTCCCTCACGACAGGGAAGTCCCACTGGAAAGAGTTTTGGGCAAGTTCAAACTGCAGTTGCAGCAAAGGAGCAGAGAGCAGTTAACTTTGGTTAGCTTCACCCTTGTGATTTACTCAAGATCCCAGCTAGAGGGTGCTGGTACCCACTTATGTCTTAAGTATCTTGACTAAACTTCTCTAGGTCATCTCTCACAGGTGGGCCCAAAGAGCTGCAAGTAAGAAATTTATAGCACCTAAATGGGATAAACAGGAGCATTAGTGCTGTGCATATGTTGCTTCAAGACTAAGACATCAACTTTGAGCGATCATCTTTATTGAAAAATGAATCCGGATCCTTTCTTCACTCACATTGATCCATACTGTGTACGAAGAACAACCCTTCTTCCTCTTCTTCCCCTTCCTTCTCTTCCCATCCTTCCCCTTCCTCTTCTTCTTTCTCTTCTTCCTTTTCTTTTCTCACCTTATTTTTGGCTTTGTGAAACATAATCTTGCTATGCATTCTAGGTTGCCTTCAGACTCAGTCCCTGTATCTCATTCTGGCCTTGAGCCTTAATATCCTTAACCTCAGAGAGAGAGGGAGAGAGAGAGAGAGAGAGAGAGAGAGAGAGAGAGAGAGAGAGAGAGAGAGTGAGAGAGAGAGAGAGAGAGAGAGAGAGAGAGAGAGAGAGAGAGAGAGAGAGAGAGAGAAGAAAGAGCCAATAAAAGAACATGTAAGAGACACATGGAGAAAAAATGATCTTAAATGAATACTTGATGCCTGTTAATTAATGGAGCAGATTCCGGTTTCTCTGATTCATCACTTAAGACCATTTGATGACCATTAGAGAAAAGGGAAAGAATGGTGGATTTTGATAAGACATGTGCAACAGAAAAACAATGCACACACAGAAAGTTTGTGACTCCCAAAAGTGGTAAAAAAAAATACCAACTGGCTTGATGACTCACTCATATTGTGAAAAAAATCCTATCATGGTGAATCAGCACCCTATAGGCTTCATCAATTTTTGTTGTTGTTGTTTGTTAAATAATGTCTTTATTTGTAGCTGAGCATGAGTTCCTCTCTTTGGTTATATTATCGTGGGCATAATTACATTCTTAAAAGATTATACTTTATGTTGAGCCTATAAATACTCATGAGTTAAAGCATATACAATGTGTCTAAACACATATGGGAGGTTATTTATTATCAATCCACATCTTACTTTCTCTTTCTTTTGACTCGACTTTGATGACAATGATGGATATGAATTCTAAAATGTTGGTTTCATGCTTTTATTTCATAGTTTAAAGTAAATATTTCTAAGTCCTTTCTCCCCTGGGCAATGTGTTTCTCATTTGCTGTGGCACTCAGTGCAGAGGTGCAGCTGACCACCAACCTGACATGGCCTGTCATTGGGGACTGCCATTCCTTCCATCTTCCTAATGGACATTGCTCTATGGATGTTGGTGACCTACCTGACTATAATCCTTTAAATTTTAATTCATTTTACATTTAGCTTGGTCATAAATACCATTTAGGTACCAATACTCTGCTTTATGCAGTCCCTCAGGAAGCATTTTTATTTTAATGAGGCCATTTGCAACTTAAGAGCAAAAAAAAAATTCCATCTTTGATTGAATATATTTGTCAGTTCTATTCCCGATTGGCATTTTCATGGGAAAACTTGGATAAAACTACAGGATGGCTGCTTACCAAGAGGGATAAAAGTCCCAGCATGTTTCCATTCTCAAATTTAACTGAATACATGGTCTTCCAGATACAGTTTGAAAACACCAAAGAAAACTCTGGATACAATTGAAAGTAAAATCCACATTTAAACAGTAATATAAATGAAGTTTCCACTAGCATTCTTTTTCCCACTAGGTAGGAAAAACATAAATTGTGACTTCAGTTCTTAAACTATTCCGATAACACACTAGACTAATAATAGATGGAAGCAAATGTCACAGAATATATACAAATAGTGACAAATTATCCATATTGTAGTTCATTCTCTCATTTTTGTTACAGTGTTAGACTCTTCTAGTAAGTTAGTTAGACAATATTTGTCCTGCAAGCATTTGTAAAAGAAAAGCTGCCACTGAAATATATGAGGTGATAATCAATTCAATTTTTTTCTCCATATATTTTGAGGGTGGAGATTATAAAAATGAGTTCAAGTTGAGAAACTACACACATTGTCTTTAAACAGTAGCACGTAAACTGTTTAAGATACTATGAGGCCAGAAGAGGCAGCACATACCTGCAATCCTAACAACCAGCTGAGGGAGGAAGATTGGGTGGTAGAGCCCATGTGAACAGCATAATGGGTCCATGGCCAGCTTGCACAACCTACAGCTACCTTCTATCTAATTGATAAATTAAACGCATTTCTGTGAAAACTACATCGATTTTGGATATTACTTTGTAAATGGAGGTTTCTTTTCCCTCTTGCCTGTTCCCAAACAGTTAATCTAAAGGCTTAGTATTAATTGCAATTGCCTTGGACAATGGACTAGGCATTTTACTGACTGGCTCTCAAAACTAAATGAACCCATTTTTACTATTTGTGTATCACCATACGGTTGTGGACCACTGGCAATGCCCTGACATCTTACACCTTTGTCATTACATGGAGGCTGCCTGACTCCACTGTCTTTCCATATCTATGTTTTTTTTTGCCTAACTATATTCTGCCCCGCCTTAGACCAAAACAGCGCTTTTATCAACCAGTAAAAGCAGCACATATCCTCAGCATACAGAAGGACATCCCTCATCATTACTTTAATCACTAGATTCAGATTTTTAATTTTGGCTTATAATATTTCTTAACGTAATAATAATTTAGTCAAATCAGCTAAATTTATTTTTACATTATCCCTTATTTTCACAACTCTTGCTTTTTGTTATGCCACTGAGATGTTTAGCAGAAAAGCATTTAAATGATAATCTGTCCAGGTATCCACTGTCTATATATCTTATTGCAGCAGTCTCAAAGTAATATTAACTATGACTCAAAATAAATTATACAAATAAATGGAACTTTATCAGTATGGCTATAGGAACTGGCCTTTTCAGGCTCCCTCTCCTCAGCTGCCCAAGGAACTAACTGGGGGCGTCTCCCTGGAAACCTGGGAACCCCTCTAGGGTCAAGTCTCTTGACAACCCTCAGGTAGCTCCTTAAATTCAGATATATGCTTCACTGCTCTCATATCCACCCTTCCTATATCCCAAGCACCCCATTCCTCCGAGCTCCCCCCGCTCTCCCCTTCACACTTTTCTCTCCCCATCTTCCCTTGGCCCAGTCTTGCCCAACCCTCAAGTTCCCAATTTTGCCTGGCGATCGTGTCTACTTCCAATATCCAGGAGGATTACTATATCTTTTTTGGGAGTTCACCTTCTTATTATCTTCTCAAGGATCCCAAACTTATAGGCTCGATGTCCTATAATCATGGCTAGAAACCGAATATGAGTGAGTACATCCCATGTTCATCTTTATGGGTCTGGGTTACCTCACTCAGAATAGTGTTTTCTATTTCCATCCATTTGCCTGCAAAATTCAAGATGTCATTGTTTTTTACCGCTGAGTAGTATTCTAGCATGTATATATTCCACAGTTTCTTCATCCATTCTTCCACTGAAGGGCATCTAGGCTGTCTCCAGGATCTGGCTATTACAAATGATGCTGCTATGAACATAGATGAGCTTGCATATCACCATAGAACCTCCACCTGACGATAGATGAAGAAAATGACAGAGCCCCACCTTGGAGCACCGGACTGAGCTCCCAAGGTCCTGATGAGGAGCAGAAGGAGAGAGAACATGAGAAAGAAAGTCAGGACCGTGAGGGAACCTCCAGCTGGCGACAGATGGGGAAGGTGACTGAGCCCCACATTGGAGCACTGGACTGAGCTCCCAAGGTCCCGATGAGGAGCAGAAGGAGCGAGAACATGAGGGAGAAAGTCAGGAACGAGAGGGGTGCGTTCACTCATGGAGACGGTGGGACAGAACTAATGGGAGATCACCAACTCCAGTTGGAATGGGACTGATGGATCATGCGACCAAACCCGTCTCTCTGAGTGTGGCCAACAGCGGGGGCTGACTGAGAAGCAAAGGAAAATGGCTCTGGGCTCTGATTCTTCTTCATGGACGGGCTCTGTGGGAGCCTTCTCAGCTTGGTCGATCACCTTCCTGGACCTGGGGGGAGTTGGGAGGACCTTGGTCTTAGCATAGAGTGGGGAACCCTGATGGCTCCTTGGCCTTGAGAGGGAGGGAGGGGAGGTATAGGTGGAGGGGAGGGGAGGGAAGGGGGAGAAGGAGGGGAGAGAAAGGGGAGAAGGAGGGGAGGGAGGGGGGAGGAGGAGGGAAGGAGATGGAAATTTTTAAATATAAAAAAAAAATAAACCATGAGAAAAAAAATAAATAAATAAATAAATAAAATATTTATATTTTGAGAAAAAAAAAAAAAAAAACAAATAAATGGAACTTTTGGTTTCTATTCTCAGCATTGTCATATTTCTTAGGTGGTATCACTCAGGTAACTAAGGAGTAACATGGCACCAACTGTTGTGTTTCTTGTTTCTTTATATATAACTCAAACATGATAACCTTAAGCTAATGGTTTAATGCTGAGCAATTGGGTTTTTTGCCACCTCACGGAGTCCCACACCTCATACAGCCTTTACCATCCCAGTTGGTAGTCATATCTCTCACACACGCTTTGTCTTTTTCCACTCATACTAATTCAAGCCCTCGGTCCCTTCAAATTCATGTAGAATACAAATGGGAAATGTGGGATAAACCACTTTAACTTTTATCAAAGTCACCCTATAGGCTTCTCCTTCCTGAGAAAAAAAGAGGCTATCCTTATTCTGATTTATATGAGGTTGTGGCTCCAATCATGGTGCTTTTCAACCTTGTTCATGGCTGTCCACACAACAATTGGAGCCATTGATCTTTGAAGACTCTGAATGGCTCACATCTCAGCACTTTTAAAACTCTGTACCGTCTGGTTGGAAAGCTATGTCTCAGACAATTTTATATCTAGACTAATTATTTTCTTTATTGTTTGAGTTAAAAATCACGTATCAGCATACACTCACCTAACCTTTTATATTCCCATTTCTTGCATTACATCGGAAAAAAAGCAAGTTATGGCCCACAATCAAAATCCCACTCACGACTTGTCTTCACAAAAGATGTTCTATTGGAACAAAGACATTATCTTTACATACTCTCGTAGTTGTTTTGCTCTATAGAGAGGACTGTCAAGAACCTCAAACTTGAAATTATTGTCATCTCTTTCTACAACAATAAAAAATTGTCAATTCCTTTTGTTTGTTCTTTTTTGGGTTATTTTTATAGTCCAGAAGAGGCTTTGTATGTTTCATTGTCTTTCTTTCTTTAATCTTTTGCATGTTCCTAAAAGAATAGTTATTTTATCGATGTGTTAGTTACTGTTCTCATGATTATTGCTGCATTTAGCACATAGATGGTTAAGGGACAATGATGATTACATGAAGTAGTTTTCTATAGTATGTTCTATTCTGTGCCCTCATCTCGTGTCTATTGAAGATGCTGGAATTCTTATAACTGACATACCTTATTCATCAAAGAAAAAAATATGTGAATAATAGAATAATTTATGGACACATGGGCTGTTGGTCAGAAATTTCAACTTAAGTAAACATGATAAACACATTCTACTCCACAAAAAAATAGATTCCTGAAATTATACTCACTGAGTTTTGATGATAAAATACATACTGCAAAACTATGTGAGGACAGATATAATGGAGAATAGTCTTATATTAATCATTAGTTTAAACTAAAACTTTTTTTAAAAGCACACAGATCTTTAAAATTCCTAGGTAAAACTTTTACTTGAAGTATTATGGTTACAGAAAGAAAGCAGGTAGCTAAAGTCAGAATTGACGAGAGTTCCAACTCCATGATGTACTGGCAAGAACCTGAGCCAGAAATTATTAAGATATCTGTCTTGCATGCTCATGTTTGTAATATTAGGTTGGGTGCCATTCTGTAACATGAGGGCCGGTTTGCTCATTGGGGTTTCTATCCTGCCCAGTCCCCTAGCCATTTTAGTCCCAGAGAAAATCACACAGAGATTCTGCATTAGTTATAACCGATTGGCCCATTAGCTCAGGCTTCTTACTAACTCTTATATTAACCCATTATTCTTATCTATGTTAGCCACATGGCTCGTTACCTTTCTCATCTGAGAAGGTTACATCTTGCTTCTTCCGTGGTCTGGGCAGGAATGGGATGAATGGGCTTCCTCCTTCCTGCAAGTCTTCTGTTCTCAGGGCCCCACCTCTACTGGTTGACCCACCTATACTTCCTGCCTGGCCAATCAGCGTTTATTTAAAAGATGATTGACAGAATACAGACAATTCTCTCTTACCACATGTTGAACATGAAATGGGATGGTACACATGTGACTTGATTTCTCACATAAATTAAAAACTCAAAGGAAATATGGAAAAATTGAGAAAAAATTCAGTAGTGTTGTAACTTTACAGGATAGATGTTTAGGTCAGCATTTCTTCTAAAATTATGCTTTGGCTCACAGCATTTAGCTAAAATTTGAAGCAAACTGAAAAGGAGTAGCATTTCTTTCTATCCAATATCTCTTCATTCTTATGTAAGTTTTTAACACCTTTGGGACAAAATATCAATTTACATAAAATGCATAAAATGACTTCATATGTCAGGTCATCTTGTGTTGTAATTTTGAACAGACAGTCACACAGAGCTCTAGTAAAATGCATTTTGACAGTTAAATTACTTTCAAATAAAACTAATAAATGTAGAACCTTGTTACCTACCCCCCCTAGTGTATTAGTGAGAATTAGATACAATAATCTACAAATATTCTGTTTATACAAGTGATGCGAATTTGAAGCTATTTTTTATTTTACTTTTTTAGTTAAAATTAGGGGTGTTATGGTAAAATCTAACCTGAAGCTCCAGGAGAAAGAACCACTCCCCATAATTTAACTGTGGGCTCAGAAATCTGAGGTTACTTTGCTGTTTGAGAACACAGATTCAGCATCTATGCTTTCTATTTATTTTCTTTACTGCCACTGTGTTCTGACTAGAAATGAGGAAGGTTACTCCCACCATGCACTAGAGAGCTCCTTCTAGGCAGTGCAGCTGTACCTAGACACTTAAGAATACTTTTCTCTTTTTATTGGTGTTCAGTACTCATTACTGCACAATAGTTTGTATTTTCATCTCCTCAGTATCTTTGGAGATACTGTATTGTGACCTATATCTGCTAATCTTGAAATTTTTTTTTCTCATAGATTTTCATCACCTTTGCTAACTTTCCTTAGAATAGATTATCCTTCCAAAGGGTCAACAACTATGGAATTTAATATGCTAGCTTCAAATAGTTAACTCTTGAAATAAATATTGTGGAAACAAGTTGTTTAAAGGTGATAGCTTGGTCTACATAACGTTGTGGTGAGTCAACAGGGTGAAGCTGTTAGAGTTTATCTTTATTTTCCTTTAATTTTAATTAAACATAGCTGCCCTGAGTTGTATTTTCTTGGTGTGCTACTTTATCTGGTTGAGTTCAATACTAAAATTTTATCCTAATGTTGCTCCCACAGTCTTCAGGGTCTCTCACATTGTCAGAGTTTACAGTCACTGCAATTCAACAATTGAAATACATTTTTAGATATTACTTATTATCTTTGAAGCTGGGATAAGTTTCACAAATAATATCTATACAGGCTAAATTGGAAGTTTTTGTCTCCTTAGTTGCACATTGTAGAAGGACGCATCTAGTAATTGGTAACATCTTTGACCCAGTGAAGTTGCTTCAATTAAAAGCTCCCAGAAATTATTTATTAGTTACTTTTCTATTTCTTTGATAAAACACCATAGCCAAGGCAATTTGTAAAAGGGAAGGTTTATTAGGCTATGGTTCTTAAGGGATGAGATTCTGTCATGGCAGGAAAATGTGGCAGCAAGTAACAGGCGAGGCAGCTGAAATCAAAGCAGAGGGTTTGCACCTTAACCCACAAGCAGGAAACAAAGACATTAAATTTCATATAGCATGGGTCTTTAAGGTCTCAAAGCCTACTCAAGTGGTGTATTTCCTTCTTTAATGCCATAGCTCCTATACTTCCTCATACAGAAACTCGGGACCAAGTATTCAGAATACCTCAGACATCTCACTCAAACCACTGCATTCTACTTCCTAGCCCCCACTGGCTTGTGACAATGTCATAATGCAAATACGTTAGTCCAATCCAAAATGTACATAGTCTCAACACTGTTCAAATGTCCAAAACCCAGTCTCTCTTTCTTATTGTTTTTTGAGCTATACATTTATCTACTCACCTTAATACCTCCTGTCTCCCCCTCTACCCTTTCCCATGACCCTCATGCTCCTAACTTACTCAGGAGAGCTTGTCTTTTTCTCCTTCCTATGTAAATTCATGTATGTCTCTCTTAGGTTCCTCTTTGTTATTTAGGTTCTCTGGGGTTGTGGAATCTTCTGAGACTCAAAGCAATCTGATAACTTTACCTTTTTTGTAAAATAAGAAAGCAAATTACATACTTTAAATATGTAATGAGACAGAATGTACCATTCCAATATGGAGGAATAGGAACTTTCTTAATTATGGTTTCTATTGCCGTTGTGGCACACCATGACCACAGACACTTGGGAAACACAGGTTTATTTGGTTTACATACCACTTCATTTTCACCACTGGAAGAAGAAGTCAAGGCAGGAACAAAAGAAGTCAGTGATCTGGAGGCAGGAGCTAATGCAGAGGCCATGGTAGAGTATCGCTTACTAGCTTGCTCACCCTGTATTGCTCAGCCATCTTTCTTTCAGAACTGAGGAGCACCAGCCAAGAATTGTCTTCAGACACAATGGGCTGGGCCCTCATCCACTAATCACAAATTAAGAAAAATGCCCTAAAGACTTATCTGCTTACAGCTCAAAATTCTGAGACATTTTCTAAACTATGTCTCCCTCTTCTCAGTTGACTATAGCATGTGACAAAATGACATAAAATTAGCCAACATAGAGCCATTGTGGAGAAATAGCTTACTAAATTACAGCAGGGCAAATCGCAAGCTCTCTCGCTCAATGTACAATGTCAAAGGGATTAGATGGTTCTGATGTTCAGGTTTGCTGCTTAGAGTATACATCTCTCTGTCTGGGGTTGGCTCTATTGTGGGAAGCTCTCCTTGCCAAATATCCTTGAGCTGAATCTCCAATATTTTGAGGTTACCAATGCAACTGAGGATTATCTTTCACATATTCATACAGGGGCCTCTTAGAAATCCCATACAGAGCCTGTCTCACACATGGTCTGGCCTTTGGGACTCTGAAACTGTGGAAAGAGAGTCTAATACACTTTTACATGTCCATCATTTCAATGTAGACAACTCTGCCAAGTGCAACTGCTTGGGATGCCCCTTCAACCCCGAGAACCATATCTGCTGCAGTTTCTCTTCGTTGTTCTTTTTTAAAAGCAAGAAGACCTTAGGCTGTTTTCCAAGTCTGAAGCTCACACTGGTCAGGCTACCAAAGGAGGCACCCTTCCCTTTACTCTAGAGCATCTATGGAAACTCCTCATAACGATAATCTCTTTAACAATTGCAGCCATTTCCTGCACAAGCCTTGCTGTAGCATTAGCTGGTTAATGTCCTTCTCTTCTATAGACTCTGCAATTTGTTTTTCTTTCTAATTGATTTGCTCTTTTTTAAAGTAAACCCATGGAAGAATAATTACTAATAATCAAGTCCCAGAATCAAAATTAGGCTGTCCTGCAATCTCCTTTCTGCAAGAAATTAGTCCATTATTTTATTTTTGCTTTATATTTTATTTAACAAGAGATGTTTTTCATGCAATATATTCTGACTACAGGTTCTCCTTCCCTAACTCCTCCCAGATCCTCCCTGTACACAACAGTGTAGAGAAACTACAGTGTAGAACACTGCCTGCTCTACGCGCTCGGTACAGTCTGTGCTATGGGACTGGACACAAGACCGGAACTAGGCTAGAGATTTAAACACACACACACACACACACACACACACACACACACACACACACACACACACACTCAGATAGAGACACAGGGACACGAGTCATCCTTAAAACAAGAATGCCCAATCTCTTGGGCAAATAGCGATATTACATCGCTGCTGCTGCTGCTGCTGCTGCTGCTGCTGCTAAGGCAGAACAACAGAAACCCTCCAGGAGTTCCTAGGGCCAGTTCAGTAAGCCTAGGCCATATGGGAGTCGCTGGAGAGGCATGGGCGTGGCACAAATATAATGAGAGTAAAGGGAGCAGCCAACCATATACTCCAACTGGTCGTTTAAAACAGGTTTTTAACTGATAGCTGCGCCCCAGCTCTTGGAATATTTCAGCTGCAAAACCTACCAGAACTCTCTCCCCTGCCATCCGGAACTCATGAGGGTCTCATGCTCATAGCAGCTGCAGGTACAGGAAAACAAGTTGTTTTGCCCAGTTCACTCCAGCAGGCAAAGGGGCTGAGACAGGCAAAAAAAAGTAAAGGGGCCAGGGGTCTGCAACCCCAACACTACAGAACTAGGCAACTCTGTGGGGGAAAAATAGATATATTTGGGGTCAAAGTGCCAAAGCCATAAGTAAGATGAAGGGTCTGTGTATGAGAAAACGGTGTATGGGCTAGAGAGATGGCTCTTCCAAAGGTCTTGAGTTCAATTCTCAGCAGCCACATGGTGACTCACAACCATATATAATGAGGTCTGGTGCCCTCTTCTGTCATGGAGGCATACATGAAGGCATAACACTGCATATATAACAAATAATTATTTTTTAAAAAAGAAGGAAAAATGTTGTTAAAGCAATATTATATGATAGTCAACAGGGTGGGGATCAGAGCTGATACAGCAATGTGCCTCTAGCAGAGGCAGTTGAAGTCTAGGGAAAGGTTAAGCAGAGTTCCTAGAAGATGAAGGGATGTTCCTGAGAGCAGAAACCGTCTTACAAGGTCTGCTTTTGTAAACTTTAGGTTTGTTTACTTGGTAACAATTCTTCTGTTTACCCAGGCAAAGTCCTTCTGTAAACATTGTCATCAGCATTGCCATTTTGGGGAAGAAGAACTTTAGACCTGACACTCCCTACCGCCCCAAATCTACTCCCTTTCTTCTCTCCTCTCATCAGAATACAAACAAATATTTATAATCTGTAATAATAATCTTACTAAGAATATCTAAAAGCAAACCTGGATCTCTCACATCCTGAGTTCTCAGACTATACATTAAGAACCTGTGAGGGTAATCAGAAACAACGAGTTTATCTGATTACCTTTAACCAAAGCTGAAAATCAGCTTGTCTCATTGTTTGAGATTTTGTGTTAGTTTTTCTGTTGGTTGAAAAACCAAGAACATTCACTCTGTTTAGGGCAAAAAAAGGGGGGGAGATGACATAAATTGGGAATGTGAGGGTCACGGTATGGTAGAAGGGGAGTAGGAGGAAGGGAGGGCAGTTGAGAAAAATGTATAGCTCAAAAAAAAAAAAAAGAAAAGAAAAAGAAAAAGAAAGCAGACCGAGAAAACCAAGGAAAGCAAGCCAGTAAGCAGCGCTTCTCCGTACCCTATGTGTCAGCTCTTGCCTCCAGGTTTTCTGCCCTGTTTGAGTTTGTGTCCTGGTTTCCTTTGATGACAAGCAATGATGTGGAAGTGTAAGACAAATAAACCCTTTCCTCCCCCCCCCACAAAGATAAAGTCAAAATAATATTTTTAAAATTAATTTTATTTTTCTCACCTATTGATAGGTATTGGATCTCAAGTTATTGAGTTCCTCTGCCAAAGTAATAAGCCAAATCCAACCGATTAATAAGTGTAGATTCAATAAACAGAGCAAAGCAAAGCAGAGCCCTCCTGGGTGACTCTTGGGAAGGCAGGAGGGAGAGCACATGGCATCTTTATGAGCCTTGTCTGGAACAGCCTGTAGACACGGTCTTGAGCATCTCAGGGGGAGGCATTGACCCTTAGAAGGCTTTCTTAGGGGTGGAGTCTAAAATTGGAAGAGTGAGGCAGCGGGAGACTTCCCAACAATTCTCTCTTAAGTTAAATTTGGGAAGCAAAACCTCACATCACTATTGAAAGATTTTCAAAAAGAAAAAGAGGAAAATATGCCCAATCCACAAAAGCCACAATAGTTTCTGCATACGATGCCTGTAGGTTGGCTGGACAATTCACTTTGAAGAATGCTAAAAATAATCCACAATTGTTGACAGAAAAAAATCATAAACAAACTTACATCAGTTTTCTTTTTTTCTGTTATCTTAACAAAACCCCAAAGCTTTCTTTTTAAAATAAATTTATCTATATTTTTATTTTATATCCAGGCTGCAGTTCCCCCTCCCACCACTCCCCCCCCCCCCCCCGTCCTTTCCTCTCAGTCCCTCTCTCCAACCTCCCCTCTGTTCCCACTCCAATCCACTTCTCCTCCATTTCTGTCTGGGAAAGGGCAGGTCTTTCATGAATATCAACAAACATGACATACCACGTTACACTAAGACTAAGCACCTCCCCATGTGTTAAGACTGGACAAGACAACCCAGTATGAGGTGTAAGGTACCAAAGCCAGTAAAAAAATTGGAGACAGCCCCTGTTTCTACTGTTAAGAGACTCACAAAGAGGACCAAGATACACAATTGTAAATATTTGCAAAGTGCTTAGGTCAGTCCCATGCAGGGTCCCTGGTTGTCAAGTTCACTCTTGGTAAGCCCTGAGGAACCCAAGTAAGTTGATTCTGTGTGTTTGTTTGCTTGCTTATTGGTTTGTTTATTTTGTGATGTTCTTGACCTGCTTTGGCTCCAGCAATCTTTTCTCTTCTGCAGGATTTCTGAATCCTACCTAATGTTTGGTTGAGGGTTTGCATCTGTTTTCATAAGTTACTGGATGGTGCCTCTTTGATGATAATTGAACTAGGCACAGATATGGTCACAGGACATGGCCACTGAAACATCTACATAAATTCAGATACACCAAAATGGATACAAAAAAATGAGAAATAATCTCAAATCCATTGGCATAGGAGACACCTTCCTGAGAAGAACACGAATAACATAGGCACAAATATTGACAATTAATAAATGGGATCACATGAAATTAAAATGTTTCTATAAGGAAAAGGATACCATCAATATGACAAAATGGTAGCCTACAGAATGAGAAAAGATCTTTATCAACCCCACATCCTAGAGAGGACTGATTTCCAAAATATATAAAGAAATAAAGACACATGATATCAAAACCAAATAACCAAATTAAAAAATGGGGTACAGTTCAAATCAGAGAATTCTCAAATGAAGAATTTCAAATGGCCAAGAAATATTTAAGGAAATGTTCAACATCCTTAGCCATCAGGGAAATGCAAACCAAATTGACTCTGATTCCATCTCACACATGTCGGAATGGCTAAGATAAAAACCACAATGACAGCTCATGCTGGAGAGGATGGGGAGCAAGGGGAACACTCTTCAATTGCTGGTAAAAGTGAAAATTTGTACAGCCACTTTGGAAGTTAGTGTGACAGTTTCTCAGAAAACTGGTAGTCAGCTGACCACAAGACCCAGGCATACCACTCCTGGGCATATACACAAAGGATGCTCAATCACACAACAAAGTCACTTGTTTAATTCTGCTCATAGCCACTTTATTTATAATAACCAGAACCTCAACACAACCTAGTAGTAGATAAAGAAAATGATGTGATATATTTGAAGAATGGAATATTACTCAGCTGCTAAAAATAAGAACACCAGGAAATTTGTAGGCTAATGAAGAAAACTTGAAAAAGTCATACTGACTGAGGTAACCCATAACGAAGAAGACAAACTTTCTTTCCACATATTTGTTACTCTTAAGTGGATATTTGCTGTAAAATAAAAGATAAATGGGCTACAATCCACAGATCCAGAGACTCTAGGTAATAAGGAGCTTTAAAGAGGGTACACCCAGATTTCCCTAGATTGGGGTAGTAGAAAAGATTCTGTGAGTGGCCTGGTGGTGGGTGGGAAAGCGAACATGGACAATAATCAGGTTGGGAGGGCTGGAGGGGAGAGTACTGAAAGGGACTACTTTAGTGTGGGAGAGGGCATTTTGGGGTCAGGGAAAAACCTGGCTCAAGAGAACCAACCCGAAAATCTACAAGGATGACCGCAACTAAGATGCCTAGCAATATCTGATACCTTCTATTTATCTAGTAAATTAAGGGTCACTTTAAAAAATAGATATACCAGCTGTCCCTTATTGGCCACTATCTAATGATGTGGAGGATCAATAAGAGAAAACAAGTCATACAATGCGTAGTTTGTTTCTGTCTCTAGCTGTTAGCCCCCATTTTCATTCTTCACGCCTGTTCCTGTCAGCCTATCTCAACAGAGGTCATCACCACCCCTCAAAGGTTCCATTTGATCCGGTCACACAGACAATATAAGTTACTAATTGTGAACAAGAAAACGGACAAAATAATCAACTAGCATCTATTCTATGACTTGGCACTGATACTGCTTTCTATTGCTTTTGTTTATGACTTCTGCAAAAATATCAAAGGAAGAACAGTCTGCCAATAAATAAATGGAAATCAATTAAAATGCACTCATCAAAATTGCAGTGGCAATGTACAGGGAATATCCAGTATGACTAGCTGAAAAATAATTGAGAAATATCTCATTTGAAATACTGGTAGCAATTTTTATTTTAATCCAAAAGTTTACTAAATAAAAAAATTATTAATTGCTAAATATACTAAGGCCTTTGATATAATCTATGAGTCTTTAAAAAATATTTGCATTTTGTCTAGTTGATATTTAAACTTCTGCTTCTAGATATAGGAAGTCATGGGTTTTTTCTCATGCTTAAAGCGAAAAGTCTGACAAACTTTAAAATCACAACTTGTATATAAGAGTTAAAATAGAACAAAAGTTTAACGAAAAGCTGGAGAATGTCTCATGCCTGTAGAGGAGGCAACATGTAGGCATTTGTTTCCCTAAGGCAGATATCAACATACACCATGTAAAATTCAGCTAGGATCATTGAGAAATCTTAGAAGTAGAGTGAAGATTGCTCCAGAGAACAGACATTAAAAGCGAGAAAAATTGGAGAAACTGATTGGACACCCAAGTGTTAGCAACCAGATTTGTAACACTTCAAAAGTGACATCAAGGGGTCCCTCTCCTCCATTCATTATTGACATTTCTAACTATGGGAATCATTTTGATTGAGATTTTAAGCGACCATTCTTAACATATGATACATCCGAATTGCAAAGTAAATGGACCCATGTAGCAGAGAATCAGAAGGAAAAATATCATAATGTAGACACAAAGGAAGTGTCTTACAAAAATGAATAGTTAAGAAAACAGTAAAAGGACTTGATTTGTTAGTAGACTCAACACACTAAGAAAATTCAGCAGTCATTAGCAAAGGTGAATTGAAATTGCTTAAGCTGAACAGTGAAAAGTAAAAAAAAAAAATAGACACATATATAGCACATAGCAGAGAATATGAAAGCAGAGAAGAGGGAATGTGCAAAGAGCCTATTCCCTGAACAGAAATGCAGGAAGATAATCAGGACCCTGTATTTCTCTTTAGATGTGTATTCTAACCATTGTCCCATATCTGAAAATACTGGGTGAGGAATACATTGCACATATATATGTGTGTGTGTGTGTGTGTGTGTGTATGTGTGTGTGTATGTATATGTATGTATATATATGTGTATGTATTTATGTATATATATATATATATAAATAAAAAGGATATATATATATCCTTTCCCAATTTCCCCCTATTGCTTTATACCATATATTGACTTTTCTCCACATAGTTCTACTCTAACATATAGTTGGTGAGGCTAAAAACACACTGGCTCTTTCACTGTTATACTTTCAGTTCCTGCGTCATGACAAGCACTCAAAATATTTGTTATGTTACGTCTGTAAACATGGTGAAAACACTATTTAAACTCATTGGTCAAAGCAAAGCAAAAGGTGAGTTTGGACTAGCTAGGCTCCTTTTAGAAGCATGTTTATTCTTCCAGGAAAGGAATACATTACAAAGAATATATATTTACTGCACAAAAGGTTTCAAACTGGATTTCCCATTAAAGATACCTCTGGGCTAAGTTCGGAAGAATGTACATTTACGTCAAATAAAAACAAGCATGTATGTTCCACATATGTGAAGTCAATGAAACTCACTGGTAAAATATATCTGGCGGAAATCTCTTGATTGTCCCAAATATTTTCAGCGAATAATGTCCATATGTGATCACAAATGCCTGTGTTGTGACACAAGGATTTATTTCAGAAGCAGTCATCTCGACTTCTGTCTGCTATTGAAAAGGGTTTGTCTGCTGTTGCTCTCTAGTGAAATGTTTCCTTCCTCCTATGGTTTCCAATGCAATATAATGTGAGTGTTGTGTAAAATATGACAATGAGAAAAATGATAAATATTTTTAGTTATCTCCAATTTTAAATTTAAATGTATTTTGCTAGAACAAGATACATAGTCAGAGTATATGATATTCCATAAGGCTTCCATTTGATCAGGTCATGCACCTCCATTTTCAATACAATGTTTCTAGATTCTCAGTTCTAATGCTTATGTAAAATTGTCTGTTTGTGAAATGCCCTACCTGCACTGCAGACTAGACACAGCAGCCTATAAATTGAACCAAATTTTATCTTCCATAAATATTTCTGACACATTTTACAGATTTTAAGTGTTTTAAGTCCTATTGATAAACGTTTCTCTAATTTCTTTTGTTGCAATAATCTATAAGTTCTGTTTCTATTCATTTACCCTGAGAACTCAAAGTGAATTTTTTCAAAAATATCATTTTGGTAAAATTTTAAAATTTTTCTTACATTTAGAAGTAGAATGCAGATATCGTGACTAAGAAATGTTTGCAGAGCCTCAGTGTGTGTAACTGATGGAGAATGGAAAGGCTGCTGCTGCTTAGTTCTGCTCTGTGCTTCCCAGAGAGCTCCTACATACTACAGGAGGAGGTGTGGAAGAGGGATGAGAGCCACCTGAAGTCTGTTCTCTGTGGGCTTCAATCTCCTATTTCTTGGGACCTACAATATTGTACATGCTCTCATTTCTGAATATTATCACTTGAGTCATTCAGTTCCCACACTTACATTTTGGACAGGACACATCCTATCATGATCAATACATAAAAGTTAGAATTGTACTGAATGCTAGTCAAATGTTATAATCGTAACTAAGATGAACAGAGATTCTGAGACAAACCCCTGGGCATCATTTAAGATCATTCCTGGTAATTTCATATCAAGCAAAGATGAGAATTAAGATAGTTTTCTCTACAACTAGAGCCAATTAGTATTATTCAACATGTCTCTTCTGCCATGCACTCTGACTTTTCTTTTTCTGACTTTTAGCATTTGTACTAAATCTTTAAGTTTTATATCTATCCTGTTCAAGAGACCATACCCTGGAGTTGTAAAGGCTATATTCTAGTCCAAATTTGTAAAATCCAGTAAAAACAACATGAATAAGTTCCATATGAAGCCTCACTAATGACATGTGGCTAGTCACCAATCTATGAATATAGTAGAATTTCATTAGGCATCATTATACATTGACATTTTCTTCCCTCCAGCCATGTTTGGTTGTATCCTGGGTCTCTGGTTCATCCAGATTGTGAGTTGTCATGTTCCAAGCAGTGTCTGAGGTCAGCTTAACCTAACATGGGTTTTAGGCTAGTAGATACAGACCCAAAGCAAAACATTAGGTGGAGCTTGGGAAATCCTACAGAAGAAGGGGAGAAAGGATTGTAGGAACCAAGCCTTCCTGTGGTCAAGGACACCACAAGAAAACCCACAGAATGAACTAATCTGAGCTTAATGTGGCTCAGAGAGACTGAATCAACAACCATGAAGCCTGCATGGGGCTAACCTAGGCACTTTGTGTATATGTTATAGTTCTGTAGTTTGTTTGGTCCTCTTGAGGGACCCATGACCATGAGAGCACAGACAGTCTCTAACTCTTTTACTGACTTTAGAGATCCTATTCCTCATACTATATATTAGGCCTTGTACAGCCTTAATACATGGGAAGGTGTTTAGTCTTAGTGCAACTTGATATGCCATGTTTCCTTAATATTCATGAGAGAACTATTCTTTCCTGAATAGATACCGAGGGGGAGTGGATAGATGGGTGGAAATAGAGATAAATGGGTGGGATTGGAAAAAAGGAAGGAGAGGAAACTGTGGCCAAGATATAAAACAAACAAATAAATAAGAGATAGATAAATAACATCAACAGCTGAACTTGGAAAAATTTTCCATCTTTCTTAAAATTTATATTTCAATTACTCATTGTGAAGTTATGTACTATAATTTATTTGCTTTCTCTATAGGCAGAACCGCTATAGGATGAATAAAAAATACCTAATAATTGTAATATGGTTGAGGGCAAGACTGGTGGCATTCACAATAAGAAATAGAATTTTTATTAGATTCCTAGGATAATAATAATTATCAATAAAATTGTAGAAAATTTATGTCATGATCAGAATAGAAAATAAGGTAAAATGGCCAAGAAGTTAGAAAAAAAGTTCTGGTAAGTAATCATAGAAGAGATTTTGAACTAATGGAAAACAAAATCAGTACACATTCAGCATCCAACTGGGGCAACTAACAGAATTAGAGCCTAAGACGTTGTTTATATAGCAGCTGAAGAGTGGATATTTAACTGTGCGTAGTACCTTGAGGGATTTTAATAATGTAGATCCTTGGTTTTGATAATTGAAATTATTTTGATAAGATTTTTTCCTTATTTAAATGAAAGGTATGCAAAGGTTAGTGTCAATAGATTATGCTGTCTCAAAAACTATTACTACTTGCTTCTGAAAATCAAGTTTTGAAATTAAATTAAAAATAAAACTTAAAACACAGTGAGATACTGAAAAACAAAAGCCTTTCCTAAAGCACAGTTGGCTGGCTCTCTTGACCTTTGGATGTGATGTAAGCAAGGGCCCTTACTACCTCTAGGTGATACAGTCTTTCAGTCTTTAATATTTAGTGATCTGTGTCTTTTCCTAGAGAAATCAAGATTATTTGAAAGCAGAACTTATGTTATAATTGGGTCCTAGTAAACACTTACTCAATAAGTGCATACGTTTTTATGTTTTGAGAACTATAGTGTTGACACATAAAAAATAACATTATTTTCTACAGTGACTTATAAATCTGGAGTCTTAAAGGTTTTAAAATCACCTTCTGGTCTACTATTCGTCATGAACAGTCAGTAGATTCTAGAAGATGCCACAATCAATTTTAAACATTGTACCTTGTATTTTTTTTCCTACTAATTTTCACAGCAGTGGACTTTTTGGGGTTTTTGAAAATGCTAAAATTGTGAATAAAATAGTAGTGCTCTGGCCTGAGGAAAGCATGCCACGCAAAGGTTATTGCTTCAGAGGACTCTGTCTTAGCCTTTCTGTCTCCAAACTTCTTACCTCATTCTTTTTGCATCTCTGCTGTTACTGTGGCATGACACATTCATATGATTTATTGTGTTATTCTTGTCAGTTCTTTTTGTAGACAGAATATATTATGCTCCAATATTTGGTGGGTTTTCCCCTGCAATTATTTGATAGTTTATATGCTAGAAATAGCATAGTGGTGGCCAATGCCTAGAATTTTCATAAAAGGAAAAGAAAAGAGGAAGAGTGGAAACTGTCCACTTTTTTTTTTTTTTTTACTTTTCACAAGGTGAAGTTACTTCACATGAAGAATAAAGTAGGTGTTCTTGGTTGTTTCTGTCAGACTTCTACTTGCTTTCTTCTTGAATGTTCTCTTTCTACCTGGAGAATTCAGACTTTCTCCATTCAGAGGCAGCACATGCTTTCTCTGCCTGACCTGACTCAAACTAAGGTCATTGGTTCATTGGGCACTCAAGATGACTTTCACTTATCAAATACATTATAACTGCCTTTTATTTGGTAAGTCAAGTGATCATTTGGCTTTTCGTACCATCACTGTATTTCCTCACTACTTTTCAGAACTCTGACAGAGAAGAGGGATGGCATAAATTAGGTACCTCCCTCACTGGATCTCAAAACAGTAAGATGCGATAGACATTGTGAAATGTTAACTCTTGATTATCCTTGACTGGCTGATCAGTAGCCATTCTAAATGATTCATCTTTGATGTTGAGGAAACTGAACAGAAAGATATCAGTGGGAAGTCATTTTCTGGCTACTATCTAAAACTGCCTTTACTCATATTTTTCAGATACAGTTCTTGCTGCTATACATACATAGAGGAATTATACATTTTATCAAAACAAAGATGAGAGAACTGTATGGTGAAAAGTTTTATGGTTAATAAGTTTTAAAGATCATCAAGTCAATAATACCAACCAAATAGAGCTTTTATATTATATTTTCTATTTGCAAAAGAGTTACATGAAAATCTGAGTTACTAAGAACTATTAAGTTGAACAAGTTTGAGGAGATTATCTTTCCACCATTGCATAACATAGAGTCTCTGGAGGATAGATATTACAGATGATGGAGGTTTACATTTGTGGACTCTTCTGTCTAAGGGAAATTCCTCACTTTCGATCATCAGGAGGAAGAACTGGGGATAACTGACTCACGGCTTTCTCCCAGGAGTATGGTATTTTTATAACATCTGTTAAAGTGGTTTTAGAATCAGTGCTTTGGGATAATGCTCTTGTATAATATAAAGATTTGTTACTTGCATTAGTTTGATAAAACACTGATTTCTCAGCAGTGAGGACAGGTAGGAAGTATAGATAGGGAAACCAGACTAAGAGAATTCTGGGAAGAGGAAAGGCAGAGAATTAGTCACCAGCCAGATGTGGAGGAAGCAAAATGAGAGCAATGCCTTAGTGGGAAAAGCCATGTGGCTAAAGATAGACAAGACTTGTTGGTTAATTAAAGTTGTATGAGCTAGGAATAATAAACCTGAGCTAATGGGTCAAACAGCTAATAATTAATATAAACCTCTGTGTTGTTTCTTTAGACTGAGTGGCTATGCGACCAGGCAGGACAGAAACTTCCATCTATAAACCAGGGTGTGGTTGTTCAATTTTCCCAGTCAGAGAACAGATTTCACCCATTTTCCTACAAAGAATCAGGCTCAGAAAAACTCATTAGTGCTAAACATATTTGTAAGAAGCAGAGATATGAACTAAGATGCTGATGTAACCCTTTACAGGGAGCAGCATGCTATGTTGTGTCATGTAATACTGGCAAGTAACTCCTTCTCCATCAGAGTGTCTTCTTGGGGAATAAAAATACCATCAGATGTGGTTAGACAGTTTTCATGCTGAACAGAGAAGCAAAACAACATAATTTGTATACTAGGGGAAATATTGACAAGATACCTACCTGCAGAGAAGTAAGGGCCAACACAGTCAGTATAGCCCAATAACTCATTTCTGTTAAAGGGCCCAACAAAGTTTATGACTGACATCCCATGTGAGTGGGAACATGTCTACAAATGGATAATGTAGTTTCTTTTATGTTGAATAATGCCAGCTTTAGTTCTCTATGAAACATTTAATAGCTGAATTTATATATTTTACATAGATTTTAATTATGAAGTATGATATCAATGCATAGAACTCATAAGTAACATGCTCTCTGTTACCTCTTTTTGTTGAGAATTTACATTGTATATTTGTCATTGCTTGTAACCAGGCACACCTAAATATCACATAAGTGCAAATTTTGTTCAATGATGGCCACATTCAACAATTCATTAGGGTATAATCTTATAATGGAGTTCCCTTTTTTATACGCAGACATTACATTTGGCTTAGTGACATGAAGATGAAGAAGATTTAGAATGCTATTCTGAAAGTATATTGCATATATTAAATATAGATCAGAACTTGTTCTCAGGTTAAGTAAATGATCATCTATTACCCACTTCATTTCAGAGGGTTCCCTGAAATGGATTGCCTTCCTTAAAAACTCCTTCCTCATGGCCAATTGATTCTTCACATTCTACCATTAAAATCTTATAACTGTACAATCACAATTTATTTAACCTACCTTGTAGGAAGTGATGTCAAGCTGATAGCAAGAATCTGGCTAAACAGAACACTGAGGGAATTAACAGTATACTGAAGGCCTAGGACTTAGAATCACTTCTGGTTCTATATTTAGCCCGTCTTAGCTTACATGAACCATTCGTTCATTGTGAGTTCCATTTTACTGCTTCTCTTAAGATTATTTGAATCAGGTGACTATTGATTAAAACTGGAAAGAATTCCTGGTGACTGAGGGATAAGTGAACTGAAAGTCACAAGTCTCCTTGTTATTGATTTCACAAAGGCAAAACAAGATGCCTTCTAATTTTTTCTCAATAGATTCATAGCTTTTTATGTGAAATCATATTAAGCTCTGTGTTTGTAAATGCTTCAGAGGTTGGCAGAATTATGCAATCATATCATGATGCTTAATTTCTATTATACTCAGACTAAACATTGTTTATGAATGTTGTGAGGCTATGTTAGGATTAAATTAGCTTTTGAGTTTCAGGACTAAGGAAACACAGGTCATAGATTTCAGTGTAGGCGGACATTATTCACTTCATGGACAAATGCAAAACAGAGAATTTCCCTCCTTATCTTGTCTTGCTGCTTGATCAGATATAACTTATTTTTTTTCTCCTGCTTTTAGAGTAGGACTTACATCATTAATTGTCTTGTTTGGGCGGTCAACCAGCCCCAAAATGAATGACATCACCATCTTTTCGGTTTTCCCAGGTAGAGAGTAGACTATGAGTCTTCTCAGCTATCACAATGGTAAGAGCTAATTCCTCATACTAAACTGCCGTATCTATCCCACTATTTATCATCTATCAGTCAGGCTGTTTATCTGTCTGTCTGTCTGTCTGTCTATTATCTATCATCATCATCTATATATCGTATTTAGATCAATTGTTATCTTTTCATCTTTTCATTTCTGCTTTTCTGAAGGAAATTCGTTCAAAGAGGTGACTATATATTTTATTACTTACTCCAATACTTGTTAAGTTGTGTTAGAGGTAAGAAAGGACTGAAGAAAAGAAACGTGTAGAGAGTTAGATCTTCAGTGTTTAACAAATCAGAAAGTACGTTGCCTTACATTGTAGAAGTGTAATCTAAGACAGCACCATTAATTCTCTCTTCCGGGATCCTTAGGTTATTTGTGAAAACAGAAACTATCATTCTGATTCCTGTTTGGTGCTTGCTCTCAATATTCTGTTACACTGTATAACACAGACATGTTGAGAATGTGTAAGGAATTGCAAGGATTTTCTCATGTATCAGCCCTGTAGTAAGTGAACAGAAGCTACAACTCAGGATCGTAATGATCAGTAGACTCAGTTGCTTCTTAATGTATATAAGCAAACAGCAAGGGAACGTGAAATCCACATTATCTACCTATTGTCTGCATAGTGTTATAAACCCTCAGCCAGCAAATACTCTTAAAGGCATGTTAAATGTTCAGACAGCTTAATGTTGCTTTTTAAAGTCCATGTATGTGTGCTGTGTTTATGTCATTTGGCTCTTCCCTTGCTTTCCTCCAAATCCTTCCATTCTCCCTCCTTTCATATTTGAACTTTTGGCCTCTTTTACTTAACTTATTATTGTTAGACATATATACAGAAATCAGTATGTAACTATAACCTGATGAGTCCGTTTAGTGTTGCTCACAAGTATATGTTTTAGTTTTGACCAGTTTCAATGACTACCTTAAAGATATTAGAGTAATCTTTTTTTTTAATTTAAAATTCTGTATCTATCATATACAAGTAATCTTTAGAAAAAACATGCTTTAAATCTTATACATTATAATTAAACCTAAAAACAAACATTTCTATTATATATTTCTTTATTGTATGAAGCATATATTCTAGACTGGCGGTTATAACCCTCCCAATCTTGTGACCCCTTAATACAGTTCCTTATAATGGGGTGAGTCCTGACCACAAACAAAATTATTCATAACAGTTAGTTTGCTACTGTTATGAATAATAAATGCGTATGTGAATATGTGTGTTTTCCAATGGTCTTAGGTGACCCTTGTGGTAAGGTCACTTTGACTTCCCAAGGGGTCATGACCCACAGGTTAATAACCACTGCTCTAGACAGTGCTGTTGTTTAAAAACAAATCTCAGTTGCCCTGATTTTGAGTAACTAACAGCTATGTCTAGCAGCACCTTGTCCACTGCTCTGTGAGGTTATTGTCCATGAGCATTTGGTACCAGCACACAATTGGCGGTTGTGGTTAGTGAAGCATTTATTTCATGAAGTCTTGTGCAGAGCCTGCAGTTCAGGAAAGGAGACCCACATTTGTTTGTCATCTTGGAAGGGTTTACTCCCAGGGAGAAAGTAATCAATACATTTGTCACAGGTATTTACCTTTGAGAGATTACCCATATTTACATGAGGCTGTAGCGAATGGCAGTGTATTAGATAAGAAAGTGTTCTCTTCCCAGGAAGTAGATTTAAAGATGTTACAGAATCCAGAAGGCCACCTGCCTCTGGACATTCACCTCCTAACAAGCTCCTGAGGAATTCAGTGTGCTCGTTTTCTCTCAAGCTCTGCAAAGCCAATCTCAGAACGTAACATTTCCACACAGGGGTTAAATTGTTAATGCCTTACTTTCACTTCCTTAAATCTTTTTTAATCAAACTTTGCCTTTTCTCTCCCTGGGGAAGAGCAAATGGACAGCTTTCGTCTCGTGCGCTCCTCCTTCCATTACCATCACAGCAGAATGCATCTGAGACGGTAATAATTCAGTGATGAAATACAAAATGTCGCAATGCCATCTCTCCTAAAGTGAGCTGAGATTTTGTTATGCCATTTTAGGTGCACTAATAGCAACTCAAGTCCCATGGAGTGTCCTAATGTGAATTTAATGAGCTGATAGCGTATAAATGGCAGTACTGTGAGGGTGAAGGTGACATAACCTCTTTCTTTCTTCTTGATGTTTGTCTTTGAAAAACTACAGATCTGCTCAAAATGTACTGCATTACTACTAAGTGGCACATCACTCACCGAAGAGGCCACTATTGTTTTACCATTTAAAAATATTTTTCTCTTTTACTGGAACATGTAGCAAGAGCAATTTTTTTATCATTAGAATAATAAAAATCGGAATAGTTTTTTTTTCCTCTGAACAAACAGAAATTATGCTTCACTGTTGTGTCTATTTTGCCATAGGCTGATGGTCTCCAGTGACAAATATTTACTCATACACCCCATAGCCTTTGAATGTCACAGTCAGTGATGAAGCAACGACAAATTGGCCTTTAAAGACGGTGAAACGATTTACCCTTATGTAAGTTATAATTGAAGGCCACTCTCAAGAACGAATTTAGAGAAAGTTTTGTCAGTTATAATCGCTTCCCCAGCAATAACCAAATTAAATTAAATAAAATATCATAATTTATCCTTGGAGCATATTAGAAGTTGAGTAAGGAGAAGAATTACAAAATTCTTTCAGAGAGGAAAAATGATTCAATATCTTTGATGGTCACCCATAATAAAGAACATAAAAGCACTTTCTAAAAGTGTATATCACAGTACAACAAATTTTAGTGCAATTTATCTTTCCTCCATGTTAGGTCTGCATCAGACTTTGCACTGGAGTACGGGTCAAATATTAACCTGAAAAGGAAACATATAATTTAACTCATTTTATAATTACTTGAATTTTTGGAAAGAACTCTATAAAACCTATCGACTTGTGCTGTCCCCAAACAAAATTCCTTATATTTCAGAAGAAGAAGCTGGAACCGACCTAGCTTATATGATCTTCAGAAGTCTCGTGGCTAGCTGACATATCAGTTAGGAATAGTAGAAGAATGGGCTGACTGTACCTGTGATACCTTCACTATGTCCAGAACTCCTAAAACCATGAATTTCATGTGATATTCAAAAATTTCTAATCACTCACAAAGTTTTAAATAAGTACCGTAAACTCTGATCGAAAGAGAACTTGTGATAAGTCTACAATTCAATATCTCTTGGCAAAATCTGTCAGAACTAAAGAAGGACAATTATATCTCCAATAAAAATATCTGTTGTGTAAGAATTGAAGAGGCAAAGAGTCTTAAATTTGGATTCTGGCTATAAAGAAATTGCCAATAAAAAAAAAAAAAAAAAAAAAAAAAAAAAAAAAAAAAAAAAAAACCACCTTCAGGTTGCTGGGTGACAAAGCACAGCACCACCTAGGCTTGACAACTGACAGGTACATATTTCCTTTCTGAGGTTTTCAGGCCTGGCCAGGGGTTGTGACGCTTCATTGCTGATGGGGTTTCCAGCAGGGACACTGTCCATCTCTTTCCAAATGTATGTTCTCAATCTGTAACAAAAACTGTCCCTTGTTCCTCATTGTTTACTAATTGAGTAAAGGTTAATGTACCCGGTGGAGAGTGTATTCCATTTTGTACCCATGTAGTTTCCTCATGCTTCCTATGGTTAGGTGACTGTGGTTGTTTTGAGACAAGCTCTTTTAGCTCAAGCTAGCCTCTGACTGTCCATGTAACTAAGTGTGACCTTCATCTGGTCTTCTGTAAAATTTAAGTAATTGAGAATATGTATTAGAGGTTGATTGTTTTTCATAACTCTACCCTGTCAAAACACATTTGTCAATTAATTTATTCATTTTCCTTTAATATAAGCCTATATATACATTCATAATTATCTGAATTTTTATTTTAAAATAAATATTTTATTTTTTAAATAAAAATCTGATTTACAGAATTAGTTTTATCACAGTCATTTACCTATGAAAAATTCTATTTATGTGGTTTGTCATTTAATATAAAATATAAATGTATACATGTATCTGCATACCACATCCAAGTAATATAGGTACATATATTTGATTACTTCAATATGCATTGATTTTTCTTATTTTAAAAATAATTTCAGCAATTTGTTTTTTTTCTGGATTCAAACAACACTTCTTTTCTCCAGGTACCCCTAGTGTGACACATTCAAACCTCACTCCCAGCTTTATGTCTGCTTTTTATTTGTTTGTTTTGCTAGTAATCACTCTCTGAGTCCAAGTAGTCCTACTGTCTAATTGCATAATAGTGTGGGACCATCTACTGATGCATATACATCTTATGTCACTTCCCTAGAGAAGAGAGACTGTCCCTCCATTGGTATTAACAGTAAATAGCATTTCTGATAGGGAATATTCTGATAGGGATACTCTGCAGCCCCCTCCTTCATTCATGATGCAATTTTATCTTGCATGATTGTGGGCAGGCAAGTAGCAAGTACATAGAGCTGTTGTAAATAAATGACTGAATCAGCCATGTTATATCCAGAGATGAGTGGTTCACAGTTATCCACCACATCTTCCAGTTCTTACATTCTTTCCACCTCCTCTTCCACAAGGTTCTCCAAGCCCTGGAAATTGGAGGCTGAATATAGTCAGCTTCTACAGCTTATATTTGACATTTTAAACAGTTAGGAGTCTCTGCAATATCCACTACCCACTGCAAAAGAAACTTCTCCACCAAAGTGACGAACGCCACAAAACCATGACTATAAACATAAACAGAGAGAATCCTGATTGACAGTATAGTTTTAGCCACTCCTCCTCACCTCCCATCCCCCACCAATGTGTGTTCCTCCCAGTCAGTAGCATTTGACCAGGTCTACACTATCAGGAAGAAAATCCCTTTTGAGGAGCAGGCCTCATGTTCAACCAAAATCTGTTCATTATCCCTTAGCATTCATGCCACTACTACACATGAGGGTATATCTTGCCTGCATGTCAGTAATGTAACATGTAGGTTCCAGGGCAAGATACCATCACTGATGTCTTTGCTTCTGGAGCAGCTTTTATAGCAAGCACCTGCTGGCATGATCAAGTCAGCAGGGAGAGAGCTTCTTGGTCAGTTTGAAACTTATTACTTTCTTTCCCAAAGCAAAAGTAAGAGTCATTCTTAGCAATACTTAGAAATAGGGTCCCCTCTCCCTTAAAACATTCACCCATCACAAGTGATTCATTTCTAGTTTCCTGGATACCACAGTTAAACATGAAAAATCAAAGCTTTGAAGCTAGGAACAACATAGCAGTCTGTCATTTGTCATTCAGGACCTGTGTACTGGCTGTTTTTATTTGTTTTACTTCTTTATTGTTTGGTTGTTTTTTTTTTGGGGGGGGGAGCTCAGGGGCATTGAGACAGGGTTTCTCTGTGTAATAGTCCTGGATGTCCTGGAACTCACTGTAGACCAGGCCGACCTTAAACTCACTGAGATCTGCCTATCTGCCTCCCAAGTGCTGGGATTAAAGGTATGTGCCTTCACTGCCCAGTGTACTGGTTGGTTTTGTGTGCCAACTTGACACAAGCTAGAATCATTAGAAGGAATACCTCCACAAGATCCAGCTGTAAGGCATTTTCTCATTTAGTGATCCATTGGGGGGAGGGTCCAGCCAATGGGAAGGTGGTGCTATTCCTGGGCTGTTGGTTCTGGGTCCTATAAGAATCATGGAATGCAAGCCAGTAAGCAGAACACCCCCCAAGGCCTCTGCACCACCTCCTTCACTCCATGATGCTGCCCTGTTTGAGTTCCTGTCCTGATTTCCTTCCATAGTGAACAGCAATGCTGAAGTGTAAAGCAAATAAACCCTTTCCTCACCAACTTGCTTTTGGTCATGCTGTTTCATTGCAGCAATAGAAACCTTAACTAAGACAGCATGGATGGTGACCTTAATCAATATATAGTTCCAATTCTATCCATTTACCTGTGAATTTCATGAGTTTACTTTCTTCACATTTCAGTAACATTTCATTGTGCATAAACATAAGATCTTTTTTTTTTAAACACCTTTATCAGCAGGTAGACATCTTGTTAGATTTCATTTCTCAGCTATACTGAATTTAGCCTCAGCGAACATGGTTATGTAATTATATCCGTAGTATAGTATGAAGCACTTCAGGTGTATTCCCAGGAATAACATGGCTGTGTCATGTGGCTGACCTAATTCGTGGTTCTGTTGTTGTTTTTGAGGAAGATCTAGAATAATCTCCATAGTAGTTGCACTGATTTACACTCACACCAGGAGTGAGTGTATGGGTTGTCCTTTGTCCACACCCATGCCACATTCATTGCTAGTTACACTCTTGATTTGATTTTGATTCTGATTGAGGCGAAATGGAATTGTAAAGCATTTGGGCTTGCAGTTTTTTCTGATAGATAAGAATATTGGATGCTTTTAAAAATACTTACTAACCCTTTTCATTTCTGCATTGGTTGTATTTCTGTGTTGGTGTTTGCTTTGTTTTGATTTGCTTTTTGCTGACCTGGCATTCTCTATATAGACCAGACTAGCCTTGAACTTACAGAGACCTACTTGCCTCTTCCTCTCCAGTGCTGGGGTTAAAGGTTTGTGCCACCTTATCAGGCTTCCATTTATACTTTCTGTTTAGAGAACATTTATATTCAGTTCCACATCCCATTTTTAATTGTATTTTCTTTATATTTAGTTATTTTAAATCTTTGTATGTTCTAGACACTAGTCCTCAGTTAGAGTTATAACTGGCCAAGATTTTCTCCCACTCTATGAGCTGCCCTTCATTCCGTTGACCGTTTCCTTGGCTGTACAGAAACTTTACTTTCACGAGACACCACTTGTCAATTAGCAGTCTTACTTCCGGTGATAAGGAAGGTCTACATATTCAGAAAGACCAACCATATGCCTACAAGCATACTCTCTTCTTGATCATGTAGCATTTTCATTGTACCTGGCCTTATGCTGAGATCACTGACCCATTCAGAATTATAAGAGATAAGGGTCTAGTTTTAGTATTCTTAAAACTCAAGTTTTGAGTGGACTACCACATTTCCCATCAAAAGGATCAAGAGAATTAAAAATCTACCAAAAATTTATTAAAGTAACTACAAATACAGAGTCTGGGTATTTTCAAATATCAGTGTCTTATGTACATATATGCATATATAAATGTTGACATGTATATATATATATGCATATATATATATATATATGGGAATTTGTTAGAGTGACTTATAGGCTGTGAGCCAGGTATTCTAGTAATTATTATCACTCAACAGGAAGACTAAGAGTCTGGTATCTGTTCAGTCCATAAGACTAGATGTCTCAGTAGTCCGTATCTGGTGTTGGAGTTCTGCATTATTCTGAGAGAGCTGTCAGTTTTCAGTCTACATTGGAATCCCGGAGAAGTATGTTCCAATACCAGAGAAGAAATAGTTTAGCAATAGGACAAGTGAACTTGTGAGTGAGATTAAGGGCAAACAAGAAAAATGCATTTTTTAAAAATATTGAGTGCCACCAAAAACTATTCCAAATTAAGGGAGGCTTTTCCCACCTAAAATCCAGTGAAGAAAATCTATCATAGACAAACTTAGCTGCTTGGGTTTTAGTTGTCTCCAGAGTAGTCCAATTGAGAAGCAAAATTAGCCATCACAATGGCAAAGCCAATGTTTTCTTATATTTTAATGGAAAAGATATTTACTTTTTTTGGTAAAGTTCTCCAGAGGGACAGAACCAATTATATGAATAATTGTAAACATTTTTACATCTAATTTATTAATATACCATTTATCATGCTATATTCATTTACAAAATATTACTATATAACATATTAAGTCAAAATACATGTATGTGTAAATAGATCAATATTAATCAATTTATTGAGTCAGCTTTTAAATGATAGCAACAGCAGAAGAGTAGTCTCACAATGACTGATGGCCAGAAGTTTCCGAGAGGTTCGCTGGTCCCTGTGACATGATGAAGACTTAGAAATATCAGTTAGTTCTGGTATCAGTGAAGAAGTCATCATCATCATCATTACCAGCAGCAGCCGCACAAATTAATAAGGCAGCAGAACAAAATCTCAAGTAAGGTGGCCTTTCTTTGGTCACTCTACCAGAAGATGCCTCCCATAATTGTGCCATGCCTTTCCACATCAGTTAAGGATGTCAGAACACTTTAAGAAGGGCTCCCTCCTCAACTGTTTCTAATTTGTAGTATATTCACACCTAAACCAACCATAGCCAGATTGAATGGCCCACATCTTTAGTTCAGACACAGGCAAGTTGATCTCTGGAGTTCAAGGTCATAAGCTCTCATAGGAAGTCCAGATCAGCTAGAACTATAGAACGTGTTTCTACCCCTTTCCTCTCAGTTTCTGTTTCTACCTCTTGTAAATGAAGCCAACCATAGTAAGTGCTTAAGCTGTAACTCACTAAACTAAGATACTGCAAATGTAAAATAAACAATTTATTTTTCTGTGAATTTGGTAATTCAGTCAGTGTTCTAGGAAATTTGATAAAAGAAAAGGAATCTAAGGAACAGAGGAAGTCACTTATATCCTTAACTATATCCATATTGGGTTTTTTTCTTTGTTAATTAATAGAAATCTTTTCTTTCTTTTTTGCTGAATATATTTATTTTATTTATTATTATTATTATTAAAAATTTTCACCTCCTCCCATTTCCCTCCCCCTCCCCCCACTTCCCTCTCCAGTTCAAAGAGCAGTCAGGGTTCCCTGCCCTGTGCGAAGTCCAAGGTCCTCCCTCCTCCATCCAGGTCTAGGAAGGTGAGCATCCAAACAGACTAGTTTCCCACAAAGCCAGTCAATGCAGTAGAATCAAAACTCAGTGCCATTGTCCTTGCCTTCTCAGTCAGCCCTTCCTTGTCAGCCACGCTCAGAGAGTCTGGTTTGATCACATGCTCCATCAGTCCCAGTCCAGCTGGCCTTGGTGAGTTCCTATTAGATCAGCCCCACCGTCAGAGTGGGTGGGCGCACCCCTCACGGTCCTGACTTTCTTGCTCATGTTCTCTGGAGGCTGGAGAGATGGCTCAGCAATTAGGAATGCTGGCTGTTCTTCCAGAGGTCCCGAGTCCAGTTCCCAGCAACAACATGGTGGCTCACAACCATCTGTAAGGGTGCCTGCTTCTGACAAGTAGGCATACATGCAAGGAGAACACTGTTCTCATAATAAATGAATATATCTAAAAAGAAAAAAAAAGGAAATAAGAAGACACGAGAGCAGCTGTGGTGGTATATGCATTTAATCCCAGCACTGAGGAGACAGAAGCAGGCAGATCTCTGTAAATTCGGACCAGCCTGGTCTACAGAGTGAGTTCCAAGACAGGTTCCAAAACTACAGAAAAACCCTGCCTTGAAGAAAAAAAAAAAAACAGCAAACATGAATGAATCCAAATGTGGCCTTTCTGCCACCCTCTAAGCCTATGTCTTCTTTCCAGTATGTGGGGATTACTGTCCCTCAAGAGCTCCATGGGAAGAACTCTCATCCCTTAACATCATAACATGCCAAATTGCATTGGCAATCATATGGATTAAAGTCTCACTGTACCTTTAAAGGAGAAACACTGAAAGGAATGCAGATTTCTCAAAACAAAACAAAAAAATAGATTTAAAATCCCGAAAGAGGAAAAGTTTAAGCACTGGAAACAAAAATGGGCAATACTTAAAATAATGAACAAATTCAAGCTTCATGTATGCAGGGTAGAGTGGCCTTGGAAACCAAGGTTCCATCAGCTTATATAAAAAAAATCATTTTACTGTTACCAGCAAGATTTTCAGATTTGATTTGTGCAGCTTTTAGTATTTGAAGTTTTGTTTGGCTTCACATACTGTCATTTTCTTTCTAACCTTTTTTTTTTTTTATTACAGAAACAAGATTTTGTTTAAAAAAAAAAGCACCCCAGAACCTTAATCATATGCATGTATAATGTCATTTTGTAGGGCTTACATTTTTAATGTAGTCTGATGGTCTAAGTCAATGTTCGCCTGAGATTCTCTAACTGAAATAACATGGAAATTTTGTAACCTGCAATTATAAAAAAACATAGTTACAGGAAAGAAATTTTTCCAGTCTCTTCTGGGAACTCTACATAACTTACTTATTGACCCCACATTTGATTTATAGCAAATGGAATGAATTGCCATCAAAATCCCCCAAATTTAATTATTCCCATAGGTCACAGATCTAAAATGTGCTGTAAGAAGTTCAGGCTAGAAGCATCTAAAATCTTTAGTGTTATCCAAGTCCTTTAATGGACAAAGAACAACAAGAAAATAATGTCAAGAAGGCTGGCTCAGTGATTTGTTTAAGATAGTAAAACATTAATTCAGAAGCCGTGCTTTCTTGCCCATCCCTTGGTCCCTCATACAAATACATTTTCTCTAAAACAGACAAAATGCCACAAATCCTCAGCATCTTAAGTTGACTGTGTTCCTTACCCTGAGAATGAGATATTTTTCAACATTAATGGTGGGTGCTGTGGGACACAGAAATTTCCATTAATTACACACTGCATTTTACAAGATCACGTCACACTAGTGAGGGAGAGAAACAGGAAAGAGAGGGGAAGTTATCTGCGTTCTAGCATATGTGCCTTAAAAGACCGCATTAGAAGGTCTGACCATCTTAGCCTTTATAAGAAGTACAATCTTTGATCTGAGATTTCATACTGAATTCGGGATTATTTATATCGAAAGATTTATTACAAATGCATGCATGTTTTTAAAGGTTTGCTTATTTATTTTATGTTCATGTGTGCTCTATTGGCATGTACGACTTTATTCAAGAAGGGGGCATCAGATTCCACTATAGATGGTTGTGAGTCACCCTGTGGTTGCTGGGAATTGAACTCAGACACTCTGGAAGAGCAGTCAATGCTCTTAACTGCTGAGCCATCTCTCCACCCCCAAGTGCATGCATTTTTACTCCAAGTTTTATAACGTTCTGTGTGTTAACATGAGAGATTTTCTGCTAAGGTATCAATTACCTGGAAACGACCTCTGTAGTGCTTTAGCTTGTAGGTTTGCTTAGGGCCAGGTCCTGAAAACAGTGTATTGTTACTTAGCTTCTTAAATGCCAACACATTTTTTCTTGGACAGTGCAGAAGAGGTTTAATTTCTGTCCAAAGGGGCAGATGAAATATAGGTTAGTTAGAAATAAAAGGGTATGTTTGAAAAGTTGTGGTTCATAATAAAAATACACTTTTAACTTCTTCTTGTATACCTATAGGTCATTTTAAAACTCAATTCTAATTTTGTTATCTAGAGTAAAATATTTAACTATTGAAAGAGATTGCTTTAAAGTAGCAACTTCAATGCCAGCTATTTATGGGACTTAGCTGGGTGACCTTGCGGAGGACTGCTGAGATAATTAGTCTGATATGTCATATAGACATTGGGCTTTAAAAACTTCCAACAGGTCATTGTAGTTTCAGGTGGGGCTGGAAACTGGCCACATAAGATGTTTGTGTTGCCATGGCTTCGCTGTCATTTCTGCCTCTGTTGCTCCTGTCCATTTGACTTAGAGCTACAGAAGCTTCTAAGTCCATGTTCTGATTTACTCTTTGTCTCTCCTTCCTCTTCTGTCTCCTAAAACTCTGAACCTTCTTGCCAAAATCATAAAGCTTCCTTTAATAAATACCTTTGCTAATTTATTTTATTCCTCCTGGCATTTAAAATATTTATGAAATGGAGACACAGCATGTGGCTTTCATACTCTTTGAATAATCTTAACCATCTCACTTTGGCTTTATTCCCTCTTTAGAATCTCATTCTCAAGTAACTCCATACTTGTCTCCCTTCTTCTTCAACCATAGGCTTTCATCTAAATCTTCAAAAAAGCATCAGGGCTATTCCTGTCTTTCTTTGGTGTAATTTCCATTGCCCTAGGAATGTAAGTTCTTACTTGGTGTTTTGTTTAGGTTTATCTTTCTATACCACCTCTCAACTGTATTATTCAATTATTTTATCTAAAATAGTAGCTCTCTTAATTTCTATTAATTCATAGTATTTTGGGTATTCTTAATTTCTATCAAACTAAAATTAAATTTGTTCCAGTTGTTGACATTTTATAAAATTTTACTCTCTCAATGAAATTCTAAAGTATGACATTTTCCTATGTCTGCATTTTCATATTTACAATGGTGCTTAGATTATCAGAGGTGTTCTGGGTGCACTGATGAATAAATTCATAACCTTACTGAACATAAATTTTTTTCTTTTCTGTTTTTGTTGTTTGTTCATTTTGTGTAATTTTGACACAATATTTCTCAGTGTGAAGTCCTAGCTGTCCTGGAACTAGCTCTGTAAACCAGGCTGGCCTTGAATTCACAGAGCTCTCCCTGCCTCTGCCTCTTGGGTGCTGGGATTAAAGGCATACACCACCATGGCCCAGAGGAAATGAAAAGTTTTCGAGAAAGAACTACTGGTACATATAGATAAACCAGGCTGTGTTCAGGATTTAGTATAATTTTATGGAAGAATGAGTGAATGTTCTATCTAGTTTTTGTTTAAGTATCACCTTCTCTCTCTAGTATTTAGTATACTAAGGGAACGTTTATTGATGTTTTAACAAAGTTTGAGGACAATGAAAGACAATTGTGATTTTTTAATTATAATAATTAAGGTTAATATTTTTACTTCTTACATTTTAATTTCTCTTGGGCAAAGACTGGCAGACACTCCTGTAATCACCTGAAGAATGATGAAAACTGCTCTAAGTGAGGAGGAAAATATTGCCTATGTTGTACAGCTTCTAGTCCCTTACTATTTAGCTAAAATCTTCATCAGTCATTAGAGAAAAATAGAATGTGTGCGTGTGTGTGTGCGTGCGTGTGTGTGTGCATGTGTGTTTGTGTGTGTGTGTGTTTGAGACAGGATCTTCCTGTGTAACCCTTAAGTTTAAAAACTTGCTCTGTCAGCCTCCCAAGTGACAACATTATAGGCCTGCACTACTACACCGTGTATTCTTTGGAAATATAATGTTATTTTATAAAAAATAAGTGAATCACTTATTATTATTATTACATGAGATATTTAAATTATTCCACCTTTCAAGCATTTAGTAATTGTAGAAAGTTTGTAGATCAGAGGGTGTAACACGATTAATAAAAACCCAGAGACAGATATTGGGGTTCATCCTGAAGGTCAGAAAAACAAAACAGCCAGACAGTGACTCTTACCTCTACCTCAATCCAAAATGGCGATCCTGCCTCCAGGAATCCTCAGAATCAGACTTTGTGTCCAAGAGCTCTCTTCTCCCATCTCATATTCCTTTCTAGTACTGGTATTAATAGTGTACACCACTACCACTTGGTTTCTATGGCAAACAAGTTTGGCTACTGGAATTAACTGCGTGTGTCATCGCTGCCTGGTCCGTAAGCCTGACCAGGGTGACTGTTTTATTCTCTGATCTTCAGGCAAACTTTATATATCAAAATACTTATGAAATTTCACTATAACAGGGCATTCATTACATTTCTTTTCCTCATTCCCAATCTTTGACAGAGTGTATAATTATTTATTGTTGATAGGAACTTGATCCTTTACCAAAAAATTATGGATGCAATTAGATTTCTCCCCTTAAGGTTCACTCTGAAAAAAATTGAAGTTGCTTTATTCATCATTCTCTTAAATAATAAACTGTAATGATAAAAATCCAAATTCTTGTTGAACAATTTCAGATCATGTAACTGCAATAGATGTTGGTTTCTGGAACTCTTACTTGTCATCTCAAAATAAAGACAGCTGTTAATAAGTTGTCAAAATTCATCAATAGCTAAAATAAACTGACTTGGAACTTTGTACTCTTCTTGGAAATTATTTTATTTGAAGTAACTTCTACAGTACTTCTACTACTAGTGTAGCCTTTACCACTGATCGGTTCTCTAGAGTAACAGAAATTGTCTCTGAGGGAGAGAGAGAAGAAGAACTTAAAATAAATCTAAGAAAATTTCCCTTCATTATTCTCTTTTGAAATAGAATATCAGTGAATAGCTATTATTTTGCCTCATATCAGTTGGTAAGATTAAAATATACCTGAATTGGAATATTTATTTCAATAAAAATGGAAAATGTTTAATTTCATATTATAACATTTTTAATTTAGTTGGGCCCTAATACCTAGTGATGTGTTATATAACATATACTTAAATCTCAAAAATGAATTCAGCAACCATTTTATATTGGTAAAGGCTAAAATTTAAAATCTCTATATTTCCTTGTTGGAAAAACGAATATTGTATTTAAAACACTGTAGGCTTCATAATCTTTCTTCCATTTTCATATATATCTTGCTTTTATAACAGTAAAAGAAAGTTAAAATTAGAAAATATGATATAGAAACCATAAAATAGGACAAGAAAAGCAGTATCTGCTTGGAATAAGTGACACTCGATGAATACCTACAAATTATCCTGATGATTCCGATAAGTTTTGCTAAACCAGTTGTGCAAGCCTGGAATTTTCAAAAGCTAAACACTCTCAAATAAGACGCCAACCATCTCGCAATCTGTTTTTTTCTTAAGAAATGCAGTGGGTGCGATGAGCACTCCTAAATAAACAAAGCCTGCTTCAGGGAAATGTCATTTTACATGTGCAAACACCTGTGCTGCACTTCAGCCCTTCTGGAGAAAGTTTCCTCATTCTGTGCTGTGTTTGCTTGTTCCTCAGCGGGATCTGCTGATGCTAATGGACTCACAGCAGTGCATCCTACATCAGTTATTACAGGTCTAATTCAGTTATTAACATTTCATTAATGGACAAGCCCCCTCGCTGCCGGCAAGGCTGTGTAGATATTGATGAGCTCTGCTTGAAGAAGCTAGTCAGTAAGGTGGACTGTTTCTGGCCGGGAGTGCTTGCGTCAGCTTGCCCTGGAAGATACAGGGAGTTTGCTGAGATTGTGTCTGTAGCTCCATTATAACCAACTAGAGAATGTAAGAGCTTTGATCTCCACCCTGGAAGATTCTGATAAATTTTATCAACATCCCAGGAAAGATAGCTTACTAATTATGAACCCCTGATGGGAATAAAAGCAAAATATCATGCTTTTGTCCCATATAAATATTGTAGACCATTTACTGATGTGAATTATAATTTGTTTTCAGCTACTAGGTACACAAACTTGAAGCATTTGAATGAAGATGTAATTTAAGCTTTTATTTCCCTTCAACTGTATTACAGAACAGCATGGCAGGACTACTGCCTCAGTCACTTTGTATACTTTTCCACCTCTAGCCATCCCTTCCCAGGTTTGAGCCTAATAACTCTGTCAATGTACAAATGTCAAAAAACCAATGGATTCCATGTGGTAAGGCCAAGTTGCCATGCAAACTGACATTTCTGTGTGATGTTGTAAGAGCTTTTGGTACAGAACTAAGCCTGGTTCTCTCAGGGGCACAGTGTTCACACTCTAGGATGTTTGACCACCTACAGGTCTGCAGCTCCCTTTGCTGGTTCCTGCCCTTTTCTCAATACCTGCAGTTTGAAATAGACTTTCCAAACTTCATGGCTAAATCCAAGCAAAGGGTGTGAAGTACCATTTCTGTACATGAAACTTCAAATCTAGTACATATTTTTTTACTCCAATATCCTTTTGTGATCGCCAGAAAGTTACAAAAAATAATTTTAGATTTTTTTTTATTGATTCACTCTCTAGGCTACGTTAGTAAGATCAAAGAACTTCCTTTAACCTCTACTTTCTTCTCTGTGGAATAAAGTTGTTGAACTATTTGATCTCCAAGGCCTCTTCCAGCTGTAAAATTCTATGACTGGGATTCTAAACTCTGCATAAAGCTGGACAATCGGATCTTCGAATATGGGCTGTATCCCCAGTTCTCCTATTAAACAAATTGCTGTCTTCCTGCGCAACTGTGGCTTGAAATGTATTATGTCATACCAATTTCTAATGCGAGTGCTTTGTGGAAATTACTAATTTGATACCACAATTATATTTGCAATGTAAAATTATTAAGTATATCCATATTGCTTATAACTGTACATTGAGCTTATATTGTTGCAATAAAGTGTGTTTAAACTCCATTACATAACCTTATTGTACTCGCTAATAGAATCCACAATTTAAATGGGGAAAAAGGAGAGGGAAATCAAAAGAAATTGATTGTGGAAGGTCAAAGCCTACTCCGAGGTTTCAAGGGAATGAATAGAGAGACTTCCATAAGCACATTTCAATCGTGTTTATGGTCAATGCATTCTAAGCATGGTCCCCAAAAGGAATAAGGTAAGAAGTCACTTGAAAACATTTTGAATGAGATATCTATAAAATGTATTCTGCCAGGTAGTGGTGGCACAGGCCTTTAAACCCAGCACTTGGGAGGCAGAGGTGAGTGGATCTCTGTGAGTTCAAGGGCAGCCTGGTCTACAGAGCAAGATCCAGGACAACCTCCCTCTAAAAACAAAATAAATAAAGAGAGAGAGGGGGGCAGAGAAGTAGGCAACAATTATAACTTCTTTCTCTGAGCTTCACACAGATCTAGGATGTCTTTGCTTATTAAAGTATAAACAAAGCAATATCTACTTAATCAAAAATGATGGCAGTGTGAAAGAACGTGGAATTGTTCACTGAAAAGTCTTAACTTTGTTCTTTTGAAGTAACCATTTGGTTTCATTTTGAGTTTCTTATAACTAGAAGCTTTCATTCCTTTCAGATAGCAATGTTTCAAGTTCATAAACTCTATAGATGCAGATGTGATCCCTGTTAAAAATAATAAAAGCCCAACACAACTTAATTTCTAAATGTGTAAAGAAATACATGGAGTAGAATGTTTAGGTTGAAGTTGCAGTATTTATCAAAATCCAAACAAAGAGTAGAAGACAAAAAAAAAAAACATAAATCCTCTCATCAGTAGACATGATGATAAATATCTATCAGCTAATATGTGCTAAGAGTATAAGCTAATATTTCATATTCTCCTGCATATTATCATATTCGGTGTAGGCTAGTTTTATGTTCACTTGACAGGAGGTAAAGTCGTCTGACAGCAAAGGGACCTCAATCAAGAAAATGCCTCCATAAGACGGGGCTATCGGAAAGTCTGTAGAGCCTTTTATTTAGTGGTTTACAGGAGAGGGCCCAGTCCACTGTGGATGGTATCATCCCTCGCTCGATGGTCCTGAGTTCTGTGAGACAGCAGATTGAGCAGTTCAATAGAAGTAAGTCAGTAAGCAGCATTCCTCCATGACCTTTGCATCAGTTTCCACCTCCAGGTCTTGGCGTTGTTTGAGTTTCTGTCCTGCCTTACTTCAGTAATGAACAGTGATTTGGAAATGTAAGTCAAATTAACCCTTTCCTGACTATGTTGCTTTGGTCATGGTGTTTCACCATAGCAATAGAAAACCTAAGACACATGCATATAGCATAAATATATTTTATTTTAACTCAGTACCTTCCTATTAATGAGTCTCTACTTACTTTATAATTATAATTTTATCAAGTACCATAGCAGAAACGTTTCCTCATATTAGATCATTTTCTGTCTTCTTTGTTACCAGATCTCCATGATGTGATCTATGTACACTGTTCTACAGGGCTCATGTAACACTGGCCTCTACTCTGCCTTCAGCAAGGCAAACACCTCAGCTCTTTCTGGGACACTAGTGTCTCTTTGAGAAACTCTCACAATTTGTACTGTTGCCTAGGAGTCTCTTTTAAGCCCAAACCATTGTGATGTTAATTCAGAGAACATCGCATAAATATAGCAAGAATTGAAGGTATGAGAATTGTTATAAAAATTTAATTGTTGACTATATTGGAAATTTTCTGACTAATTAATGATGTAGAGTGAATTTTCTTTCTTTTCTCAGAAGTCCTAAGTTGAGGCTCTAACCCTCAATGTAATGACATTTGGAGCTCAGGCTTAATTATATTTAGATGAGGTTATGAGACAAAGCCCTTATGAAATGATTAATGCCCTTATAGACAAGTTCAACAGAGGTACCTCTCTCTCTCTCCCTAATTTTTTTTTTGGGACAATGTTTTTCTATATAATAATCCTAACTCTCCTGAAACTCACTCTGTAGACCACACTGGCCCAAAACTCACAGTGATCTGCCTGTCTCTGCCTCCTGAGTTCTGGGATGAAAGGCATGTGCCATCACCATTTGATAAGTTGTATCTCTTTTTCTCTCAAGAACCCAGGGAGAAGTTTGTCATCTGAAGATCAAGAACATAATCCAGAGTTTTAGCTTCCCTATATCAATATTCTAGGCTGAGTCTTCCCCACCAGAACTACGAGGAAAGAGTATGTGTGTTTTTCAAGTCACCCAGTCTATGATAACATTTCCTGGCATCCTGAGCAGACTAATGCACTTAATAGCTTCACATTTTTTCCTAATACATTGTCTAGTATTTCAATAACAGAATCGAGCAGCCAGGAAATATGGCAGGCTTGAATATTCACACCTATCTTGATTTTTTTAAATTTGTTTTCCCATCCATCCATACATTTTCCTATAATATAATATAATATAATATAATATAATATAATATAATATAATGCAGGAGATGCTAGAGAGATTACTCAGTTGCTGTAGGATTTATAGCACAAGCATAAGAACCTGAATTTTCCCACAAAACTCATACAAAGTTTCTTGTAAAACCAGATCTGGATTGTAGGGACTGTAAGGGGAGTAGGAATCAAAGTAATTGGTCAATTAGACTATCCTAATTGCTGAGCTCTCTATATTCAGTGAAGAGCTAGACGCTGTCTCAGAAATGAGGTGGAGATAGCTATAACAGGACATCAGATGTTGATTAATCTCTTGCTTCCATACACATATGCATATATGTGTTTGTGCTCCAGAGCACAAACATTCACAAATACACATGCACTTTCTCTCTCTCTCTCTCTCTCTCTCTCTCTCTCTCTCTCTCTCTCTATCTCTCTCTCACACACACACACACACACACAAATGCATACACACACATGCATGTACACATACACACACACACACAAACAATATTACCTAGGTATAAAACAAAACTGAGAAAATATCTCATCATTAAATTTTGCTCATAAATACCCAAACATTAATATTTTTAGTATCATTCTTGTTTTTGAAGTGGAAGTCCATTTTGCATTATTGAAACAAAGGCTATTTTAATATCTCCCGTTCCTCCTAATCCAGTCAATAGGGTTTATAAGATGGGTGAGTTTGTATTTGCAAGCAAAAGAGAATTTCAACTTACCTTCTATGGGCAATTAGCTTAAACCAGAAGGATGAAGATTGATTTAACTTTACCATATTCACATTGTGGCATGGGCGATGTTATTAGTGGCCATACAATTGCTTAGTTCTATGTGTGTGGATTATTTCAATAAATGATCCCTTGAGCCAGAGATGCTGCAGGTTAACTGTGTTAACTATATGCTGTCTGAGCAAATGTTTCATCTTGTTTGGTCTGTATTTATTGCTTTTTAAATCCAATTAGGGTCTCGCTGGTCTTATATTTCACCCAACAGTGAGAAACGAATGGTCAATGGTCACTGGACTCTGAAGGAGAGACTCAGTTCTTCACATAGCTGAAATAATTCAAAAACTCAAATTAGCTCCTTCCCTCTTTATTTAAAATATAAAACACGTATATTCTGATTCCCACTCACTTTTATTAGCCTTAGGACTATCCCAGGTTTAAATAAGTATTTTTCTAAAGTATTGAAAAATAATCATCCAGGAAGAAGAGAACTCCCTGGAGCTGCGGAATTGATCCCACACAGGAAGTGGACAGGATAGCTGGTTAATCACTTCAGCTGGGTCTGGAACAAGATTGGGTGAGAAGGTGAAGTCAGTCAGGTGTCAGGGTTTCCTGTGTGATTCCACATGACTGCTCTCGGGAGTAACGGCTGCGAGCCATCAAGTTCTGTCAAGTGGAGAGGGTTTTCTATCGTGATCAGATACTTGCCTTGCCTTCACTCTTCAAAGCTGTGAAACAGCAACGGGGTCATGAGCACAGAAAGATTGTTGATTTGGATGAAATTTACACTCTAATACTAGCTAAACAAAATCTCTAAAGAGACAAACACTTTGTGCACTTTTATAAATAATACATTTTAAATTTAGATATGATGTGTGTCTTTATTTTAGAATGCCCACAAAGGTTAGGAAACTAGTGAGGTACCACGGGAGAGAGGGGTCTCCCAAGGAACTAGAATAAAATGTTAAAGGGAGAAAGTGGAAATAGGGAACAGGGAGGATAAAGTGGAATGGGAGAAAGGAAGACGGGTAGAGGAGGGACTATGGGGAGTGATTGAACTTTAAACACCTTTTGAAAAAGCCATGTTGAAAACCTACCACTGTGTCAACTTCCTAAAATATGTACTTATACATATTTTAAATTCTATATGGAAATGATTTACCCTAAAATTAGGGAACAATACCCAACTAAAAACCATATGCTACTAAATAAAACTCCTCACACAAGGAATAGTTGTCTTTTTTTCTTTCAGTTGTTAGTCAGTGGGTTCCTATAGACTTCCCAAACATTATAGGCGAATGTCAATGCATGGGTTACCCTCAAGAATTTGCTAAGAGTCTATTGGTAAATATATCACATACTTGAATAATAGAATATGGGGAAATCTATCTGGTATTCAACTGGAAGCTTTATCCCTACTGGCTAACATTTGTAATGCCGGGAGATGTTTTGTATATTATTGGAGGAGAAAATTAATCACTAATCTTCTTAAATATGAACCATAAGAGCTACAGTATCAACCTGCCTGGCAAGATAGGCCTATTGGTGCAATGATATGGGATTCCTTTCTGTATTCTGTGAATATGTTTTATTGCTATTGGTTAATAAGGAAGCTGATTTAGGCCAATAGCTTAAAAGAGTAATGTCAAGCAGAAAATCCAAACAGAGATGTAGAGAGCGAGAAGGCAGACTCAGAGAGACGCCATGTAGTCACTGAAGGAGACAGATGTTGGCTGGAACCTTACCAGTAAACCTTGAGCCTCGTGGTAATACACAGAATTAATGGGTTAATTTAGGATGTAAGGCTGGGCACTGGTGGCACATGCCTTTAATCCCAGTACTCAGAAGACAGAGGCAAGTGGATCTCTGTGAGCAAATTGGGAGCATGGGAACCATGGGAGAGGGTAGAATGAGAGAGAAGAGGAAGGGAGGGTCCAGAGAAAAATTATTAGCTCACTAAAATCAATTTTAAAGAGCTTAAAAAGAATATAAGAACCCTAGGTGGTGGTTCTGGGAAAGAGGGTTTTTTACACCGACAAGACCTATTTACAGATGAATTCACAGAGATTATGACAGTATTCATCAGATCTACATAAGAAGAAACCAAACAACCCACTGAAGACAAGGAAAGGTGAATAGAGAGTCCCACAACTAGCAGGAAACTTAGCTGCATTTCATTGCTTTTAGAAGAATGAGAGTTAGTAAGTTAGTTAGTTAGTTTTCCAGTAGGGTGACACATGGTATATTGACTGCTGTCCAGGAGAGGATCCATGCCCGGAGTAATCAGCCAATACAAATCAGACAAGTTGTGGTTTATTTTTAAAGAGAGAGAGAGAAAAAAAGAAATGGGAGCTGGGAAAGCATTACATTGGATAGCTGTGTGTGTTGGGAGGTGAAGGAGGAATTTGGGAAGAGCTGGGGCAGGGAAATTAATATTACCAAAATGCCTTATATGAAATTCTGGAAGAATACATAGTGCCGCACACAGAGACACCCCTCCCCCTGCCCCACTTCCCGCCTGCACTCTAGGCGCTAGAACCCAGTTCGTGAGCTTCTGGAGGTTGAGGAAACACACAGAGACAAACCAACACATGGACCTCCAATCACTGGTACCAAAAGCCCCCTTTAATAACACCATGGAGGCATAAATACCCTGCAGTCAATGGCCAACAGATGAAAATCCCATCCTCTGATCCTCTAAGCTAGGCACAGCTTCTAGTAACTTCAATTAGAAGGCTCAAGACAAGGAAGGGCAGCTGAAGGCCAGGACTTAATTGGTCCCAACAACATAGAATCATTATTTTAAAGATAATTGAATATTTTTGTGACATACCAACATGAATTCATAGTCATAGGATGATATAACAGAAAGTCACACAATAATCTGACCAATTCTCAAAAGTATCTTTACCTATTTGATGAGGTTTGGTGAAAGTTAGGAAATAATTCATCAGCATAACTTTGTGGGTTATAGTAAAATATTGCAAACAATACAAAAAGATAAAGTGAAGTAAATTCCTAATTACAAAAAAAGGAAATGCAACAGCTTTCACATATGCCTTGAAAAGAAAAGGCTTTCCTCAGTGATGACAATTATATTTAACATAATGAAGCTGAAGTTCATAAGCCAAGTCATTTAGTGCTTGCCTCATTGTCTTGAGTCTCAGAAAAGATTTGGACTTTGAACTCGAAAATTATTGAGACTGGTAAAGACTGTGGAATATTTTTACCTCAAAGGAAGTTCAGTTTGCAAGAAGCCTGTAGAACCCAGGGAATAGAATTTAGAGATTTGAATGAAAATGGTACCATAGGCTTATATATTTGTTTATTGGATCCCAGTTGGAAGAACAGTTTTAGAAGGATTAAGGGGTGTGGCCTCATTGGAGAGGTGTGTCACTAGGTTGGGCTTTGAGGTTTCATAGGGCTTATCATTCCCAGTCTTTCTCTTACTGTCTTCCTCCTCATTGAGGATCCTGATGTGAACTCTCAGCTGTTCCAGCCAGCATACATTTTCTCTCCATCACAGTCTCTAAACCTCCAAAACTATAAGATCTATCAAATAACTTCTTTTACAAGTTACCTGGTTCATGGAGTTTTGTCATAGCCATAGAAAAATAAGACTGCCTTCAGGGCTTGCAAATTTTATTACAGTCTCAGTCACGAATGTTCATTCATAAACTTTCTTATGCTTGAGCTTTGAGACATAAAGAAAAGTCAAGACCAAAGGAATAGGGACTAAAGAGCACTGACTTTTCTTCAAGAGGTCCTGAGTTCAATTCCCAACAATCACATGGTGGCTCACAACCATCTATAATGAGATTTGATAGCCTCTTTTAGTGTGCAGGCAAACATGGAGACAGAACACTTTATATATAATAAATAAAATAAATTAAAAAAAACAAAGTAGCAATGCATGAGATATTGTTAGAAATACAAAAACAACAGCCTTCCCTTATTGTTTGTGAGTATAGTGGTAAAACTACTTAGAAAAAAAAGCAGTTCTTCTCATATCAATTTTACACTAGACTCTAATAATACATAGAACAGGGTCACTAAGCCAATAAAAACACAACAGCCACTTAATCATTTAGTAAGACTTACTTCTTGCACGATCCCATCTCATTAAAAATTTCAATATTGCTTTTAATAGTACCTTTGTGGTTTAAATGAGGGGATAATGCCTGGTGACTCAGATGATCAAGGGCATGGCACGGTGCTGTATTTAACAATCACACCAATAAGTAGATGAATGAAAGTCTGGATGAATGGTTTCATGGAATCAGGAGTTGTTTTTGAAGTTTATCATGTTTTTTTCTGTCATAATATTTCTGATTAAAGTTCCAAGAGGCTGTGGTTTTGCTGAGTATTACTATAAAGGCTTGCAATTGGCTTTGTTTCTTTTTCAAAAAAATGCTGTAGATTTTTGATTTATTTTTATTGTCTTTTAAAGTTTTATGGGTTTTTTTTGTTGTTGTTCTTTTGACTCCATTTTGTAACTAGACCTTTTCCAGGTATGTTCAGCAATTTATAGTACCAACCTCAGTCTTCACCCTACTGACAGTGAGGCATTACCTGCTTGCACAAAAGGAGGAAGCACTTAGTGCTTCACCTACAAACATACTAAACAAGGTCACTGAGCAGCAGGCTCCAACCTTTCACTTGCCTACTCAGAAGCTATGGCACCACATTTTGAAGATGAAGGGTTTAATTTTCAAGGACTTTCACAATTATCGTTGCTAAGGATCTGCCTGAACCACCTCATGACTTTGAATAAAACTTTTAGCATAATGGAAATGCAGAAGAAAGTATTTAGAAGTACCAATAAGCAAAATAATATCTATGTGTGATGGTATATAAGAATTCATAAAGACTAAGAAAAGGGATACAGTATTGACACGATATTGCAGTTATTAAAACTCCTGTTTGAACTGACATTTGCTGCTGTCACCGACCATGTTAATTACCCTACTGTCTTGTAAGGAAAGATCAGTCAAACAGGTAAAAGTACAGCGATTCAATTAAAATGAAAACCCTTCAGATCCTACTAGCATACCTGAGACGTTAGTAAGTTAATTTCCAAATTAGTCCTTTCTCTTCCTCTCTAAGCTTGTCTGTTTATAGAGTACGAATGTTTTTATAGCAATGTGCTCAAATTTTGTGCTATTCAGCACAGTATTTTGCTTGTTGATAAATAAAAGAAAGTATTTTTCATGCCTAGAATGGGAGAAAAGTCTACAGTCAAACTTTACCCACACTTCATTTTAACACTTTCTTTATTCATTTAGAATTCTCCTGGGAGAAACTTAAAGTACAGTGGCCAGCACAGCAGTTGTAACTAATGGACTGGTGACCATGGATCCTTTAGCATGAGCCCTTTAGTGCCCGTATTCTACCCACATGGCATTTCTGTAGAGGAATGGCCATTCAGGGAAGATAGTATCAGAGAGGATCTGTGGTACATCCAATTCTAAACAAAAAATATTATAGCTAAATAATGTATAATTTCATCTGAAATCAATATACAGCAAATTCAACATGCCAATGTGTGCATGGTTAGCATACATATGCATTTTACATATAAATATATGCAGAGGAAACATCTATAGACATTTTCCTTATGAATGTATTTCTTTGCCTGAAATTGATGTCCTCTTGAAAAAACTTGTAACTGCCTAGCAAGTCCCCACCCTCAGTGAATTAGCTGCTATTTGAACTTCTTAAAAAATAAGTTCTTTCAAACTTATTTTATATTTGTGAGGATTTTGCCTGTGTTAATGTATGTCCCACAAAATAAAATGATCAGAGACAACAACTTGTTGGGTTTTTTGTTGTTGTTGTTGTTTGGTAAAAATTTTTAAAAGGAAGAAAGAGAATGGTTTGTCTTTCTCTGCTTCAAACTATTTGAGGTTCTAGGAGAGAAATCTTGAAAACTACATGCTAGAGGAGTAATTTGAAGGTTCGCTCATGGCGGTGACTGATCTGTGTCCACACTGGCTGATACTTGTGGAGGTCTTTTATTTACAACATTGGAGTATCTCCTATTGGAAGTAAGGCAGCAATTGCCTTTTAGGACTCAACATTAGAAATCACACAACAGTATGTGTATACATGACTTCTGCATTTTCAGGGGAGAGCAAATCGAGCATAGTTTTTGATGAGCAATGAGACTCTCACTGTATAATATGAGAGATCCTGCTTGGACTATTGAAAACTATAATGTGATTTTCAGTAACATCCTTCACACTAAGCAGAAACAGTGTTTTTTTTTTTCAGATAACAATCATAGATCTCGTAAAAAAGAGGAACTCGAACTCTTTAAGGGATATTGTAGTAGGGTAAACTCGAACAAAATTATAAAATTTTAGTGAAATTATATGGTAATCTTTCTTGTCTGGAGATTGGATAAAATTCAAGTTTGGGGCATGAAAATGACAATCATATTATGCTCCTAAAATATCTATCCCTTTTTCTTTGCATGTATGTATGTATGTATGTATGTATGTATGTATGTATGTATGAATGAATGGATATATTTATTTATTACCTAATATGCATGTGGGATAATATGTTTTAGTGCATGTTTGAGAAGACCTGAAGGCTACTTGAGATAATTTACTCTCTCCTTCCATCTTAACTGTTCTAATTTCCAGGATAGTCAGCATATGCTTTTACTATTTTAGCCATATTGCTGGTCCCAGATCTATCGTGTTCAGGACCATGCTGGCAAAAAACACAAAGGAGGTAACAGTGAGTAAATGAGAAAATTATAGTTCAACCCAAGGTGAACAACAATTTTCTTCAGTTTCTAATATAACCAGAACATATGCATGAATTATGAGACTAAGAGTTTTACTTTTTCCAACACAAAAATGATTGGGCAGGATTTATATTGGGATGCATTGGTATTTTTCAACATTCTCTAGGAACTTGTGGATATACATCTGTTCATATCATATGTGATGCCAACAACAGACCAAAGAATTGGTGACTGTATGCATTTATTTGGAATGTATAACAGGGACAACAGGGAAGTCAAAAGCAACTGCTTCACTGAAAAGCCTATGCAAGGTGAAGTGACAGCAAGTGAGAGAATGGGGAGTTTCCTGTACAGTTTGTTGGCAACTTCACTGAAGAGACTTCCTCTCATTCGCCAGAGTGTCCTCTTCCCTAGTAATTGTGCACTATTTGCAGAATCTGAAGAGCGCCTCAGCTTGTGTGTTTTATACATCTCATGAACATCCTGGTTCTTTCAAGTTTAAGGAGCTTACTGTAGGCTGTTACTTTCCACTTCAGTACAGGAAAGAACTATCTCGAAGAGGAGGAGAAAGCCACCCAAAGATAAGTAACAATCTAAACAGAAATGGGTGAAGAGACAGGTTCCAAGAACTCAGTAAGCATAGGGAGAAGAAAGCAATGAAAGCACCCTTTCATTATTGGCAATGGAAGGAGTTGATGCACCAGACAATGCAGCAGAGAGTTCTTTCCACTGGGAGTCTGAGCCACTCTCCCAGCAGAGCGGTCTTTTGCCAGTCAGTGGCACATTGTGGTGTTGCTGTCTGAGGCAAAAGATGCAACTCAGTAGGAAAAATCAAGGATGAAGTCCAAGCTGAAAGATGTCTCCCCTGGATTCTAACAGCAGCAACTCATGGAAAGACTATGCCAAATCCTTATGAGCAATGTCCACAAGGTGACAAGGACATCCAAACTTATTACCTCTATCCTTTTACAGAATTAGAAAGGGGGGCAGTTCTGAATGCAACAAATTTTATGGTGCCTCAGGAACTCAAAATTGGACCCCTCAAAGATGGACCCAAGACTCATCCTTTCTTTCTTCCATCTAACCAGTACCAGAGTATCCTATATGCTCACAAAGCTGAATGTCAAGTCTACTGAAAAACCATGAACTGAACTTGGCTATATTTTCCCTGTCTATTCCAACGTGGAGTTGTTTCCTATGCATAGCTGGAGAGCAAACCTGCTGTAAATTTGAATGTTACAGGTTAATGCTCATCTTAAATGCATAGAAAAGTCACTTAAATATATCTTAAAACCTGTTTGGCAAGGTGTGTGAATGAAATATTCAAAACTTAGCAAAAGAATGTGTTTTTTTCCCAGTTTTTCTCTCTGAGGCAGTTGTATTTTTAGAGTAGTAATAACAAATGTTTGTGGAGGAAAATCACTGTGAGAGAACATGACATTCTGATAACAATGACCTTTTTTCCTTCAATACATATCTTTGAAATCATCTGTGACATATGTGGTTCTTGTAACACTGACCAATTTTTAAGGACCAAGTATCATTTTCTGGATCTTTGCTTGAAACAAATTTCTTAAATTTACTACCTACACAACCAATATCTTTCAGAGGATGTTGATTTATTTATGCAAAAAGCAAGATAATAGAGAGTGGCACCAGGGAATTATTTCCTTTCTGCCCTGAGCCTTTGAATCATAGGCTCCATCATGCTGTTCAGCTGTTGACTCTGGACAGAGTCCAGAGCAGCACAGCACTGCTGAAGATGCCAGAGAGATACACCTCCCTATAGCAAACAAAACAAGACTTATCTACTCCATAAGCTCAGGAGGATAACAGAGTGATTTGTACTGCAGTTGATATGCAGAACATTCATCCTTAATTTTCAGTGTCGGTCAGGGGCACTTGTAGTTCACAAGATGGCTTATTGCTCTCCCAGGAAGTGGAAGGAAGGCAGGCTTTTAGAGAACACTTTGTGTATCGTTGCTGATTGCACCCTAATGTGGTTAGGCACACAGAAATGATTTCTACAATTAGCTTTGCTAGACTTTCTTTCCAAGGAGGTCAAGGGCAATACTAAAGAATAACAAAAACTGATTGCATGTCCCAAGGCCCATGGTGGAGCAATAGGATACCTACTGTTCTCATTGTCCGTCAAGCATCTCTCTGCTAGTAACTGCACAGGTAATGACACTGGTGTGTTCCTCTCATTTTCTGTGCTGAGAGTGTTAAGATTGCTGTGTTTTCAGAACTTGCTCACAGCTCTGACGGGCAGCGTAGTTATGTTTGTAGTCGCTTCCCAGGACTAGGGATCCTGCCAGGTATTGCAGCTGTGCAAAAGGATGAAGTCTCGTTTTGTGGGAGAGACTTCATGAGATTGCCTTGCAGTTTCAGAATGGAGAAATACTTGGCACTTCAGGAAGAAAGAAATTGTTCTGAATTTGTTTTGGCAGAACTTCTTCATGCCAAAAAAAAAAAAAAAAGTGCCTAGAAAGCATGATGATTGTGGCCCAAGTTGTTCCAAGCCCCAGTGCTTTGAAAGGAAATTGCAGCAATTGTTTGAAGGTGTGCACATCTGTCCAGGTTGGATGATATGACCAGGAAGTTGATGTCTTTGTTCAGTGTGTTTTTCGTTGTCATGTAGGGAGTGGAACATGTAAGTGAATCCAAGAAGCCTTCCATTCGTGGCCAGACGGGCCTTGATTTATTTCTAAAGGGTTTATTATAGTCTTGTTTGGCAAGGGAAGAACAAGTGAATGAATACAAAAGCTAACAGAAAATACAGAGAGATATTTTAGGTTATTTTTAAATGTTTATTGTTTTAATGCTCAATTTAAAATAGAACAGCACTCTGAGAAGCTGACTTTATTCCTGCTGGTAACTGAGCCACATGAAGACTGAAAATAATGATTTTTTTTAAAAGGGGGGTAATTTAGATTTTTTTTCCTGCATCTGCCTATCTGGATTACATTTGGGGGCTGACTTCCTCTCTTTGTCCTGTGTTTTCTTTTTTTTTTCAGAAAACTTTGCTTCTGTACCTGTAATGCCTTCTCATCTTCACCAAAGTTCTCTAGTTTACATTATACCACAGAGCCAAGCCATGCAGATATTGGGCAAATCCCAGGTGTTCAAGAAATGGGAGAATGGAAGGAAATCTTTTTTGTTTGTTTGTTTTTGTTTTTGTTTTTTCTCATTTTTTTTATTAAAAATTTCCATCTCCTCCCCTCCTCCTCCCCCTTCCCTCCCCTCCCTTCCACCCATACCCCCACTCCACCTCTCTCCAAAGACAAAGAGCCATCAGGGTTCCCTTCACTTAAGTCCAAGGTCCTTCCAGCTCCCCCTAAGTCCAGGAAGGTAAGCAACCAAACTGACAAGGCACACAGTGAGCCGTCCATGCTGTAGAGTTCATGCTCATTGCCGTTGTCCTTGGTTTCTCAGTCCGCCTCCACCGTCAGCCACATTCAGAGAGTCCGGTTTGGTTCCCTGTTCCATCAGTCCCATTCCAACTGGACTTGGTGGTCTCCTGTTAGATCTGTCCCACCGTCTCAATGGGTAAACGCACTCCTCACGGTCCTGACTTCCTTGCTCATGATCTCCCTCCTTTTGCTCCTCATCAGGACCTTGGGAGCTCAGTCCGGTGCTCCTATGTGGGGCTATGTCATTTTCTCCATCCAATGCCAAGTGAAGGTTCTATGGTGATATGCAAGATATTCATGAGTATGGCAATAGGATCTGAACATTTCTGGCACCCTCTCCTCAGCTGCCCAAGGACCTAGCTGGGGGCGTCTTCCTGGACACCTGGGAACCACTCTAGAGTCAAGTCTCTGCCAACTCTAGAGTCAAGTCTCTGCTTAACTAAGATATATAATTCCTTGTTCCCATATCCACCCTTCCTATATCCCAACCATCCTATTCCCCAAGCTCTTCCCATCCTCCACTTCACACTTTTCTCTCCCCATTCCCCCTCCCCCCATCCCACCCCACCCCCATGTTACCATTTTTTGTCCGGCAATCTTGTCTACTTCCAGTATCCAGGAGGATAACTATATGTTTTTCTTTGGGTTCACCTTCTTATATAGCTTCTCTAGGATTTTTTTATGAATTATAGGCTCCATGTCCTTTATTTATGGCTAGAAACCAATTATGAGTGAGTACATCCCATGTTCATCTTTTTGGGCCTGGGTTACCTACTCAGGATGGTGTTTTCTATTTCCCTCCATTTGCATGCAAAATTCAAGATGTCATTGTTTTTTACCGCCGAGTAGTACTCTAATATGTATATATTCCACACTTTCTTCATCCATTCTTCCACTGAAGGGCAGCTAGGTTGTTTCCAGGTTCTGGCTATTACAAATAATGCTGCTATAAACATAGTTGAACAAATGCTTTTGTAATATGATTGGGCATCTCTTGGGTAAATTCCCAACAGTGGGATTGCTGGGTCCTGGGGTAGGTGGATCCCAAATTTCCTGAGAAACCTCCACACTGCTTTCCAAAGTGGTTGCACAAGTTTGCATTCCCACCAGCAATGGATGAGTGTACCCCTTACTCCACATCCTCTCCAGCAAAGGCTATCATTGGTGTTTTTGATTTTAGCCATTTTGACAGGTGTAAGATGGTATCTCAATGTTGTTTTAATTTGCATTTCCCTGATTGCTAAGGAGGTTGAGCATGACCTTAGTGTCTTTTGGCCATTCGAACTTCTTCTGTTGAGAATTCTCTGTTCAGTTCAGTGCCCCATTTTATAAATGGGTTAATTAGCATTTTAAAGTCTAGTTTCTTGAGTTCCTTATATATTTTGGAGATCAGACCTTTGTCTGTTGCGGGGTTGGTGAAGATCTTTTCCCAGTCAGTAGGCTGCCTTTTTGTCTTAGTGACAGTGTCCTTTGCTTTACAGAAGCTGCTCAGCTTCAGGAGGTCCCATTTATTCAATGTTGCCCTTAATGTCTGTGCTGCTGGGGCTATACGTAGGAAGCGGTCTCCTGTGCCCAAATGTTGTAGAGTACTTCCCACTTTCTCCTCTTTATTAGTTTTTTTCATTATGGAATATCAATAACTACATCCTGAAAAAGACACTGTTCTAGAAAGTATATCCTTTCAAGGAGGCAAAATTGATCACTCATAAATGTACAATAAATTACATATCAGATCTCCTTTAGAGACAGTCTTTGTTTCCATATTTCTAAGACATTGCAAATTGATGAGTTCTTGCAATGTTTGCTATTTTTTGGTGTAGGATGTCCTTCTCTCTATGTGTTGCTTTCATTGGTTAATAAAAGAACTGCTTTGGGTCTATAGCAGAGCTGTAGGGGTACAGAGGAGGCAGCGAAAACTAAATGTTATGCTGGGAGAAAGAAGGCAGAGTGAGAGAGAAGCCATGGATCTTCTGCCTGAGACATACGCCAGTTAGAATCTTTGCCGGTAAGCCACTGCCATGTGGCAATGTACAGATTAATAGAAATGGGTTAAATTGAGATGTAAGAGTAAACCAATAAGAAGCTAGAGCTAGTGGGCCAAGCAGTGTTTTAATTAATACAATCTCTGTGTAGTTATTTTGGTTCTGGGCAGCCGGGACAAACAAGCAGCCCCTTCTTACATGATTTAAATAATTAGTAATATAAACTGTGAAAATATGAAATATTAAACTTTACTGTTAAAATGTGAAATTGGAATCAAGATCCTAGTATGCACCACAAAGACAGATTTTTTTTAAAAAAAAAAAGTCTCAGAACTAAAAAAAAAAAAAAAAAATTAAGCAAAGTAATAATTAAAAAGAAATGCAACATTTACCTTTTTCATTTTTCTGTATTAAAACTCTTCACAAATACAGTTATATACAAGATTAATCTTAGATTAGTAATTAAGAGATATCAGGGAAAGCTCTAAGGTAAATATTACATTCAGGGCTGTCATTCTAGTCTTTTTGTAAAATATAGCATGTTTTAATTGCCAAAGATATCAAGATTCAAAAATGCTCTATAGAATAATGACTTAAAATGTACAAATAAGGCTGAACAGATTGCTCAGTAGGTGAAATATATGCCTTATGCTCCCAAGATCCATCCCCAGAACATGCATAAATAATTCATTGGTGTATGTTCTTATTCTTAGGTCTGGGGACGCAGAGACAGGAAGATCCTGGAACATACTGGTCTTGTAGTCTAGCCCAGTTGGAAGTTCCAGGGCAGTGTGACCTTGTCTCAGAATACTTAGACAAACCTAAATATGATAACCAATGGTGTTTTCGGGTCTCCATCTACTTGCAGATATATTTCCATGCCCACTTGAACAAACATGTAGACCTCAGTATACAGAAGTACACACACACACACACACACACACACACACATACACAGGTACACACAAAACATCTAAATAAGTTTCTTTCTTAATAATATTAATAGTCCATTATTAAGATATACTACCTCCCATATACTATCTTCAATATTAGGGTACCAGTGTCCATTAAACACCCATGATTTTCTGATAAAGATGAAAACATCAGCAAATGGGGAAATGGGTGTTTCCAGAGCCTCTAACCTGACTGAGGCTTGAGGCAAGTCTGGCAGAAGTTCTTCTTACAATAGGGATCAGAGTGTCAAAATAAGCCGTTCTTTTCTTCTGATATCTGTCTGTTTACAGACAACGATGAAGCATTTGCAATAATGAGGCACATTGTAGAAGGGATATTGTAATGACCAGAGGTAGAGGATTTTAGTATGAACAAGAAGATGTAGAGAGAAAAGCCATGACAAAGGCCACTAACTATAACAAGGCAGAGACTGCTCATTCATCTCCCAGCTGTCCAGACCCAAATAATCACACAGAAATTATAGTAATTGCAGCACTGTTTGGCCAATAGCTTAACCATATTTCTTGCTAACTCTTACATCTTGAATTGACCTATTCCTATTAATCTGTGTATCACCGCTGGGCTGTGGCCTACTGGGAAGGGTCTGGCTGGTGTCGTATGGCGTCTTTCTCCTTTAGCAGCTACATGGCATCTCTTTAACTCTGCCTCCTCTCTTTATATATCACTGTTCGGATTTCCCACCTGGCTTTACTCTACTAAGCCATTGGCCAAAACACCTTCTTTAATAGCCAATGGTAATAAAACCTATTCATAGCATACGGAGGGTAATCCCACGTCACTATAAAACTCTGAATATTCTTGAGCCTCTTCAGGAAGACAACGATCCATTAGGCTAAGTTGTAAAGATATGCATGGTGCAAAGCAGAAAGACAGTGTTGTTTGGAAACCCCCTGTGGAATAGTGGCAACCTTCTGAGAGAGGGCCCCTGTCAGTTAGCATGCAATGTGTCAGATGACTAAGGAAAGAAATTTCAAAATGTTCTGGCTCTCTCTAAAGAGCCCCGAAGGTAGAAGAAGATCAATGGCAAAGAAAGGATAACAGAGAAAAAGGAAATGGGATGGGACTTGAAAACAAGGAGCTTTCGAAATTGTATTAGGCATTTAAAAAAAAATGCTCAGAAGTGGGAGGAAAGAAAGAGATAGCATATGGTGATTTAACAATTACCATTTGTTTCCCACAGTAGTGGGCTGTGGAGTTAGATGGCAGATTTATAGCAGGTCTCGTATGTATTGTCAGAGAACTTGGACTTTATCTCTCAGGCTGTAGAAGATACAGAAAACTTTTAAACAAAGGATTGATTTGTTTTCAGAGTGAGGACATACTTGCAGTTCTGTCCACAGAACTTCTGTATACCACAATACGCCTGGAGCCTTGGGCTGATGATGCTACATCAATCAGGGGCAGCAAAAAGACATCACGATTTCAACAAATCTCATCATCCCCCAAAGGCCTTAATAAGTTCCTGTCATCAAAGCCATTCCAGCAGCTGTGTTGTGTAAACAAAGTGTCTATGGCAAAATATTTTGGAGTTCAACAGTAATCCTTTCTACTTTGCAGAAGGATAAGGATTGTCAAACTTGGTATTCTCTCTCCAAGCACATACTTTTGGTAGTAGAAATCAGAGAAATCCTGCATCTTACAACATGGCTACATTCAAGGACAGACTGATGAATATGGATGGCACCAAAGACAGATATGGAAGAGAGTTGTGAGATCCAGATTTTCCTAGTAGGGCTCCCGCGTGCACTCAAACTGTTGATTGATAGCCAAAAGAACAAGACTTTATTCACTCCAGTAATCCAGAACTTCTTTGCAACCTCCCTTTAGTTTATTCACTTATTTATGTGAACTCACAGACACACACACACACACACACACACACACACCACGTGTCACTGCTACTGGCCTTGTAGAATTTTTTTCAACTTCATACAAGCTAGGGTCACCAGAGAATAGTGAGCCTCACTTGAGAAAATGTCAGTAAGAATGCCCTCCATCCAAGTCTGTGGGGACATTTTCTTGATTAAAGATTGAGGGCCCAGGTCCCTGGGGGTGGTGGTACTCCTGAGCAAGTGATCCTAGGTTGTGTAGAAAATCAGTCTAAGCAAGCTATAGGGATTAAGCCAGTAATTAGTATTCCTCTGTGGTCTCTGTTTCATTTTCTGCCTCAACTTTCCTATATGCAAAAAGATGAAGTAAACGGTTTTATTCCCAAACTATTTTAGGTCATGATGCTGATCACAACAATAGAACACAAAGATACAAATTGGTATGAAAAAAGTGAGCTGTTGATGCAGTAGACTTGACCATGTTTGAGGGATGTTATGGAAAGACACCAAATTAAATGACATTAAACCTCTCCCTTAAGAGGACAATTGATGATGGTTAGCTGGGGCCAAAAAAATAGGCAGTGATTAAGAAAAGACCAACACTACTAAGGCAAAATCTCCCTGCCAATATTTCCTCAGGCTGAGCATGCAAAGGAGCCAGGCATGTATTTTCTGCTGGCAGCTGAAGTAGGTAATATCTAAGAGTCTCTTGGATGGTGTTTATTTATTTTAGTCCCCTGAGAGATCATGATTGAAGGTGCTGTGGAGAGAGTCTGAGGTTTACTACCATGTAGAGTTGGAGTTCCTGAACAGAGGTTACGATGTCATTTGTCAAAGTGCATGCTCAGTTGCAGTGGCAAAATAGGGTCCCAGAAGTACCAGGACTGTGGAGTGCCCACTGAGAACAGCAGAATAAAGAAGCCTAACTTGGCCCCTTCTTCAGATGCTTTCAAAATTGTGTGTAGCAATTCCTCTACTTTCAGACAAGGTTTAGTCAGAATTTCCTTTGGTATGACTTCCCTTCTCTTGAGTGGGCTGTTGGTTGCAGCCAAATTGTAAGTGCTAGTATTAGACCTTTAGGGATGTTTTGCTCTGGCCATTGTGGTTCAGATGTGTCACAGCTGGGTAGGATCATTGATTGTTTCCTTCCTTGGCAGTTTACATAGCACTTTCTGGAATGTACAAGGGAGGAGGCTTTCTGGTCAGTTCCAGCTCAAATTTTTTCAGTACTGTGTTCAAAGTAGGTGGTGTCATCAACAATAGGAACTTTCAACTTTGGAAAGTCAACCAAGGGCAACAAAAATAGCCTATATTGTTTGAGATGGGTTTCTTGGGCTCCCCTGGCTAACAACTACAGACACACACACACACACACACACACACACGGGAGGGGGGGGATTCATTAGTGCATGAGGCAGTCACAGGGAAGAAGATTACTAGCTAGAGTGAATAAAAGGGCAGCAAGACAGGGGCCTAGACCTTATCTTCTTGGTCCATCAACTTCCTGATCTACGTTCACCCGTTCTGTTCTGTGACTAGTGATTGACTTTTAAAAAATTGTTTATTTATTCATTTAGGAAGTAGATTCTTCTTTCATTCACTACATGTTAGCAAGAGTTCTCTCTCCCTCCATTTCTCCCAGCTCTTCCACCTCCATTCTCACAGGGATCCACTCCCTTTTACACATTTGTAATGATTCCTAGTCTCCATTGCTCTTTTAGTTGTGAGTATGCTATTCTGGGCGTCTGGCTGCCTGAAAAAAGTTGAAGATGAATAGCACGGGCTCACACTGTGTTTGGGGGAATTGGAAGGGAGCTTTGGTTACCTTGGGGTTTGTACTTATCCTTGGTTCTAATTACATGGAACTTCACTAGTACCTTCTGGTTTTTTTTCTAGAATAGGGTAGTAATGGCTCATCATTGTCCAGATGCACAGGGAACCTCTGCCACTTCCATCTGCTCGCCTTATCACTGGATTTTCTACTATTTTCTATCAACTTTTTAAAGATATAGCTTGTTTCTTACTAGAAACCTGATTGGTGAAACAGAGACTTCTAAAACATAATGGAAAAAAAGAGTGATATGTAAGACAACATCAGAAGAATACCTAAAATTCAGGCAGAAACATTGAATCATATCCACGTTTAAAAATATGAAAGAAAATTTAAAAAGAAAGCAAGAATAAATGAATAAAACACTACCAGTGAATTCTAATATGGGTCGTCTGCTCTTCTAATAAGTAAAGCCAACACAGACATACAGAGAGGCCATTTTCATGAAATGAGTGGGTGCATTTCTCCAGCTATGTGAAAATGTCATCATACCATGCATCTCTGTTGCATTCACTTCCAACGGGGATTCTGAAAGCTTAGAATGAAACACAAGAGACCAGAAGCAACATGATCCATGCAAATAAATCCCATATAAAATTGAGTGCTTCCTGATGGTCAGCAAACTGGAAGAAGAAGAAGAACAGAAAACTTTAATAACTCAAAATTGGCTTAATGCAAAATTATTAACAAGCCACAAAATGCATACTCTAATAGAATTAAGGCACACATTTTCTCTTTTTACATTTTAATGTTTGATTGCCAAGTCAGGACCCAGCCCTCTCTAAGATACTTGCTCAAACATTACACTTCGATGTAAACCCAAAACTTGCTGTTTCCTTTACAGTCTAGCTTAAAGATTGAAAATTTGAAGGAATGCCTATTCTTCATACAGTAAAACACTAAAGTATTTTGTATATATGTCCTTTATTGTTTATTTCTGACTTATTTTGAGTCAGCAAAATAAGCACAGAATTAACTATATGCAAATTGTGATCACTAACACTTGCCAAAAAGGCACAACAAATGAAGAATGATAAAGGCTTACATATCCACACATACCTGCAGTCTTGCTGCTTAGACACATAAAACCTCATTCTTTAAGTCAATTTGTTTTATAATAATTTTAGATAGTTCCATGCAAGACAATAACTCACTGTGCATATAAAACTTGAAACTATTTTATTTTATTTTCATATTTATGTAAAAATTAATTCTGTGAGTTTAAGCCCACATGGATTTTTTTAAAGACTTGCCTCTTTGCACTACACTCATACAATTTACCTCAAACAACACTGTAATTTTAAATGTACTGAATTTCGTAATCATATGTGTTCACTTATTTCATTATTAATTAATTTAACTCTCACTCCTCAAAATAAATATTGGTATGTATTTTGAAAAATCATCATAGTGGTCCTTGCATCCCATAATAGGACCATTATTAATTGTATAATAAGAAGTGAAGTATGATGTTTATCTGTTTGCATATGCATTCAACTGTGTATTACTATGTTTATGATTGTAGCCATTCCACCACTTTCCACTATTTATTACTTGGCACGTAATTATCTCCACATCTGTTGTATACAGCTCTATAAGCTATCTATTTTATGATATTTGTCTCTAAATAACTAATTATATTATTGAAAAGTAGATAAGATTTTAAAGCCAAGAATGTTAAATTCTTTTTTCTTCCCACCACAAACTTCCTCCTCTTCTTTTATCTTCTAATTTTTCTTTTGTATGTGATTATTATTTATAAAAATTTTTCTTACTTCATATTTAAAATGATTGATCATACCTCTATGTATAAGTAGGAAAGGAGGAGGAGAGCATATCAAGAAAGAGAATTATGAAAAACAGAAAAAGTCAGAACATCTGAATGTTTACTTCATGAACTGTTTTTAAGAGAGAAATAGTCATAAGAGGTAATAATTTGTAAAGTTTGTTTAACTTAAAATAATAAATTTATCACCGATTTTTAAAAAAATGATAAAAACAAAAATCAGTGATTCATTGATGCACCCTTTGTCATAACTGCTGCACCTGGTTAGAAATATTAGAATATCCTAAACTAATTCAGGCCCAAAAGAAAAGTCAGTGCATTATCTTCTCATAACTTACTATCAGAAAATTGTTCATAGGATATTTAGCAAAATTTTATATCTGACTAAGTTTGGTATTCAATGAGATTCTTGTGAGTTAATTGAAAAAATATTTTAGCAATATTTTTATTTTAAAAATATAAGGTAATTATATCATTTACCTCTTTTTATCTCTTCCATTTAACTTCTCCCATGCAATGCTTGACCTCTCAGGTTCATGGACTTTTCTTTATCTGTGTTACATTAATGGTATATATTCCTAAAATCATATTTTCTTAATATAGCCCATAAAATATTACACAAGTATATGATAACAGGAATGATCATGATTTAATTAGAAATCATTTTATTGTACCTGCAGAAGATGTATCCTTATTTAGTTGGATCTCTGAGACAAGACTACATATTTTAGAGAAAATAGAGTTAGAGGGAAGATATAAAAGCCCTTCAAGGCTAAGAAACCACATCAAAAAGAAAACTGTAATGACAATCAGAAGCAAAGAAAGAGAGCCATGAGAAACAGTGGTATAATTTGGAAGTAATGAGTTCACGTCCTATAAAACCCAACCTGTCACCAGGTGATGGAAGCTGACAGTTGAGAGTGGTGTCAGTCAATTGTGTGAATTTTTCCCATTTGCTCTTCTGTGATGGTCTTGGCTCACAGAAAGTGAAGACTGGATGTCCCCAACCAGAGTCTGATCCAGTGGTGCTGAGATGAGATTAGAATGGACACTCCAAATACTTTGCAAATTTTACAGATGTTGGCTTCCCAAGCAACTAAAATAAGGTGAAAAGTGCCACCTTTAATATAAGAGAACAGAGATGTGATACAGATATTTCTTTATGGAATAAGAAATAAAAGAGAGACCCTGACTTATTTTAGGACTTCCAGGAAGAAACTTGTAGAAAATGCATGGCACATTTACTGTGGAAAGCAGGGAGAAACAAACTTTCAGCACCACTGGAGAATAGAACTGTGGAGGACAAGCAATATTGACCTAAAGAATGCTTTGGTCCATTCTACCTGAGTTTTGCAGTTGATGGGAGGCTTCCTGTTTGTCACTAATTGAGGTAGATATCCAGTCCCTTTGCAAATTTCACTTATTAATCATTGAAAAGAACTAACACCACTTGGGAGGAATACATTTTGGTAAATATTTACATTGTTTATAGAGATTTAAAGTGTTGGTTTTTAAAGCAAATATTCCAATCATCATAAGAAATGAGTGTTTTATTCCTGAAAGGGAAGTTTAAGTGAAAGACTCCAGTGTCTATTATGTATGCATTTATTGCATATATAAATTTCATTCCTCAAAATAATTTTTTTATTTACTTTTTGTCCTTTATTATGATTAACTCTACAAGAGGAAGATTAATGAAAGAATTTTAACATTCGTCATCTCTATCAGGACTTTGGCTACTCACAGATTATAACTGTTTTTTTACTAATCTCATTCCAGGTTGATTTTACCTTTTACTTATATTGATGATGGGCTGGGTAGATTATCTCCTGAGATGTCCTCATCCTTCATCTCTGAAAGTTGGGAATTTACCCCTAATATATCTTTCTCAAAAATGGGTGAATAATCACTTAGAGACATTCCAGTTGAATACCTGGGTACAAGTCTATTCTTTCTTACCCCCATCATCAACCACTGCCACTTTTGCAGTTAGAGCCAACTAAAATATGGTACACCACCACTCCTTTCTGTCCCCATTCACCTTTTGAAAATGTTGATTACAATCAATATATCAACTTTGAATGTCCAGTGAGAAAGGTCTTTTTTATTATTGTTGATTAAAGAATACCACTCTGGGAATGTGTTTAATATGATAGCAAGAGGAAATTGTATATAAATCTATATAAATTAAATTGAATTGCAGGTTAGTTTCTCAGTCACACAATCCCTTTTCAACATGCTCTAAATCCACATGTGTATGATACAGGTAAAATTGAATATAATGTCCTTGAATTTATTTTAGATATTTCCACTGTAGACACTTAGAGGATCAGGAAAAAGAGGAAAAATTTCTTAAGCAAGGTTCAGCTCATTATGGTAAGTGAAAACAAACTTCTACATTCATGTACTCTTCCCCAGGTTTGTAAATTTATATCATTGTAACAATTAAGGGTATAGAAATCACCCCATTGTTTTCAGAAGGCAGTATCTGAGCAGTATGTTGATGGCCTTAATCACACGATCATTACTTTACCTCCTCACTGCAGACATGTTTATGGAAAGTGGTTTATTCTTCTGTGTGTCACTGAGGTCATCCCTACCCAGCTCCTTTGTTGGTGGTATTCTTGAAGGCAGGATGGAAAATTTCACGCTTAGAGTATGTGTCAACCTAATGATCAAGATTACTTTTTGGCTTTCCTGAAGAAGAAATAATTAAAAATATTCCATCTATGATGAAATTGTAAAAATACCTATTTGCAATTTAATGGAGTTAAGATTCTTGTGTGATGCTGGAGATTCAGCAGTTCATAGCAGTAAGATTTGACAAGTTGTAGTTCAAAGATGGACTTCACAAATAGTATATATTGCTATCACCATTCCCAATCTTTTTATGATATATAAAATCTTTGTAATTTTAAAAACTACCTAAATTATTCAGCTTAAGTAGATAAGTTTTGATATTCTCTTGAATGATGTCTCAGTTAATACATAAACAAAGATTTTTGTATTCATAACTATTCCAGGAAGTTCTTCCACAAGATTCTCCCTCAGATCCTATCTTAATGCTTCATTTTACTCATAAGCCCACAAAAACCTCACCATAACACTTACAATCAGAAATAGTTTCTCATTGTTTTCTGATATCTAGTCACTTCTCCTTCTAAAGAAGGCAGAGGATTAGGTAAGTCATCCAAACCTGACTCAGAGGTATCACAATCATTTTTATGTTGCTGTGTTAAGATATCTTCTAGAAGGAAGAGTTTATTGTGTCTTCCATTTCTGGAGTGCTGAGTTCATCATAGAGGAGGGGCACAGCAGCAAGCAGCATGCATGGTGACTGAGAAGTCTTGGCTAACTGCAAGCACAGAGCAGGCACTAACTTGAAATAGGATAAAGCTACAAACTCTCTGAGTCTGCCCCCAATGATGTACTGGTTCAGCAGGACTTCATCTCCTATAAAGGCTCCACAAAATCCCAAGCAGAGAACAAGCCTTCAGATTCCCAAGTCCTTGCAGCATGGTTCTCATTCAGTCCACTGCAATGAAGATTTTCTGAACAACTTAGCTTCAGGGCCAATCTTGTATGGAAATAATGGGACAGAAAACTGTTTTACTACATGTTAAAAACAGAAAGGCAACAAAATAAATTCTGAAACTTGTATTTTCATTTTCTCTCTCAGCCAGGTAAAATGGTGTGTTTTTTTTTTTTCAATCATAGATATGAAGAGAGTTGGAAGTACAGATGAGACAGTAGAGAGTCATGTGTGTCTGTTCCATTTCTTCCTGTGGCTTCTGTATGCCCTCTGGTTCCAGCCATGACACTTGCCTTTTATGATGGATTGATGTTGAGTCCACCAAGCTGTGTCTCTTTTCTCTTTGACAGAACCTAGATCATGATGAATAGACCTGACTACTCAGTCAAGTGTTATCTCTTCATCAGACACTCAGTGGATAAAAAGTCTTGTTATAGGCTGTGTCTTATTTGGAAAAAAAGGTGGTGAGTTATTTCTTACAGGTGGCATGCCTCTTAAAAATCATGGGACTAAAATTCAGAGTTCCTTACTGAGATTTCCTCTAAATACTACATAGTTACATGCTAATCACAGTACTTTCAAGAAGTTTTATGAACTGTCAGATTACCTGAAAAAATGCTTCCATGTTATCATTGATATTTTCAAATAGGATATTTGTCTAAGACCTCACATAGACATTACTTCTCTCCATATCACCATGTAAAGACTAAAGCATTTATTTCCATTGGGACTAATGCTTCTGCTAGACACCTCAAAAGCCTAATAAGCCTTGTTCTTATTTCTTAGTGGTACAAGTTAGAAGATAGTCACCCATCATTTTACTTAGTTCCTCAAGAACATCATATAGTACGTTTGGGTGGTATTCATCCCACGCCCTTAGCTCCTCTCAGCTCCATCTACACTCCTCTACCCACTCAGATTTTGTGTCGTCTTTATTTCTTTCAATCCCATTAATTCCAATTTATGCTATTCTTGTACTCTTGGAAATATGGGTTTCCAACATAGTATGGTCTATCTTACCAGGGATTACAATCCTAAAGAAAACTAACCTCCCTTCTTCTAGAAGCCTTGAATTCTCAATTGTTTCTCAGATAGGGGTAGAATTCTGTGCTGGCTTGCACCACACCATGCTGACATTATGGCTAGTTTGAGCTTGTGCAAAATTTGTGCATATTGTCACAACAGCTGTGAGTTCTTGTGTGCAACAGCAATGTTGCATTAGAAAGGTTTCTTTGACATCATGAACTGTTTCTAACTCTGACAATCTTCCTGTCTTCTCTTTTGTGACAGTGACTGAGTCCTCTATATGATTGGGGCATGATATATATGTATCATTCCTCAATCTTCAATTGTCTGCACTTCAAGCAGTTCTGGCTCTTTTGGTTAATTATCTGCAGTATATTTATTTATACACTAAAATGTTATTCAGATCTTAAGAGAAATAAAACTATGAAATTCACAGGCAAATAAATATATAACTAGTAAAATTCATTTTGAAGAGACAATCCAGATGGAGAAAGATGTTTTTATTCCAATTTATGGATATTGTTTTGAATCTTCAGATGTATTTTTTTCATTTAGAATCTCCAAAGTGGTTAAAAAATTATTTAGAGACCATGTCAGGGATATTCAATTAAAAAAATGTAGAATGTAGTAATATAAAAAGGTTAAAATTAATAATGAAACAGGAAGAGTTAATTTGGGGTGTAGGATTGAACATCTTGGTCAGGAAGGAAATATGATAGAATTACTATCACTGAGCACATTTGAAAAAGTCATAAAGAAACCTACTACTCTGTAAACAGCCTAACATATATAGAAACGTATATATAAGCTGTTTCTGTGTAGGTACCCTGTAACTTGGTACCAATACCCCTTCTAGACATGGTAGATTGACCAATAAAATGCCTTGTCCAAGGTTGCTTGCATATATTGGAATTGTCGGACAGTGTGGTTGGTCTTACAGAATTGTAGGCTATTGCCAAGCTCATTGTTACCCTCCAGTACTTGATGTAAATTCTGTTGCTGAAGAAAGACAGAAATTGCTTGGAAGCTTTAACTCTACTCGCTATCTATTGCTGAAGGTTCTACACATGCTATCATGGGAGACTACTATCTTCAGTCATTCTCAGTATGAACCAGGGGAGTTTTAATAACAACTATCCCACCAAGACATGTTCAATGTTGCAATATTTAAATAAACATCATGACAATAACCAAACATATTCTGATTGAATTTAAGGTTCATTCCACAAATAAAAATCCATACCTGGCAACATTGTCAGGGTGAAACCTATGACTAGACAGGTGACTGTATATTAGAAAAGAATCTAATAGTTTTCTGTTACATGGACATAATACAAAACTGACTCCTAATGACTTGTCACTATACAGCTCTCATCCTTCATTAAAAACAAAACAAAATGAAAAACTCTGTTCCCAGTAATTGGTGGTCATCTGGCTTTTATTTTGAAGAAAAGTTCTGGTATATTCCACGCAAACAAAATTATAATGATTTACATTTGAGACTTACATGATTATACTCCAGAGTACATGGGTTATAGCAAATCCTCCAAAATATGTGCCACTTCTTGACTATCCAGTCTGATTCCCGTTGTAGCATTTGACTCAGTTTTCCTTTATGGCAACAAAAAATTGAAAAGAGGAGATTTATTTTTTTAAAGTTCTTCTTAATGAAAATCACTTATTATAGAAACCTACATCAAAAACTATACAAGGCTATTAACATAGACACTCAAGAAAACCCTTGCTCCGATACAAATCCTGCACATCTCAGTGAACTTCTAATGTCACAATAGTCAGTCTGAAGCCATGAAGTGTCTGTTTGGATTATATTTCTTCACTGTCAACTGTTTTTCTATGAACTTATGTAAAACACAGACACACACACACACACACACATATACATACATACACACATACAGACACACACACACATACAGACACACACACACATACCGAGAGAGAGGGAGACAGAGACAGAGAGACAGAGACAGAGAGAGCAGGGGCATTCAAAATAGATACAAAACTGGTAAAACAATTAGCTTTAAGAACTATCACATTATTTAATCTGCATCCTGTCTTCCTTATCACCAAAGATTCCCCTGTATTGATTTTCTTTCAACGTATTATTCTCTGCCTGTGCATATTTGTTTACAAAAATACAAGGATACATTATAAATTATGATCTATATCTGACAGAAAACTTGATTGTTTTTTCCCTGAGATTCAATGACTTTGCTTAGCATTATACATTTTAAGTCTACTTAATTTACTACAAGATTTGTAATTCTGTATTTTTCCTTAGAGGTGAATAATATTGTATTTAGACTTTCATTATCCATTAATCTAATGAAGAGCATCTAGGTTTTTTTTTCCATTTCCTTGCTATATTTGAATAAAGATGCAGTGAACGTGGTGTCATTGTATTTTGATCACAGTCTCTGACTTGGGCGAGGTGGTATCTGAAAGTAGTTTTAGTTTGAATTTTCCTTCATTTTTCTGAATTCTGAAAATTTTTGAAATTAATTATTATACATTTTTATTTTTATTCCTTGGTATTTAATTTCTATAGCTCTTTGTAAACTCTGGACAGTAGACACTTGTCTGAGTTACATCTAATAGTAATATCAATGCTCAATCGTGCCACAAGGACATGTGCTCAACTATGTTCACAGCAGCATTGTTTGTCATAGCCAGAACTTGGAAACAGCCTAAATACCCCTAGACAAAAGAATGGATAAGAAAAATGTGGTGCATTTACGCAATGTATTTCTACACAGTAAAAAAAAAAAAATGACTTCTTGAAGTTTGCAGGCAAATGTATGGAGCTGTAAAACATCATTTTGAGTGAGGGAACCCAGACTCAGAAAGACAATTATCACATGTACTCGTGGTTTTTAAACATAAAACATAAAAATCAGCCCAGAAATCAGAATCCCAGAGAACCTAGACAACAATGAGGACCCTAATAGAGACATACATGGATCTAATCTACATGGGAAGTAGAAAAAGACAAGATCTCCTGAATAAATTGGGATCATGGGGACCTTGAGAGAGGGTAGAAAGGGAGGGGATAGGCAGGGAGGGAATCAGAGAAAAATGTAGAGCTCAATAAAAATCAATAAAAAAGATTTTCTTTAATTTTATGGGCTGTCTCTATGTGTAGAGTAACTTCATAGGAGGATAATGCTTTGGAATCATCCATTACTTTGAAATCATAGGAGGACACTGTTTTGAAATAATTCACCACATTGGACTCTTTCTGCCTCTTCTTTTCATAGATGCCTAAGCCTTGAAGTTTGCTAGAAGCATCTCATGTAGGCATGATTGCTCTAAAGCCTCTCATAGAGTGAGTTTTTTTTTAACCTCTAGTTACTTTTTTTTCTGGAGAAGTGTTCACAGTCACACCCAGGGTTTTTTGTTCTTTTTTTTTTTTTTTTTTTTTTTTTTTTTTTTTTTTTTTTTTTTTTTTTTTTTACTAATGTCTTAAACCGATAGTCTCTCCAATAAAGTTGATTGTAAAGACTAACCATCCAATTTTGAACTGAGTAGACTAGTGCTGAGCAAAGTTACTTTGGGGCAAAAGCTCAAATGTACACTGTGCCCATTTTACATAAATATGAATGCTAGCTATTGTTTTTCATAGTTATGTAAGTAAATATATGAGCCAGATCAATATGCCCCAATTGTGACAACTGGTTCCAGTAACTATATCATATGCACCATAATAGCTGCATTTGTGAATGTTTAGAAGTCATTTTTCATTAATTTTCACTTCTTTTGGGTAAGATACAGACATTTAAATGGAGATGATTATCATTTGCATTCTTTCAATTACAAAGCTAGACTTTATATCTGCTACTACAAATAAATTTTAAAGTTGATTTTTCAAGAAGGATGCTTAAAATAAATCCTACACTAGCTCAGAATTGAGATTAGTAAAGGGTTATTTATTTAGAGGTAGACTCACAGACCACTATCCTCTGCTGGAACAGGCAACAGCAAACGAATCCCACAGCCGGAAAAGAGGCCAGACACTCGCTTTACATTGGCATAAATAATATAAGAGGCCACACCAAAGTGGGCAGGTAACTTAAAGGCTGCTGGTGGTAGAAATTCCTATAGAGATTTTCTATTATTTTTATTAAGATGGTAACTATACTTCTACTGTACTATACACACCAAGAGAACTCAAATATGTCAGCAAGGAGCTTTTCTTGATGATTGACTCTTTGAATTTTTAGATTTGGAAAAACAAAAAAGTAAGTCAGAGAACACAGGTGACCATTAAAAATCTGCCTCTCAGGGCTGGAGAGATGACTCAGAGGTTAAGAACACTGGCTGCTCTTCCAGAGGTCCTGAGTTCAATTCCCAGCAACCACATGGTGGCTCACAGCCATCTATAATGAGATCTGGTGCCCTCTTCTGGCATGCAAGCATACAGGGAAGGAATGTTGTATACATAATAAATAAATAAATCTTTAAAAAAAAAAATCTGCCTCTCAGTCCCTGACCCTATCCCAGCTCTAACGTGGAGACAGGGAGATGCTTTAGGTACTTTAGTATTTATTGTCAACTTAGACTGTGAAATGCTGATGTGTTCCTCTTTCTAAGCACATGCCTACCTACATGAATGAGAGACTATGCTTCCTTGTTGGGATGGTCAAACAAATTGGGGCTGATAAGGGTTTTGTCTACAGCTCCAGTTCCCTGCATGTTTATAGATGTCTATTTACCTGGGATATGGCAAAGAGCATAAGCTGGAGAACAATAAACTGGTAGTTATCTTGCAATTGCCACCCTTCAGAGGGCAGTCAGTCCTCAGATATTCTGGTTCTCTTCATTCCTTTTCCTTTCCTCCACAGTGAGTGGTGATCAATGCTAAGATCTGTCCTTTTTGCCATGACAAGGCACTCCGAGAAGGTGAGGCTTATGTATACAATTATTTGAACCATGAAGAATGTACTTCTTGTTTCAAATCAATTTCTTTACTGGTAAAGTTCTGTTTGTGCATTTCCTTTCTCCTCTCCTAATATTCTAACACATTAAATCATTAAATTGATAGAATCCCAAAAGTTTGCATAACAAAAAAAAAAAAAAAAAAAAAAAAAAAAAAAAAAAAAAAAAAAAAAAAAAAAAAAAAAACATTGCCCCGTAGACTTTCTGGGATGTCAGAGCTGATAGTCATCTTAGATGTGACTTATTGTTAGTTGATGAGGATCTGGTTCCCTAAATGTATTCTCTCTAGTTTTTATAGTTCTCTAAGCCTTCTCCTTTCTTTCCTGCTCTGTGCTGCACTCAGCAATGTACTTCATTCTGTATGGACCATTGCTTTTTCCAAGCTTCTAAGAAACACACAAAGAACCGATTTGCTCCATCTCTTAGAGATCTTGCCAGGATGTTAAATGCTGCATCTTGGAAGAATGCTCATATATGGATTAGCTCTCCTGTATTCAAGTTTGTAATTCATCCCCCTTAATCCAGTATCTTTAGTATACAGTCCCAAACATATTCCATGGACTACATTTAGGCCACAGTGTAAAAATATGTAGCCTTCAGCTTTCTAAGCATATATTCAGATAGCATTTTTTATTAGCCTGTTTGTTAGAAGTGGAATTTATTGGTAGAGGCTGAAAAGAAGGTGTTCAAATAGTAGTTCTTCATATTGCTTTAACCAGAATAGAAGAACTGGCTTTGAATAGAGAAACTGAGCCAGTTCTATAGGTCTAGAATGTACAGGAAGATGTACAGTTTCAAAATTCTTGAGAGTGACAAGTCATAAACAGTGAATGCAAGTCTAAGAGTTCCATACTTCTAACTGATGCTGTACAGGTTTGGGCAGCGAATGTATTGTGGTTGAGAATTTCAACCTGTCTGGAGATCTATCATTAATTAATTCTAGAATTCCTATGCCTGATTTTTGATTCATCCTCCCTTCTGGATTTCAGAAATAATCATATCCTTTTTGACGCCCTATACCTTCTTTGATGTTCACAGATTGTTTGACATAAATAATTATCTACTGCATATTAATTTATTGAATGGTCTTCATTGAAACATTTTCTATTTTCAAATTCTATAAAATAGTTACTTGCTTTGGTCAAACATCTGAGTTATACCACTGGCCATTGCTTTGTTTTAGACTGTTTTTAGCCTTTATTAATGGTCAGAAAAGTTTCCTAGCTTGTGCTAGGACCTATCAGTAACAGGATCTTATCAGTCCCTAGGAATAAGTATCTCAGTACCATTAGACAATTGGCCTGGCACTCAAATTTTATGTTAGGATACCTCAATCTTAGCATTCCTAGAAACATACTCTGATGAAAATAACCAGGTATTTTATTAGAAGTTCTGTAAGGAATAAGACGTGTCAAAGAATGTGACAGAATTGCACAAAGGAACACTCTGAACTATGAAAGTCGCAACAGCAGCCTTAGACAAAATTTATCTCATGAGGAGTCCTGTAACTGAAAACAGACTTCCAATTGGGACAAGGAGGTCTTCTGTAGTCTTTTCATAGTTCTTCTTCCATTCTTTCTGTCTCTGAAAAGGCATTGCACATAGAGATACAGATCTGGGAACAAGAAAACAACACTCTTGGAAGCTATTGAAATGAGTGAGTGTATTTGAAATGGGGTTTGTATGACACATCATGCCAGAAAGAAATCTCATCAACTGTTCAATTCAGAGATAGGAATATTGGTTATGTTTAGCTATATACTGACTCACACAAGATACAAGAGTAGAAATTGTCAATATCCAGGCAATGGAAAAAGTAGGGGAGGAAGTAAAGACTGGTATCTATGATATCTAGTCAATGCATGAAGAAAAAAATAATTTCCTAGCTCCATATTTGACAACCCCCCCCCCCCCAAAAGCCTCTGGTTGAAAACTAGTAATATAAAACCATGGGCAAGTTTAATTTTTCTTTAAATGCTTATGTGGAGAAGAGCTTACTAGTAAAGTTGCTTAATCTTCTATGCATGACCTTGGGGAATGTAATCTATTTTTAATTGAAAAGTAAATACAGAATGGATAAGGAGTTAAGAGAGGAACAAACTAGATTATTTTTGAAATAGTGGTCATTAATCAAAAAATGAATTGTTGAAGGTAACACGAAATAATAATTTTGGTACCCAATTTTCCCATGAGACAATAATTATGATGGATTAAAAATTAGTATGAAAATTCACATTCTGAAGAACTAAAACTATTGAGGGAAAAACCTGAAGTTATAAGAATAAAAGATAGTTTTTTAAAAAGACTTTCTGTACCCTTTTAAATTTAACTACCTGATTTGAGTTATAAAAGCTGGTACTGTGTCTGCCACATTTGCTACAGGCAGACATAGAGAAACAAAAACAAAGGAACATAATATTTGCTGTACCAGAGTAGTGTGTGTATCCCATGAAATTTCTGGAGGTTTGACAAAAGCCACCATTCCTCGGGACCTTATAAAGCCAGCTCCCCTCTACAAAAGAAACCCTTTCCCCTTATCTTGGGTGGAAGGGATAGATGGCTATCTGTGTGCCTGTTAGCATACCAGAGCAAATTATGGCCTCCAGCCCCCCTCAGTATTACAAGAACCCAACTCTTCTCACCCTCCCCTCTACCTTAAACTCCCTCCATCTCAGAAGCTTCCCTCCATGCTGCAGCATCCTCTTTATAACCCTGCAACTTCTGCAATGTACTAGCTGTCTCGCTGTCTCTGACCTTGTGTGTGTGTGTGTGTGTGTCTTTCTCTCTCTTCCTTCTCTTGATTCCTCCCTTTGTCTTCATCTCTTGTTTTCCCACCCCCAACCCTCTTTCATCTCCAGACCAGGCCCAGTCTATTTACCATCTTCTGTCTACTACTTTCTCCCTCTGCTCTAGACTGTTCCAGTTGCCTTTGGCATTTCTCTCCCTCATGTCTGCATAAACAGCTGCATAAACCTCATGTCTGCATAAACCTCTGCATAAACAACTTTGGAGAGATCATATTGTCAGTTTGCACGTTAACTACTTATTTCTCTTTCTAAATCCTTCTTATGTGGAACCAGAAACTCATATTTCTGGGCATTTTTAGTTAACATCCTAGACTAAAATGTGCAGATACCTATGATTAATAAAGTACGTGCTTTCTCCCAAAAATTTCACTGAGGAATATTACAGATGGGAAGAGCCTTGGCATGAAGCATTAGAGATTTGTTATTAATAGTGTTCTATTAGTTACTGTATTATTGCTGTGATCAAACACTCTGACCAAGACATCTGGTGGAAAAACGGTGTTTTGGGCTTATGATTCCAAAGGATAACTGTCCATGATGCAGAGCCAAGACAAGTGGCAGGTGGCTAGAGCAGCAGCTGATAGTGCACATTTTGATCCACAACAAGAAACAGAGAGACATAATTCCAAATAGTCCAAGTCTTTTGAAACTTCAAGGCCCATCCTTAGTGACATATTTTCTCCAACAAAGCAACACCTCCTAATCCTTTCTAGACAGTTACCAGCTGAAGACCAATGGGGACCATCTCTAACTCAAACAAAGAGAAATGCAATACAACTGTTCATTTGTCTATGGCAACAGAAATGCATAATATTTTCAAAACTTGATTCTGAAATTGATTTCTTAATGATCTTTGTATATGTTGCAAAGTAATATCATAGCAATACTTGTATTTTCAGTTTTCTCTCAAATTCTTCAAATGTCTTTTTTTTCTTAAAACTGCATGCCAAATTTCTTGCTAAGTTATAGTAACTGTATTAGAACAAATACTTGAAATATTTTATTTATTTAATATCTTGTGACTTTAAACTTTCTTTTGTCATTTTAATGATTGTATCTTCTGTTTTTTTATTTTAAATTATATCAAACTATTTGTGAAAATAGGATTGAAACTATGTTATAGAAAACTTTGGTTTCACATTTGTTCAACTGTATACTACTTTGAATATATAAAGTTTAAAAGTAATTTCAGTATCTTTAATGACTAAAGTGGAAGAGGGTAATAAATATTTTATTTTGTTTGTGGCAGATAGACCTGTGAAAATTATGTGAGTTTGAGACACAATGTAAAATCAACACTCATAGACGATGTTTTTTCTATCTCAAGGCAAAAAGGTTGAAGTGACTGGATTCTTAGACATCGGGATATCTGTTGGAGCAGCTAAAAGAATGACATCTCACACTTGTGGACTGAAAAGGATGCAAAATTACTGCTCGTCTATTTTATCACTGTCAGTACATTTTCAAATAAACTTTCTAGAAATGGAGATGTGCTTTGGTGACGAGCATACCCACCATGTGTAAAGTTTAGTAGAATTTCCCGTGTCTACCTAACACAGCATATTTTAGATGGCTGGTAAGATAACTTATGCATCTTCTCAAAATCTGAATATGTTAAGTTCCACCTCAGTTCTGAGTACTATATTTTGAGATAGGAGTTTTTCTCAAGTAAGGAAATATAATTTCTATTATTATGAAAGTTTTATTTTAGGATTTAAAAATCAATTTCATACCATCATTGTTGTGGTACATTTTAATTTTCATTATTTTGTGTCATGAGGAATTGCATAAAGAGATATCTGCAGCACAGTAGACACGTCTCTCTGAATGTGGCCAACAGCGGGGGCTGACTGAGAAGCAAAGGACAATGGCTCTGGGCTCTGATTCTTCTGCATGGACGGGCTCTGTGGGAGCCTTCTCAGCTTGATCGATCACCTTCCTGGACCTGGGGGGAGTTGGGAGGACATTGGTCTTAGCATAGATTGGGGAACCCTGATGGCTCCTTGGCCTTGAGAAGGAGGGAGGGGAGGCATGGGTGGAGGGGAGGGGAGGGGAGGGAAGGGGGAGAAGAAGGGGAGGGAAGGGGGAGGAGGAGGGGAGGGAGGGGGGAGGAGGAGGGAAGGAGATGGAAATTTTTAAATATAAAAAAAAAAAAGAATGGGTCCTGAATGCTGTTATAGTCTTCATTCAGGTCCACATTTCTAAACTGCTGTTTCCCCTAGTTAAACACTCTAAATGGGCATTATAAAAGAAATATTGGAGCACATGTAGAGATGGAGGTTTGCATCAAACCACACTCTGCATACTAAATAATGGAGAGGCATCATGAAAGCAACCAACTTTATAAAGAATGAAAGAAATGACAATGCCAGTTTCTTTGCAGTGAAATTTAGATTTATAAAAATGACATATTGGAAGGGATTTTTTTCTTGCACCACAATTAACACATGAGAAATCTTACCAGTACACTCATTCCCAGATGAAATATAAAACATATTAGAAATGGCCATGTAATCCATTAGTAAATGAAACTGCAATACCCATGTATTTCTTCTTAGAGGAAAGCACATTCTGCCATTGCTTATAACAAATGAATAAAATGTAGAGTTGACATGAATGGATCATAGAAACAAATAAAGAACAGAAAAGCTTACAGGGAATTCACAGAAAAGTAGAGGTGCTATACAAGCATCCAAAGTAGGGAAGTAACCAAGAGTTCTAATGAACTACAAAGCAAAAAAATGACCAGCACGATACAATATCCCGAGCCAATTACCCAGTGCTAGTACAGTCATGAATTTTGGAGGGGAAACTTCAACTAGCAATTTATTATATCAGTACAATCCCTGACAACAATCTATAAATGTGTCTTTATAGACAAAAATAAGTGTAAATTTAGCCATCCTCAAGAAAACTTCTTTTTGAAACAGATGAAAATTTTTATAGAAAAGAACAAGCAATTAAATTTCAGACTTGTGAATTTCAGTCCTAACTTATACGCGTATAAGACAATCCCTGTACCTTAAGCTGAGGGATTATTGCAGAAGAGACATCATGGTGGAAAGATTGTAAGAGCCAGAAGAAAAGGGATTATTCTGTGAGAATTGCATCTTCTAGGAGTTTCATAACATATGCTCATGGATTCTCTTCAATGTGACTGCCTAAACATAAACTGAGTAAGGGTGACAAATGCAGCCATGCTGAAGCAGACAGAAAAGGTTTATGAATCCACAGTCCTACCAAGCAATGACAAGAAATGAAGGAATGCTGAAATCTGGAAAAAATATTCTCCTCTAGGGAAGGACATTTAGTTACCCTATATCAAATGATCTGCCCTAAAATCATATTCATATGATTACTATACAAACAGCATATCCATACTTCATGTATATGAATATTATACAGATTGAGAAAAAGGTCTACACATGAGCGTTTGAAGGAAGGAATGAGAAGGAGAAAATGATGTATTACTTGAGTTTTTGTTTGTTTTCCTGTTTGTGATTGTTTTTGATTTTTAACACAGTGTTTCTCTATTTAGTTTTGGAGCCTGTCCTGGCACTTCCTCTGTATACCTGGCTGGTCTGAAGCTCACAGAGTTCTGCCTGCCTCTGCGTCCCAAGTGCTAGGATTAAGGGCATACACCACCACCACCCATCTTAAAATGATGTAGTTATATTATAATGTCAAAATTATTTCTAAAAATACTAAAAAAGAAATACCTGGAAGAAGATTCAAAATAAGAAAAGCTGGGTAAATGTCCAAGAATTATTATATTTCATGTTCGAAAAATCAAACATTCTTTCAAATCACTGAGAAATGCAAGTGCTCTGCCCAGCTTCTATTTAGCACTTTGCTATCATATACTATAAATTCAACTTGTCTACACTTTATATATAAGACTAGTTGGTAGTTCTTTACGTGTGTGGCTTATTTCATTTACCACGTTCATATCTATTTCCACCCATACTATGACAAAAATACATCAAACATTTTTATAACTTAATAGTACTTCAGTGTGTGTATAGATTGTATTTTATTTTAAAGCACCTTAAGTAGACAGATTAATATTTTAGTGCCTTTAATTGTACCATTATTCCTGTTTGATAAATGGGTATCTATATTTTTATTTGACACAATGCCCCATAAATTATGTAATTAACCCTGTAAAGAAGTTGATTCAACATGTGGTGTAATTTCACAGGACAGAAGACATTGAAAAAGAAAGAGATAAATATCTGGAGAAGGGAAAGCAGAGAGCAATAAGAAAGAATGGCAAAGTTCATATGAGGGCAAGAGACAGATATGTCTGAGATGAGTTGGTAGATAAGGAACTAGTTGATCAGTCCACATAGACTATGTCATATAAGAAGTGGAAAAATGGGAAGTCACATCTCTGTCATGTGAATTTCCCAAGTGCAAGATGATATTATGATATGCTGGTTAACTGCAATTTTAGTTTATGCTTTTTTTCTTGACTGACAGCCACAAAGTTTCTCAAAGAAATCATTAAGTACATATTTTTAAATTTCATCAAAATTGGCTCCATCAGAAGTGTTGGCATAGAGCTTTCTGTTTCCCTCTTCTGGAACCTGAAAGCCTAAGGTTAAGGTACTGGTGTCTATGTTCCTCTGAGTCCACACTCTTTGAAGATGGCCATTCACTTGCTGATTCTACACAACCATCCCTCTGTGCCTCCCTGGCTTTCTGCATGTTCAAATTTCCCTTTCTATAAAGACGCCAGCTATGTTGGAATAGTAGTCAAACAAAGACTTCCTCTAACCAAGTAGCTTCCTTACCTTTTACCTATTTTTGCTGGAATATATTTATTTAATTGTTTTCAAACTTTATACAGATATTTTCACACAAGTATGTATTTACTGTGACTACTATGTATGTACTTCTTCCATGCTCCTCCTTTGGATATCGTCTCCTCCCATTAGTCTTAATTCTGCCATTAATTTCACTTCTACTTTCAAGGAACATACAAGTATGTGATTTTGTATATGAATATAAAATATAGAATAAAATAAAAATAACATAATATTCTTCTTTCTGAAATTGACATAACTAGTTTGATATGATAATCTCTAGTTGCCTCAATATTCCTGAAAATTACATAACTTTGTTTTTATTTATGACTGGATATATTTATACTATATATACACACAGAGATACATACACATATATACATATACACAAACACATTATGCTTTCTTTATCTGTGTTTTGTTAATAGACATCAAGGTCTTTAATCTCTTTAAGGCTCCTGTCTCTTATCACAGTAAGATTTGGAACTAGTAACTAAAATGTAAGCATTTCTGGTTGGGAGGGAAATTCAGTACATAACAATGAAAATCAAGACATTATTCAAAATATAGGGAATAATAATAACTATACATGCTTGTTTAAAAAATACAGAAAGAAATAACTCTTGACTGAAAAAATTAACTGGGAAAAACATATTTGAATGAACCTGAACTAAAGAGAGTGATCTCTACCCAGGAAAGTGTGTTATTTGACAGACAGATGTCCTTCCAATGGTAGTTAAGCAATGCACCAGTCTGGATGACCAAGGGCAATCTTTTCCTCACAGTTATAAAAAGATAAATATGAACATGTTCTATTTGTAGAACATTTACATAATAAGAAATATATATATTAACAACATACACATACATGCACATGTAGACACACATAAACAGACACATATACATTGTACACGCAGATACACATGCTCAACAACAAAAATAGAAAATATGACAGCCATGAAAATGGCAGAGCGAATTATGGGTGCAGGCATTGACATGAATATGAATACAGCGTCTTTGATCTATGTGTTTCTGAAGAGTAGCAGAAAAAAAATTTCAGCAGCCTTTAATGAAGCAACATGTTCTTTCCAGTATTCAATAAATTTAAATTATTCCTGAGACTCTGATAATGCCATTAATTTAGAGAGGATGGAATGGATAAAGCAGAGGCATACTGGACATGAGTTTAAAGAGGTAAATCAAAGGAATTTGAATAAATATCAGCTATAATTAATATGACTGTAAATTCAAATGTATTGCTCCTTCTCTCTGTGAGTGTATCCTTAATATGGTAATAGATGTCAAAGGATAGGGAGAGAAAGACTGCAATCATATTCAATATGTGATAAGAGGATTCCATCTTTCAGCGTATCAAGCCCTAGACCTGTATTTTATTTCAAGTTTGGTGAGCAGCAATCAGTTCCCATTTGTGATTAGTTTCTATCTTTTTACTGAAGAGAGGGTTGAGACACGGCTTTAAAGGTTATTCTACACCAGACAAAAGGAGGACATAAAAAATAAAAGGCTTTTCAGATGATCTAAAGAGCACTTGAATCTGCCACTTTGATATCATTAGCAAATTGTGATTGATTAAGTATCATAGTTAAATCTCTTACAAGATTTGTGATAGAAAAGAGGGTGCAGCAAGTATGGGTATTCCCAGCATGGGGCACTATTTTTTAAATTTACAAGTGATATTTGTCAGATTGCATAATCCTATCTTTTATTCTTGAAATTATGAAGTGAGTTGGAATCCTGAGGGTAGTTGTTCCTGAATCAGGGTTCATGCAGGTGATGTCTTGACATTTCCAGCTGGGCATTAATATTAACAGTCTTGGGTTGATGTTGAAGATCTGCTCATGGACGAAGCATTCTGAGTAAAACAGGAGCCGAGCACTGTCAGTTCAAAGCTTTTCCTTGCCATAAGATCGCTTCATTTCAGCTACACAGATTGAGAATATTTCTTTGTTTCTAGAGGCGAAAAGGTGTCACTTTCTTTAATATTGATTAAAAGTGCACCCCAAAGGTCTCTGATGCTCATCAAAGTTCTCTTAATATCCTGATAATATCATTAGATCAAATGACTTGATATTCAAAAGACCTTTTCATCCACGCTGGTTTTTGTCTTTTTCTCTGACAATGTGATTGTGAGAAAAGTATATCTCAGGAGATAAACAAAGATTAGTGTATTACAAACTTCCATAGGACTACGGAGCTCATGACAAAAGGAGTGGAAGCTAACCACTGGAAAAGAGACGTGTGGCAAAAGGACGAGTCCAACACCCAAGTCCAGCGTCATTCTGTCAGGGTTTGCTTGATTCATATTAATCTCTTGTCCTACATCTTGGAGACTAATGTCCCCCTCTTCTGTGACTTCTTGCTGCTCTTTTACTGCATGGAGTGCTCAGAATTAAGTGTCCACGATTCTACTTGATTCCCTTTTTGACAGTTCACCAGCAAAATCCTTCCTGGAGCTTGTAGTTTATTCTCAATGAAGCATGTGCAGTATCATGTCTGTATGCATTTTGAAATGAGCACCAGTTCACAGAAAATAATCATGAAGATAATGATGTGGACGAAACAGATGTGTGTTAGCCTTACATACAGGAAGGGAGTAGTTGCTGCACAGCAATGAAAGTTTCTGAACAACGCTGACCCTTTAAGTTGTCATCAAAGGAACACACTGATCTGAGTCATTCTGATCTCAGCGTGTCAGTGACACCAGCCATTTTTAGGGAGATTATGGGAAAATAATGACTGCTATCTGAGATGCCGTGGTTGTTGCAGATTTGTTGGAACAGGACATAGGTCTTCCGAGTAGCAGGAGAAAAACCTGAATTTGGAATCCCTATTGGTGATGGCCATAGAACAAAAACAATAGACATCATAAACATAACAAGGAGCTCCAGAGAGTTATTGCTATACCATAGCATATACTAATTTGAATAATGTTTTAACTCTGGGATGTTATTTTGTATAATGACACAACCATTTATATGGCTCATAATACAGCATGATTAGAGTTTTAGAAGCTATTTTTAAAAAGAAAACTTCAATTGAATTATAAGCAAAATGAATCTTCAACTTTATGTAGCAAATGATTAAAATAATCATTCTTTGAGTTATTTCTTACTCATTTGATGCCAACCATCTGTATTTTACAATTATTATTTGTTAGGGACAGTTTCAAAACTTGCAAAAAGTTATGCCTTTTTCTAATTGGTATTCAATGTCATTTTAATTCTCTATCACGATAGTGGCATCACAGTCTGCATAACTGCAATTCTTCTTAAACAATTGTTGAAAGCCCCCAATTATCTCTACTTTTTGGAACTTTACTTAGCTTATTTTCAAAAAAAATCACATTCTCTATAAGTGTTTCATGTGTAAAAGAATCTTGTTTTATTTTTATCACTGCCACTCTTTTTCTTCATTATTTTTTCTCTGTTCCCTCAGGTGCCTCTTGTTGCCATATCACCCTAATGTAGAATGTTTGGAAAATTGTTTCTCATTCAAGTGCCCACTTAAGCCCTTTTCTCCACTCCCCGTAAATTGTTCCAGCACATGCGCTCTTCCCTGACGTGTTGTCATTTACATTTCATATCACATCTCTATCATATTGAAACCACCTTTACCTAGTTGTGCAGCACATGTCCGCTAGGTTTCAAACTGTGAGGTACAGCAAACTCAGACTCTGTGTGTCATTTAGTGCTTGAAGCTTTGTTTTTGGAAGAGTATCTGTTACTCCCTCAGTGATGAAATTACAAGTGATATATGTATTGGACATTGGGGAGGGGTCCCATAAAGAAACAGTCAGAGAGAAGGGACAAAATGCTAAGATGATGAATTGTTTATACACAGGTTTTCTTGAAGAAGCTTTTCGGTTGGTTATGCAATCTGAGATAGTATGAGAGTGGGGGATGCTTGCGTAACAGAGCTCTGAGGAAATGTGCTTCGGAAGGAGGGAATGATGAAGTAGATATGTAAAGAACATAACTTGCCAATAAACAACATGAAAATGTTTATGAGAAATGACTATTCTATGTCAAAGTATGTGCATTTAATTGGATATGGCCCCAAAAGCTGTGGAGTGATTTTCATATGGCAAGGAGCATATTGTTGATGGATTTTTTTTTTCTGTTCTGTCTGCCTGCCCTCAAAGAACCACTCAAAGTCTTACTATTAATTATAAAGGATCAGTCAATAACTCAGGTTTATTACTAACTAGCTCTTACATTTTAAGTTAGCCCATATTCTTTATTTGCACTTTGCCATGTGACAATACCTTTATTAACATGGCACAGTTCATCTTCTGCTCCCTCTGTATCTGGCTGGTGACTCCAGCATCCCATGGCTCCACCCTTCTTCCACCCAGCTATAAACCAATGATCTCTTTATTAGCCAATGAGAATAATACATATTCATAGTGTACAAAAAATTGTTCCATAGATTTTCCCTCTTTTTGACTAACTAAAAAGGTTTTATCAGGTGGTGGTGGCTCATGCCTTTAATTCCAGCACTCAGGAGACAAAAGCAGGTAGGTCTCTGTGAGTTTGAGGTCAGCCTGGTCTAGAAGAACTAGTTCTAGAACAGACTCCAAAGCTACAGAGAAACACCATCTTGAGGGAAAAAAAGTTTTAACTTTACCCCGAAAAACTATATATACTCTGTTATCTCTCTTATCTTGGTGAGTCCAAAGTTTCATATCTAATTTACCTAAAATAACAAAGAAAAATCATAATTATAACTATCTAATTTTCAGATCCATTAAAAACCACAGAATGATACAATATTACTTGAGTAAGCAGGAAGTACATAGCAACTGACTTCCAAAATCTAGAGATATGATAGAACAGCTGGCTGTCTGGACATTCACCCAAGTTTCTGGGGCATACATCTCTGGCCTGCATGTCTAGACTATCTGAAAGACTTTTTTGAGGAGAGAATTTTGAAGGATTTTCCTCATTTGTCTTGGTAAAGTTTGGTAGTCTCTTGCTTCTTCTTCTTCTTCTTCTTGTTATTTTTTGTTTTGTTTTTCATTCTTTTTTTGCATCTTGTTTGTTCAGTTTAGACAGTAATGTCAGCAATTATTGAAGCAAAGGCAATTTCTTTGCCCACATGGCTAGGCTTTGCCATAAGCAAAATAAAGTCCATATGAAGTTTTTTGATGCCAAGAACAGATGTGTCTCACATGAAAAGATTTAGGTTATTAAACATATTAAAAGCCATATTCTATAGGCATTTCAAACACATTGAAGTGTTTGAAGATCATCTATTTATTTAAATATATCTATCTGAATATGACCTTGAAAATATACCTAATATTACTATATGTTGACTCTTATAGATGACTATTAATTTGTATTTCTTAATTATATATTACATTTTAAATGAGTTGCATAAGCACAATTTCCAAAATAAGAATAGAAACATAGTAAAGTATAACAGAAATAATTTTAAGTTTGTATTAATAAACCAAAATATATAACAGTGTAAAATATTTAAGATTAATAGTATTTTTTGGATTAAAGTAGATTCAATAATCTACCTTTTATCCTACCATTTTTATATTCCTCCTTTATCTTTCAGAAAAAGAATCTTTTTTTATTTTATTTTTTCCCAGTTTATTTATTTTTTATTAAAAATTGCCATCTCCTCCCCTCCCCTCCCCCTTCCCTCCCCTCCTTTCCACCCACACCCCGACTCCCTCCCTCTTGAGGCCAAACAGCCATCAGGGTTCTCTACACTATGTTGAGTCCAAGGTCCTCCCAACTCCCCCCAGGTCCAGGAAGGTGAGCAACCGAACTGACAAGGCTCACACAGAGCCCGTCCATGTCGTAGAGACCAAGCCCATCGCCATTGTTCTTGGCTCCTCGGTCAGCCTCCACCATCAGCCACTTTCAGAGAGTCCGATTTGGTCGCATGTTTCATCAGTCCCAATCCAAGTGGACTTGGTGGTCTCCCATTAGTTCTGTCCTGCCGTCTCAGTGGGTGAACGCATCCCTCCTGGTTCTGACTTTCTTTCTCATGATCTCTCTCCATCCGCTCCTCTCTCTGAATGTGGCTGACGGTGGAGGAGGACTGAGAAACCAAGGACAACGGCAATGAATGTGAACTCTACAGCATGGACGGGCTCACTGTGAGCCTTAACCTTCACCTGGCGATGGATGGAGACAGAGACAGAGCCCCACATTGGAGCACCGGACTGAGCTCCCAAAGTTCTGATGAGAAAAAGAATCTTGAATCTAATCTCCTTCGTTCAACTTTTTTCCTGATAATGACCAATAATAATTTGTAACCAATCCTTCTTAAATGATGAGAAACATTCATACTTAATCTTTAGGGAATGCAGACATGGCTCTCTAGACTACTTCCTCTTTTGTGGGCACTTCCATAGAACCTTGAGAAATTTGGTATAATAATTAAGTCCCAGCTGATGTAGATTGTGTGGATGGAAAATCTCAGCCAGGAGCAAGGAAGCTGTTTTGGATGTTGGATTACTTGGACCATCTGTTTTCCCTAGTGTTTGGTCCCCTTTCTCTGAAGATACATAAGCTTTTAAATGTCTCATACATATTTACATTAATAAATTTATTAACTATGCATTGTATATAAGTCAGTCAAAGATGATTTTTGTTGTGTGTTTGATCAGGAAAAAACGCTATCTTGTGTCTTACGGTTCTTTTAGGTCTATTTTTTTTCATGTTTGTAGCCAAAATTTTCAGGGATCTTCCTCAATCAAACCCGATTTGCTTTAATCTGGAATGAAGCCACAGCTTATCATTTTATATATAAATCAAGGCATAACCTATACCCCAAAGCAACATACCTTTTTCTTTAACTTTGAAGTCAAGATATTCTTTAAAATATGTATGTTTGCTTAATCTAGCAACATTTTCACCATGTCTGTTAGCAACCATCACTGCTAACTCAGCAGTCAGAAATCTGAAGAAACACAGTGACATACAGTATCCAGAATCTCTGTGTATTTTCTATCTTTATGGGGCTTTCTTTACATTACTTTATTACTTTTTAAATAACTTTATCATTTAAAAATTTTTAATTTAAAACGGTATATATTCTTTTCTTCCCTCTCCCAAGCCTTTGCATTTTATACACACTATCATCCATTTAGAGTTTTCTTTCTTTTTCTATCTGAGTCTGTCTTACTGTAATTTGTAAACTTTTCTCTCTGCATAAGCACAATCATGCTGTTGGAGCTTGCAATGGCATTTCAAGTCACACAGGAAGCAGCTCAGAGAAGCTTCTCTGTACTGTGGCCCCTGTGAGAGACTCTGAAATCTGCAACTTACCCCATGGTTGTTTGTGGCCAGCTTCATTTTGCAGACAGCTGTTGGGGGGCACAATTTTCCACTGCAGCTAACATGATACTGTGAGGTTATAATGCATTGTTTTACTCCATTTTTCATATGTATAAAACTTTTAAAGCTTTTTTAGATCTTATTTGAATCTATGCCCCATATTGGGCACCACTTGTAGATGGAATTTTTCTGTCCTGATTGCCTGCTCCTAAATAACCACTCAGAGTCGTAATATTAATTATAAAATCTCAGCCAAAAGCTGAGGCATATTACTAACGAGCTCTTACATCTTAAGTTAACCCAACCCACATTCCTTATTTATGCTCTGTCACACGGCAGTACTTTTATTAGCATGGTATGTTCATCTCCTGCTCTCTGCCTTTGGCTGGTGTCTACAAACTCCCAAGACTCTGCCCTTTTTTTCTCCCGGCATCCTCTCAGTCTGATTTTCTCACTCACCTAACCTCCTCCTGCTGTGCTATAGGCCAGTCATCTCTTTATTAGCCATTGAGAGCAATACATATTCATAGTGTACAAAAGAATCATTTCACAAAGGAAATGTTAGCATTTGCAGTTGGTCTTGGAAATAATATGGAACATCATTCAAGAACTTATTGTGACAATTTTAAGAAGATAAACTATGTAGCTGTAGAAAAAAGGAAGGCCAGTATAAAGCATGAAAAGATAGTGGTGTGATGTGACAGAGGTTATGAAGGAAGAAAAGAGAGAATAGCCATACTGAAGCTAGAAGTCAAGTGTATTAGTGTTTAGAACATGGCAATGAAATATCTGACAGAAGCAATATAAAAGAAAAAGGTTTTATTATATTTCTGATTTAAGAAGATTTGATCCATCTAAGCAGCATGAAGAAACATGAAGAACATCTCATTTCATGGAATCTGTACATTGTGGCTGAAAACATAATGGACTACAACACACACACACACAGACACACACACACAGACACACACACACACACACACACACACAGAGAGAGAGAGAGAGAGAGAGAGAGAGAGAGAGAGAGAGAGAGAAATAGATGGCATCTCTCTATCTACCCACAGCATCCTTCCTATCTATTTCAGCTAGTTTTACCTCCAAAAATTTCCATCGCCTACCAAAATAATGCCTAGAACCGGGAATCAGTTATTCAAAGCATGAGCCTAACAGGGCATTTAGGATTCAGACTTTATTCATTTGTTTGTTTTGTTCTATTCAGATTTGTTTGTTTTATTTATTTTATTTTATCTTATCTTATTGTATTATAAGTATTAGTAAGTTGATGTCTTTTTTATTCATTCATGTATTTATTTATTTATTTATTTATTTATTTGAGGCTTTTGGAGCCTGTCCTGGTACTCACTCTTTGTCCAGGCTAGCCTTTAATTCACAGAGATCCACCTGACTTGGCCTCCTAAGTGGTGGGATTAAAGACATGTTCCACAACCAGCTGACTGCCTGTTTGCTTTCTAATGAGGGCCAGAAAGAAAGAGTGTGGATTTGGGTGGATGGGAATAGGACGAGGAGTTGGAAAGAGGAAAATTGTAATTAGAATATACTGTATGAAAAAATATATTCTCATTTAAAAACAGAATCACGCATACTGCTCCAGGACTCCAAATTATTTTCACTAAAGCATAACACAAAATGCATTTAGTCCAGTTTCCCCTCCAGTATTCCAATGTGCAAGAATGGATGGATGAGAACTAAGCGACAGATAAGTAGGCAAAGCAAATGTTAAACTCTGTCCAGCATCTGCGTCCCATGCCTTGATAGGAACTCCTGTGGGTGTGGGAAGTCTTTCCTATGGACTCATAGTTTGTTGCTCAGTTCCATTTTATTGGGTTATTCTTCTTCGTTGCCTGAAGGTTTTAATAAAGGATGTTACACATTTGTGGCATATCCAGTATCTTGGGAATGCCATACAAAACTTTAATAAGAATTAGGCTTCACCTTTAAATCTTCTAACATTCTCAGGACTTCCAACAGTATATTTGACTCTGCTTGTGACTAGCTCACAAGTTCTCCTTGACCAGAAAGATAAATACCATATTTCTCTCTCATATGTGGATCCTTACTCCAAATATTCAGTTGTGAGTATATAATCTGAAGTAACTGCAAAGCCAGCAAAGTAGAAGGCACAAAGGAAGGGCAAGCACTGGAGTGGGCAATAAAAAGATATAGGGGCATGAAGGAACAATGTGGTAAATGGGGGAGGGGGCAGATGTCTTATTGGCCTGGGAGGAGAGAGCTCAATACCAAGAAGAAAGAGGAGGAGCAAATAAAATTAAGAATGTTTAAAACATGTATAAGTAAACATGTTTTCCTATGCTTACCTAAAATTGTACATAATTCATGTAAGTACACACATTTTTTTCAAAGAAGTTATCCTACTTGGAGTGAAATGCCTACTCCAACCCCAAAGGCCATAGGCTTTCCAAGAAAAACTCTAGTTTAGACACAAGAAATATTCTTTCTTAGTCAGGGCAGTACCAGAAAGTTCTCACATAGTATAAGCTATTGCTGGGATATTGTTGCTATTATTATTATTATTATTATTATTATTATTATTATTATTATTATTAATCCCAGAAGCTGAAGTTAAGTTTATAAAGTTCTGACATAACAATTGGAAGATCCCAGCTAGATCTGATCCGAAAAGCCTCCTCCATTAGAAGTAGCTCTCACAGTACTGCAAGCTATGGATCAAGCTGCTAAGGGAGGAGGGAAGTAATCAGTAGGATTACCCAGTTGTGACAACAATGACAACAGTGGCTAGTATGGCAAAATACCCCTAAGGGTGCAATAGCAGCACCTTTTATCATGGAATTAACCAGAAGCTTTTTTTTTGTTTTGTTTTTTGTTTTTTTGTTTTTTTTTCACTTAAATTTCACTCAACGGGAGAAAAATCATCCCTGGTATTAGAAATCTACATGTGACTAGTCAGGTCATGATTTACAGATGGGAACTGATTATTGCCACTTTGCTAAATGTAAATGGTGAATGCACTGTTGTTTCCTGGCTGCCTAAACCGAATAGTCACACAGAAATAAATCAATTACAATACTGCTTGGCAAACTGTTCAGGCATATTCCTAGCTAGCTCTTACATATTAAATTAACACATTTATATTATTTTATATTTTACCGTGAGGCTCATGGTTTACTGGTAGGGTTCTGGTATCTTTCTCCTTTCGCAGCTACATGGCATCTACCTGATTTTGCCTACTCCCTATTCTCTCTACCTATGTCTGCTCCTATTTCCCACCTGGCTATATTCTGCCCTACCATAGGTGTAAGCAGCTACTTTATTAAACGATGGTAGTAAAACATATACACAGCATATGGAGGGGAATACACATCAAATAAACAACTATAATTCCTAAATATATTCTAAATACCTACCTTTACACTCAAAGTCAAGTATGTCTCCCACTCCAAATCAAAGAAACTTTTTTTTATAGTAGAAGGAGACCATTATAGAAAACCACAACAGATCTCTAAATGCAAGGAAAAGCTGACTGTGGGTGTCCACTCCCAAGGGATTCACCTACAACATAACTCATACCAAAGTATAAGAACATTGCGGAGAAGTATGTGGGGATACTATAAGAGCCAGAGGACTACGCAGTCTGTTGTGAGATTGTGTCACCGATAAATACTAGGAAAATAGCTCCCATGATATTTCAACAATATGGCTTCCTAAACAAGACACAAACAAAGACCATACCAATAGAAATGCTAACATGAGAGACAGGAGTAAAGTCTCAGGGGACTCCGTCTGTAGGAAGTTACTATAGGCAACTAGCGACGGACGAGAAAAGGAAAATTAGTCTTCCCTAGGGACAAGCCCTCTAATTGATTATCCAGTAATTGGTAGGTAACCCAGAAATGATAGCCATACAAACAGCATTAAAACAGCAGCAACAGTGACCAAGTTACTTGAGGCGTATCCCGTAACTTACACACTTCCTGCCTGCAAAACAAGGAAACATGGGATCTTCTGCTTCAAGATCAAGAAGTAGCTGGGACCCTTAGGCCAGTGCTGCATCATAATGGGGCAACTGATTCTAGGGAAAAACTTTTTTTCTCCAGGTGGTCCTATTTGAGCTGTTACTCTGATTGCTAAGGCTGTTGAAACACTGGCGAGCAGTCTTATCAGAGGCTCTTCAGAATGACTTTACACCCTGGAGAGTATGACTAGGATGGTGTGTGTTGAGTGGTGGCTGGGCTGAGGGCTGGGTTTCTGGAATATTTATATTGTCAAATGTTTCCTATTATTTCAGTGCAAAACACAGCGTGGCTTGTTTTTAAAGGTAATAATCTCTTTAACAAGTATAGCTTCTTTGTTTGGGAACAAACACTAGGATGGGATTTGGACTAGAGTGAGCTGAGAATGAATTAAAAAGTAATGGCATTGTTATTGAAGCATGTCTAAAGCAAAATTTTAGTGGGAATTGGGGGGAAATGCAGAGCACAAATGAATGAAAAGTACAGCTGGAAATGAAGACTTCAGGTTTAGCAGTCGGCCAGATGAAAACTCCCATACACATTTGTAAATATACTATTTTAATTTTCTGAAAACACAGGTAAATTAGACTTTTTGCATTTTAGTTACTAAATTTCTACCATTTCACATTTTATTGCCATTTTATTTGTCTTTCATTACACAAGTTTTGTTTTTGGTAACTTGGGCATGGGCTATTTTTTTTTAAGAGGATCTCCCTTTTAATATAAGATTAGAATGAGCCTTAAATTTTGGAGTTTTTTTGTTTTTTTTTTTTGTTTGTTTTGTTTTGTTTTGTTTGCTTTGGCCTCCAAAGGCAGATAGAAATGAGTCATAACACTAAATTAAATGCCTTTCTTCTCTTAAAAATTTCAAGACGTAGAAAGAATAGGTTAATAACAAATGAACAAAACCTCACAAAAAAACTGACAATAAATTCTGGATATGGGCTGAGGTGAAACCTAGTTCACTGGTGGCAGGATTGCTAATTGTCTGGGCCCGTGGGCCTGGACATAGAAAACTATTTTCCCTTTTCCCTAACTGGACTGGTACGGAGGCGCAAGGAATAACCAGACACAGCTTACACCATCATCACAGAAGGGCATCTCAGGCTTCTCTCCTACCTGAAGATCTACCCGCGTTTATTATATCAAACATCTCTTAATCTCCCCCCACTCAACCGAGGTGGATACCTCATTAATATTCACAGGAAGCAAGGCTAGGGAAAGCACCTGCAACTAAGTCATGAGCTTCAGCAAACACCTCTCCCCAGGCAATCTACATTTATAACAGAAGAGAAAGGAGTAGCACATCCTGGCTAATGTGAGGGCAGTGACAGGCTGTCTGCAGGTCTACGTGACCACCTCAGGTGGACCCCCCTATGGCTTCAGAGCCTGGCTGCCACACCATGTAGAAATATGGGCTTACAGCTAATTCGTATAGCCACTTTGGGAATCAGAAAAGAGAATTCTCTTAGTCTCTTCGGTACACTCAACAAGAGAGAGATCATACCTGATATTAGAAACCTAGTCAATTATATATAGTTAGGGAGATCATGGTTCTTAGATGAAAACTTACGACAGCCACTTTACTATACCAGCATAATTCATAATTACATTCTAAAAACTTATTTTTATATCTACAAAAAAGTGTAATTTTAATTCCTCATCAATTTTTTTTGTAGCAAACAGAAACTATTGCAGAAGTCCTTAAATAGTCCCAAGATGTAAAGCAACTGGTCATGAAATATCCACCCTCAACAGGTAAGTCTACAAGACAATCACCAAACTATAACTCAAACAATATCAAAGAAAGGGGGAGTAGAAAGCTTAGAAGAACCAGGTAATTAGGAAGACTGTTATGGGAAGGTGCTTCATAAAAATGACAGGGGAGCTTCCTCCATTACAACTCAGCAGTATGGCTACTTAGAAAAGACACGATTAATAACACCATCAATGGACATCCTAATGTGGTAGGGAGAAGTCTCTTGAGGCCTTACTCCTAGACAAAGAACAATCCAATGACTACTAAAGGAAGAATTAAATTTCCTCAAATAGGTGTCCAAAATCGGTTATCTAATAGAAGTACTTCTGAAATCATATGCATATAAGCAAGACTTATTAGACTCCGTAAGTTGCATAAGTATGTGCTTATGTGTGTGTGCATATACATAAAATGTGTGTATATATATATATATATATGTGTGTGTGTGTATACGTATATATACGTATATATACACACACACACATATATATATATACACACACACACATATATATCACAATAATAATATGAGAAGGTTATGGAATCAGGAGGTAAACCATATAATTATATTTTTATATTGCAAATACTTCATTAAAAGATATTTGGAAGAGAGAAAAAGGAAAAATAAATAGATCTTTAAAAAATGTTGTAACAGTTTCCTATTCACCTTCCAATGATGTTATGCATATGATGCACTGGCTAGCCTTATGTCAACTTGATGCCAGCAAGAGTCATCAGAGAGGATGCAGCCTCAGTTGAGAAAATGCCTCCATAAGATCTGGCTGAGGATAAACTTGTAGGGCATTTTCTTAATTAGTGATAAATGGGAGAGTCCCACTTCATTGTGGATGAAACCACAGCTCTATTGATTTCTATAAGAAAGCAGGCTAGCCAAGCCAGTAAGAAGCAGCCCTTCATGGCTTCTGCATCAGTTCCTGCCCCCATGTTCCTGCCCTGCTTGATTTTATATGCTGACTTCCTTTGATAATGAACTGTAATGTGAAAAAATAAGTTGCATAAACCCATTCATCCCAACGTTGCATTGGTCATGGTATTTTATTACAGCAGTAAAATCCCTAAGTATTTTGAATGTGCAAGGTATTATATTTTGTTTTATAGATGAAATATCATTGGTAACATAAATATCTTGCTATAATGTACTTCACTCCATAGCATATCACTTGATCACTAATCATGTATAATACTGTACTTTGTGTTTTGAAATTAGCGTTATATGTAACCAGTGCTTAGTAGTGTTAGAGCCTCTTTTCCATACCTTAGTAGTTACTTAAGTCACCTGTGGACCAAGAGGCAGAACCAATGCCTGTAGCAATTGGAGGAGGAGATGGGTAGACACCAATGCAAGAATATATTGAGCAACTTAAAACACAACATGGTATACCAGAACCCAGTGGTAATATATCAGGAAGACCTGAACATCCTTACACAGAGGAAGCAGAAGAAAGCAACCTTAAATATAACTTTGTGAAGATAATAGATAGATGATAGAATGAAAAAGTCCCTTAAAGAAATTGAGGAAAGATGAACAAAATATTGGAAGAAATCAATAAATCTCTCAAGGAAAGACAAGATAACCGAGAAAAAAACAATCAAACATGTAAAGCAAACATGTCGCGACTCAAATAGACTTAATAGACATCTGTAGAGCATTTCACACAAACACAAAAGCATATACCTTCTTCTGAGCACTCATGAAATCTTCTCTAAAATTGACCACATACTCATAACAAAGCAAACCACAATAGATAAAAAAAAAAGATGGAAAAAAAAACCCCACTTTATCTTATCAGATCACCATGGCTTAAAGTTAGAATTAAACAACAACGCTAATTACAGAAAACCTACAAACTCATGGAAATTGGACAGTGCTCTACTGAATCACCCCTGGGTCAAGGAAGATATAAAGAAAGAAATTAGCCGGGCAGTGGTGGCGCACGCCTTTAATCCCAGCACTCGGGAGGCAGAGGCAGGCAGATCTCTGTGAGTTCGAGGCCAGCCTGGTCTACAAGAGCTAGTTCCAGGACAGGCTCTTAAAAAGCTGCAGAGAAACCCTGTCTCAAAAAACCAAAAAAAGAAAAAAGAAAAAAAAAGAAAGAAATTAATGACTTCCTAGATCAATGAAAATGAGTGCACATTATACCCAAACCTATGGGATACTATTAAAAGAGTACTAAGTGGAAAGTTCATAGTACTAAGTATCTATGTAAAGAAAGTGGAGAAATCTCACACTTAACAGCACACCTGAAGGCTCTAGGGAAAAAAAACGAAGCAGACTCACACAGGAGGAGCAGGTCACAGAAAATAATCAAATTGGGAGCTGAAATCAATAAAATAGAAACAAGGAAAACAGTACAAAGAATCAATGAAACAATGATCTGGTTCTTGGAGAAAATCAACAACATAGACAATGGCTTATTCAAACTAATCAAAAGGCAGAGAGAGAATATCTATATTAAAAAATCAGAAATGAAAGCAGGGACATAAAAACAGACACTGAGGAAATTCAGAAGATCATACTTCAAAAACCTTTGCTTCAAAAGTTGGAAAATCTAAAAGAAATGAATAATTTTCTGGATAGGTACCACATACCAAAATTAAATCAAGAGCATGTGAACAATTTAAATAGACCCATAACCCCTAAGGAAATAGAACCAGCCATCGAAAGTCTCCCAAACAAACAAAAAAGCACAGGGCTTGATGGTTTCAGCACAGAATTATCTCAGAACCTCATACAAGAGCCAAGACCTATACTGCTCAAATTGTCGACACAATAGAAACAGAAGGAATATTGTCAATCTCTTTTTATGAAGCTGCAGTTACCCTGTTACCCAAACCACATAAAGACACAACTAAGAAAGAGAATCACAGAACAATCTCTCTAGTGAACATTGATGCAAAAATAGTCAGTAAAATATTGCCAAACCGAATCCAATAACACATCAAAAAAAATCATTCTTCAGTGATCAAGTTGGCTTCATCTCAGAGATACAGGGATGGTTCAACATATAAAAATCTATCAATGTAATCTACCATATAGCTAAAATAAAGGAAAAATATGATCATCTCATTAGATGCTGAAAAAGCATTTGACAAAATCCAACATGCCTTCATGAAAAAGGTCTTTGGAGACATTAGGGATTCAAGGAATGTATTGAAACATAATAAAAGCATTTTGCAGCAAACCGACAGCCACATGGAAGTAAATGGAGAGAAACTCAAAGCGATTCCACTAAAATCAGGAACAAAACAAGGTTGTCCACTCTCTCTATTCAACATAGTACTCAAAGTTCTAGCTAGAGTAACAAGACAACAAAAGGAGATCAAGGAGATACAAATTGGAAAGGAAGAAGTCAAACTCCCACGATTTGCAGATGATATGATAGCATACATAAGTGAATCCAACAATTCTATGAACAAACTCTTACAATAATAAACACCTTCAGTAATGTGGCAGGATACAAGAACAACTCAAAAAAAAAAAATCAGTAGCCCTCCTATGTACAAATGATAAAGGGGTTGAAAAAGAAATTAGAGAAATATCACCATTTACAATACCCACAAATAACAAAATGGAAAGATCTCCCATGCTCTTGGATAGGTATTCAACACAATAAATGGCAATACTAACAAAAGCAATATATAGATTCAATGTAACCCCAACAAAATACCAACACTATTTTTCACAAACCTCAAAAGAACAACACTCAACTTCATCTTGAAACACAAAACAAAAAAACAGGATACCAAATAAAGAAAATAAATTATTTTTATTTCTGTAAAATAAAGAAACTTCTGGAGGCATCACCATCTCTGACATTCTTTGTTCTGCATTAGTTATTTTGTTGTATTTGACAAAATGTGTTTTGTTTACTTGAGTATCATATAACTACACCTAATAACTATGATACAGTTATTTCACTTACACTTCCATTGGTGAATGTTGGAGTTGTTTTCTATTTTGATCTACAATGTAAAAAAAAATATGCTGTGAATATTCTTTTGTATGTATGGGTCTGCAAGATGACAAGTGTGGTCATTTTTATAGGGACCTCCACATATTTTGGTAAAGTCCTACATGTAATTCAGTTGCCAAGTACATTGGTTGAAATTTCATCTTCCTAATAACTCTGTCCTCCTTTTTTTTTTTCTTTTTTTTTTTTTTTTTTTGGTTTTTCGAGACAGGGTTTCTCTGCAGCTTTTTTGGAACCTGTCCTGGAGCTAGCTCTTGTAGACCAGGCTGGTCTCAAACTCACAGAGATCCGCCTGCCTCTGCCTCCCGAGTGCTGGGATTAAAGGCGTGCGCCACCACCGCCCGGCTTGTCCTCCTTTTCTTAACTTAGTTAAGGATGTGTAATATACCTAAATTTGGTATTAATTTCAATTTCCTTGGTGAATAATGATGTTGAGTAACTTTTCATATGCTTATCGACCAGTTAGGCATTCTCTTTTATTATGTATACAGTATTCTGTCTGCATGTGTGTCTACAGACCAGAAGAGGGAACCAGATCTCATTACAGATGGTTGTGAGCCACCATGTGGTTGCTGGGAATTGAACTCAGGACCTCTGTAAGAATAGTCAGTGCTCTTAACCTCTGAGCCATCTCTCCAGCCCCCAGGCATTCTCTTTTGTAATGTGTTTTTTAAGTCTTTTAACAATTTGTCAAATGGATTGTCAGTCTCTATGCCCCAATTGTACGAGTCCTTTCTATATTCTGGATAAGAGTCTTTTGTTGGATATATGCATTGCAAATTTCTTCTCCCACTCTCTCTCTTGCTTTTTCACTCTTTTAATATTATTATATGATGAACAGAAGTTTTAAATTTTAATATAGCACATATTACAAATCTGTTCCTTGGTGATTAGTGTTTTTTTATTCTGCTTAAGAAATCTTTGCCTGTATCATGTTTGCAAAAGTTCATTCATGTGTTATCTGTAGCATATTATCTTTCAAACTTAGATTATGACATAGGACTTTGAAAAAGTTATAAAATATTGGTCAAAGCTCTTTTTTCTTATCATTTGAATATCAAATTGACTGAACACTTTTTGTCAAGGGTATCTATTCGCTAAAATGGAATACTCCCTTTTTCTCTAGCAACTAAATATATATATATGTGTATATATATATATATATATATATATGTATGACCTTCTTTCATTTCTTTTCTGTTTTGTGTCTTAACTATTTCATTTTTCTAGATTTATTATGGTTTTAATGTACATCATATGAACTGTGAAATTTTGTTTTAGTCTCCAAATTGTCTATGCTATTCTTGGTCTACTAAATATTTTAACCAAGCTAGGATCTCAGATATCATAAACAATAAATGACATGAGTCAAAATCTTGTTGCTTAGAGTTAGCAACTGTTAGTTTATTATGGGCATACTTTTAAAGATTTAAGAAAATTGTCAAAACTAATCATAAAAGAATTCTAACTGGAAACTTGTCAAAATATATAGTTTCTAATTCTCTATTAGTATTATTATAGATGTATGCCTATGTGTGCTCTTTACTAGTTATAAGACAAAATTGCCTTATCTCTGAAATATTTTTGAACAAATTACATGTTCACTACCAAACCTTTTCTTCCATCCCTGACCTTTTATTCACAAGATTATTTTGTTTCTAAATTTGAGTTAGTAGAGTCTATATAGTATTCTCCTAACAACACACTAATGGGTACAAGGTAAGAGAGAAATCTATTTCTCTTCTCTCCACTAACATGTCTGACGATAGTCTTTGGAAATAAAGGAGTATCAGCATAAGGAAGAGAGAGGTCATGGTCACATAAAAACCACCCCAACAAAAACCCTCATAGATAAACTGTCTTATAACCCATCCATCTCCCAGCAGCAGATGAAGTAATACAAACAACCCTTGTACTTCCCGACAACCAACTTATTTAACAAAAGGTGATGTTTGTATGCTTCTTATTCTTCTGGAACATCATGATGTATCCCTCAGTCAAGTCACCAAATATCAGTAAAATGGATTCATTGATAATAAGGTTCTCAGTAGTGTTCACCTTGTACACTGGACTGAGACTCCCTTCTGTAAAGTGAGATACCATGTACCCGTGTAGCACTATCAAAATTTCTGTTACCACGGGTCCTGGCTTTGTTTGTTTGTGCAGGCTGAGCACTCAAGTACTGCACCAAAGCCAAGGATAGGAAGGTTTTGACCCTAGGGCTACATGAATTGCATGTAGTGGTACAAATAAGAGTGACAGCAGAAAATAGCAGGTTAATTAAGTCCTGTACATGTTAAGTATTTATTTGGTTTTTTTTTTGTTTGTTTGTTTGTTTTTTTGTTTTTCGAGAGAGGGTTTCCCTGTAGTTTCTAGAGCCTGTCCTGGAACTAGCTCTTGTAGACCAGGCTGGCCTCGAACTCAGAGATCCACCTGCCTCTGCCTCCCGAGTGCTGGGATTAAAGGCGTGCGCCACCACCGCCCCGCTTAAGTATTTATTTGTACAACAATCTCCCTTGGTAGATCTGAACTGATGTTCTAATCCCAAACAGTTGACTATCTGATAGTATACTTAACTAAGATGTAAATACAACAGTTAAAATGCTTGAAGTTTGCTTTTGGAAGTCCTTTTGGGGGACAAGGGGCAGAGTTTGACACAGAATTTCTCTGTAGCTTTGGATCCTGCCCTGGACCTTGCTCTATAGACCAGGCTGGCCTACAGAGATTTACCTGTTTCTGCCTCTTGAGTGCTGGAATTAAAAGCATGTGCAAGAACCACCCAGTATTACTTTTGGAAGTCTTAAATGATACCAAGAAACAGGAAAAGCACAACTTCTGTAATAAAACCGCAACGCATAGATGTTCAAACAATGGTGGATGTCATAATTATCTGACCAAGATTTTAATAACATCATAGAGTATCATTGTTAGCAAGAAATTCAAAATTCTACTGAAAAGAAATATTAGAAATCCTCAGTAAGAAAGGGCAGTTATAAAAGTTACCAAAAAACTAAAGAACTTGAAAAGCATCCTGTTGATAATAAAAACTTCCTTCAATGGGCTCAATTGTAAAATGTCAATGAAAAGTTAGAGGCAATAAACTTGAAGAGAGAACAAAAGACTGAAAATGTGCTCAGAGAAGCAGAATGGTCGAAAGAACAAAACGGAGTTATTGCGACAACATCCTGTAGTGTATGGACTGTATATAACACTTGCCTCATTAGCATTCCAAAAAGACAAGAAACACAACATCCCAATGGCTATCTAAATAAATAACTCCGAAAAGTTCCTAGAACTCACTGGAAATTTAAATATTTAGAAAGAAGAGGCTAACCGAAAGTCTAAGACGGGAAACAAACAAATCAAAATTACGTCTATACACATTGTAGTTAAACTGCTTAAAACAAGCACAGGAGATAAACATGGTGATAGCCTGGAAGAAGCAGTCTATCGCTCTAAGGTCATTTCTTTTCAAAATCAGAATTCTTATCCATTCTTTGATAATTTCACACAATTTTTCCCTACATAACATATTTTCACAGTACTTCCTGGTCCCTAATTGATCTCTTGTATCCTCTCCTCCAACTTGCTCTGGAATAGTTCTTTCTAAAACAACCCTCTCCGAAAGTTCTGCCTTTTCCTAATGCCGCTGAATTTAATGAGGTTGGCTTGAATGTGTATTGGCATGGAATTAATAGTGTATGGATAACATCAGCAGCCAATAACCTTTGGAAAACATAACTACATATTTAGGGAAAATATGTGTTGTAATGTCATACAGGATTCATTTTTACCACAGATATTATAAACTTCAAATTAAAACCTTTAGGTCATCTCTCACTATTAAGGGACTTTCACGTTTTAATTGAAATGAAGAAATTTAGGAGCATCAAGTGATCACGTGAATACCACCTGTGAAAAGCAGAACAGTTGATCATATAACTAATACAGGCATTAAGTGGTAAACATTTAGAGAGCCTTTCAAGTATGAATATACTGTACTTAATCATGCCTCATGCTTTGAACTATATAAGGACTGACATTTCAAGATTTTTGTCGTACTATTCCAATTTATGTGCTGTCTAAAACTTATGTAATCTTTACTTTTTAAATATTACATTTAAAATTGCTGGACAGAATTGATTCATAAGTAAATGATACCAAAAAAAAAAAAAACCCACCAAAAGTATTGTTCTACAAGGGGCACTGAAACTCAAATGGATTTTAAGTGAGTCTCTTAAGGATATGAACAACAACAGCAACAAAAACCTGGAATATGAAAGAGTTTTTGTCTGTGTACGTCCAGTGTTTTACACACCTGAAAATACAACTGTGATAAAGGAAGGATTAGTGGTTTATAGGAGTAAGGGTGCCTTTTTCAGGAAGTGGAAATTTTTGTAAATGTATCAACGTATAATGACCAAATTCTGAAGAGTCCTTCCCATTATGGCAGCTGCGTGGGCTTGTGCAGGTGACTGAACAGCGCAGACGCACAGGAACACACAGAGACACGTAAGTACAAGTGAAGCTGTAAGACGAAGATGATCAGGCAGCTGTTTTCAGCAATGGCATTTTGTCTGTGGTGATCTTGTTACCGTCCAGAGCAACTAGATGGAGAGTACAACAGATTATCTCTACAGAGTTGCTCACCGCTGGGGGATAATCTACCATTATCTCCAGTTCAAAAAAAAAAAAAAAAGAAAAAAGAAAAAGAAAAACAATGTACTTTAGCACCATATCATTATTCTGTTGCTATAAACACCATTGTAGTATTGTTTTGAACTTAATTGGAGGAATATACAAGCATAAACACACACAATACACACATATGTAATTTAAACAACACTATTTTGTATGATAAAACATGCTCAAAATGTTTTATCTATTTTTTATTTTTTTTAAAAATGAAAACAAACTATCTTTTTTCATCATACATACCAATCCAAGTTCCCCTCCCCCCACCTGCTTACACTGCTCCACCCATCACTCTTCAGAGAGGCAAAGGCACATTACTTTGGGGAAGGTTCAAAGCCCTCCCTACTATATATAAGCTGAAAAAGGTATCCCTCTAAAGACAATAGGTTTCCTAAATGCCAGTACAAGCAGTAGGGATAAATACTGATGCCATTGCCAGTGGCCTCTCAGTCTACCCCAGACATAGAATTGTCAACCACATTCAGAGAGACTACTTTGGTCCTATGCTTGTTCCTTTCCAGTCCGGCTGGTGTTGGTGAGTCCCAGCTTGTGCTTTAGAGTTTCTCTTTTGGTCCTCTCTCTTGATCCTCTCAGCAGGAAACTCTCTTGCATGCTGGCTAGAGATGCTGAGGCAGTTGGGGGAGGGGCCAGGGGATTTGCGCCAATATAGAGTCTAGAGTGTGGGATATCCTGGTGGGTAGCTGAACACTATCTCTTGGCCCTCTTTGTATTGTAGCAAGATGTGTTTTAGAGTTCCACCTAGGTTGCAGGAGGATAGGCTAGTTTGGGAACAGGATGGGGCTAGTAGCTTGCAGGATCCAGTGTACGGGGTGGATATTGGGACAGCCTACCTGCAGGAAATTCTCCTGCTGGCTGGCTAGAGAAGCCAAGGAAGTTGGGGGAGGGGGCTGGGTTTTCTCTGACTATGAAGTACATAAGAGAGTGGGATGTCCCACCACATGATTGGTCACTCACCTCTTGGTCTTTTCTGTGTTGTAACAAGCTGTGTTTCAGAATTTCACTGAGGTTTCAGAAGGACGAGCCACTCAAAATATTTTTTTTTAAAGAAATGGAAAGGGCTTGGGAGAGATGGCTCAGTGGTGAATAGTCCTTATTCCTCTTCAGGAGGACTCAGAGCATGATACTCAACATCTACGTCTTTGACTCAAAAGAGCCACAGGATTCTTCTTCTGGCCTCCACGGGCACTTTCACACACATACACATACCACTCCTCATCCCACCTCCATACACAAGTACAATAATTAAAAATAAAGTAAATTTTAAACAAATTATTTAAAAAATTCCAAAGCTAAAAGCAGTCCAAGTGCAGTGATGCCACTGCCCCATAGGGAATGTTGCTATTTGATAGTCCTTCCTCCACACCAAGACTCCCTTTCAGCCCTGGAAACTTCAGTTTACAGTATAGTATATGGTTATAGGTTTAAATTTTAGAGCACTGTACCAAGTAGCATCTCATTTCAGAAACTGAACTGTCTCTATTTTTAAGGCTTGGTAATTAGCCTTCTCCCATAAATTTTACCACATATAACTTAAGGTGTATAAATCCAAGGTATAAGTATTCACATACTTATGTGAGTATATTAAAGGTTAGTTTTTCTTTCCAAGGTTATCAGTAGGCACTATGGGTCTATCAGTTTCAAGAATGGGTGAAGTTGTACTATATTATTGCAATATTGAATGTTTGCTTTAAAATTCGTTGTTAGTAAAATGAAGGTGTAAGAATTGGCAGGACCAGTTCTGGTAGTATGTTATTGCCATACTGTCAAGCAATGTGTGGGTGTCAATGCTGACAACACTGGGTGTGTTGTAAGTCAAGCATGAGCTATGGATTTCTTATGACAATAATTATTTCAACCCTTACCATATTACCAAATTTCTTGGACACCACAGGATAATATAATTAATTTTTTTTACTGCTTGTATGTAAAATTTCAAGTGATGTAGCCAAACGCAGTGAGAACACAGAGTTATTTCCTGACATTGGTTTTCTAATCATTGAATCGTGAGAATTTGAATTTCCAAACCCTTGTCCATCTTTGTGTTGTGTCAAACGTTACCTCCTAATTCTATAGGTTGCATTGAAGGAACCACAGTACTAAGTTTTATCATACAACAGTTCCTTTTTCTCCGGAAATTGCTATAAATTCTTTGGATATGGAATATGTGTCTTATGTCGCTGGAACATGACACAGAAATTTTAAGAGAGAAGTCATGGTTCCTTTAAAGACATCATTTAAACCCAAACTACATTTAAGGCTACAGAAACAGTGTAATATACTAACAAGTGTTGGGCTAAAATCAAAGTCACATTGTATATGTTCTGGAAGTAGGAAAAAGTTGAATCATCTTATTAAAAGCAGACTGTGTAACAATAGAAATGTGTCAAAATCTTTTATTTATCTTTTTATGAGAAGGTTAAATACTTCAGGAAAGGGGATAAGGTTTTCTCATGTTAACTAATCCGGAAAAAAGTGAAAAGAAATTTCCTCTCTTCAGCATTTATTGATATTAATTGCTTTATTGAACTAGCTGTGGGAACAGGGATTCCCAATGCCAGCATAGAGGATCACAATTTATAAGCTAACTGATCCCACAATTTCCACGCTTAGCTTAACATTTCCGTTGGAAATATGGAATCCTTTAAAACTGTTATATTTCAGCTTTCTTACTGGATATGAGATCACATGAGCTAAATGATAAAACACTTTTTTTCACACAAAAAAATGGGAATTAGAACATCTTATATACTAGGTCCAAACCAGACCTTGAAAACAAGTTTATTATTACAGTTTTCTTCAATTTATTTTTAATTTGTCCATTTAGGTGTATTACAGGTGCCCCTAGTTATAACCATCAGTAAAAACAATACATATATGTAGCTCATCAATCTATATTTGTACTAAAGCATGGGAGAAAAGTATGATCAATGACAACTGCAAATTGCCTTCCTCTGAGCACTTAGAAACCCTTTCCATGTTCTGAACTTAGGGTCGTAAACAATAAGCTGGGTCCCGTGTGAAAGGTTAGTAGGAAGTCTCTGCATGTTATTTCTAGTTGAAACTATGGCAGTCAAGGCAAAAAGTTCCAGGTTATTTAGAGCATGGAATGACCTGGTAATCAAGATTTGGTATAAATAAATAAATAAATAAATAAATAAATAAATAAATAGTGAGCTACCAATTACACTTATTTGTACAAACTTAGAAAGTCCAGATAGGTTATTGTTGAATATGACAGGAATGTTTTATTCCGAAAGGCCTAACCTGGCACAAAGAAAGGCCTTTACTTTTATTCAGATATCAAAACTGCAATGGAACCTCAGGCAACACTGTGACTAACAAGGGCCAAGGCTCAACTGGATATTTGCTTATAATGTCTAAATTTCATGTTTAACACATCAGATGCTTTAAATCACATCATGTTGAAATGTTGTATGGAAATTATATTTAATGATTTTCTTCTTTCTCCACTTTGTTTTGATAATTGAGAACCTGGTTCTAACAATATTCTTCTGACATGAAATTCAGCAACAGATACAAAGGAGCACTGAGGCTGTTGCATATTATATGTGATAAATTGCTAGTTTATTCTACATTTTGCTTTCCAAATATTGCTTTAACCAATGATCGATGAATACATTTGTTCATGAGAGAAAGAAGTTTTCCTAGATATAAAAATATTTAGTCATTATTGTAAATTATTTTACACATATGGGAAAAGTAAATAAATTAACATCAAAAATTTAAAGTCAAAAAATTTCTGTAGTGCTTATGGGGCACCTTAGACTTGATTATGAAGTTACTGTTTGAGTAGACATTCCAAGACCATCAGAGAATTGGTGAACTATACTGAGAGGGTCATTGTCTCTTTTTTACAGTACTTACTTCTCAGAAGTTTTATTAGTTGCAATAGTAAGTCGCTCAGACACAAGGTTTAAATTATTTCCTTGTAAAGATAATTCTATAGCTATATCTATCTTTTGTGCCATTTTTCCCTCTTAGAACATTTATACCCAATCCTACTTCATCTCTCATCAATTATACAGCATTTGTCTTTTTGTTTTCTATCATTTGATTTTTGTTTATATATTCCAAATTTGGTAAACTTTGACCATATTCACAAAGAGACAAATAACAAATGGGATAAGTATTAGAAAAGTTTGGGTGAAAAAAGATTATAAAATTTTAAGTAAACCACAGAAAGAGAACATTTAGTTTGGCTTAAAACAGAGAAAAAAATCATTTAATCATAAACAACCATTCATTTAGAAAAACTCAGAAATGATTTATTACTCAAGGTTGTCATTCAACCCCCATAATACTCCAGAATCCCACCCATCCCAATCAGTCTATGCATTTTAGAATATCAATTAAAGAGGTATTCATGTTTATTTCTGGGTCCCAAGGATTTCTTGGTGTTACAAGAGTATGACAAGAGTATTTTCAGGAGCTGCTTGACTTTCTGAAATTTAGACTTTGAGAACAGGTTTCAGCCATAAGACAGTATCTCTCATAGAAATAAGGGGATGCTCTCATGAGCAGAGAACCCTACACAAGACTGCTTTTCATCAAATGAAACAGGATATTTCTCAGTTAACACTCAGAATGGAAGCTTGGAGTAGTAAAAGGGTTCTGATTTGAGATCCATAGTTTACTGGCTTCCTGAGTAACAATGGGCATATAGCTTCAAAATGTCCCTTTTCTAAAGCTCAGGTTTGAAATTTGTTTTTATTAAGGATCTAGTAACAGCAAGATACATTACCTCTTAAAAAATTACTAATTTAAAATGAAAAGACTAATTAGGTTATCAATAAATGTTTAAAATCAAGCTGGAACTGATCTAGAAGCTTCCACTCTGCTAACTAACTTCTGTGTCACTAGAAGGTACAATGCTAGAGCTGGAAGGAACAGTCATAAAATTATAAATACCAAACTTTGAAACCTATGAGATCCAAAAAAGCTTAGCAAGACATTAGCAACAATGTGACAAGAATGTTATGGGTGTAACCAGCCACTTTTTGCTTAGATGTAAGGTTCACCTTGTTAGAGAAAACTCATTCCTGGTATTGTAAATCTAGTCTTTAATCAATGGCTGGGAAGGTCACAAGTCTGAGGAATGCACCTACTACTATTATTTTATTAATAAATATAGTATCAAACTACCTTCTAAATATGTATCTCTATAACAACAGATTAGTAGAGTTCTCAGTTCCCATCAGATAGTCTTCATCATTGTGCGGTGAATCAGAATTCAGATTAGAAATATCTACAGTATGTTTGACTGTATAAGGGGCATCTCATCATATTCGTTCTTCCTATAGCTCAGGTAATATTGAGAAGGATGCAGCAGAAAGATGGTAAGAGCAAGAACTAAGGGAGGACTAGGGCAAAACAAGGTCAGGAGAGCAGCTTTGCATTCATAAAATCAAACCAGCAATGGTTGCCTGTATTAGACCTGAAAAAGGTCAAATTAATCACAAATTCACGATGGATGGGGAAGGGGCACAGGAGTCACCACTCCTAGATTAGAAGCTAGTAAAAGTTGGTAGATGCTATGAGAGATATTGTTCTTTTTAGGGTGTGGTCCTTGGTAGGTTAATGATGAACCAGTGGATGATGACCCCATAGCAATGTATGAACAAATTAATTTTAAAGGTATATAAATAAAACAGAAGTTGAAGTGGTGCGGAGAATGTGGAGGATGGGTAGGAATGAAGGTTGAACCATGAGACATGGTTCTGATCAAAATATCTTGTATGTATGTATTAAATTCTCAAACGATCAATAAAAAACTAGTAAAAAGAGCAAATTAAATTTAATAGACCACCGATAATACCTTACTTTTTAAAATGTTGTCAGAATCTTGAGTGTGAAAACATTAAAATCATTTGAAGACCTGCAGAGATTTGAAGTATAGACAACTATAAATTCTAGAAAGAGGTCAGCATTTAAAATGTGTTTTGTCAAAAATGAATGAACTCCAAGCAAACTACCAAACACAAAGGCATCGTGATCAGTAGTGCCTCAAATTAATTTTAACTAAATAATGTTGGAGTATTAATTAATCACTGATAGAAAGATAGGTAGATAGACTGACAGACATTGTCATCCAGACATAAAATTTTCATGATGGTTAAACTGTCCAAATAACTTTAGATAACATCATTTTAAATCAATAGGAAACTTATGAGTATATATTTTCTTTCCAAATTTTTAAGTTGTGAAAATATTCACAAGTGAAAAATTGACAGGTTTTAAAATATAAAATAGAGTTTTTAAATGTCATGGTAAAGATCAGTAAAAAAGCTACTGCCTAGCATATTCAGATCTCCAATTTCATTTCTCAGTGCCAGAAACCAAACAATAAAAAATTTAAATATCAGAACAACATATTAAACATATTAAAGGCCAGAAACAAGTAACTATAAGGAAAACTTTGCACAAAATCACCATGGCAATAATCTTAATACATAAAAATTTCTGGAGTACAATACAGGATCAATGTGCAATAAAAATTGAAAACAGAAAATTCATAAAATAGAAACCGTCATTAGCCATTGCGTGCATTAAAGTTTATTCTCATATTACATTGCCATAAATATTTATATTTTTAACCAGAATATTTTTTCAATGTACCATCTCTTTTGAACTACAAATAGGCTTATTAGTTTTCATAATTTTTATGGAAACATAGAGATTTTGGGAAATGGTTGCCACATATTTAAAGATAGGACACCGAAATTTTTATTAAATTTTTATTAAAATTGAATCATTTAGAAATTTGTTAGAATTTTATTATTCACACACTTGTTATATCTGTCCTTAGGATAATAAATCAACAGGAAAGGTGAATTCCCTCCTAAAAGGCATCATTATTTTTGTCCATGGCTCTATAAGGGAATAGCAATAACATAACAAAAAGCATTGTAAAACATTTTTAAGTAAGAAAATATACAAAAATCAAGGAGTGGGAAGAATATAGGATGAGTTAGATGAGGAGCACAATGACCAGAATATATTGTATGAAAACACAAACTATCAACAATACAGGAAAATTTGAGGAAATATAATCAGAATTCGAATTAATTTTACTTTTATCATAATGTAACTAGCCTCAAATTTTAAGCAAGAAGATTTGGAGAAATGGCTCAGAAGTTAAGAAAACTTACAGAACAAACATGAAGACAGGAATTCCGATGCCAGCACCACATTCTGCCTTGAAATTCTACTCATGTATGTAATTTTAATAGCATGAGTGTGGATACAAGAGTATTCAAGAGAAAGTGACTGCTATCTTTTATCCTAGCCAATAAATAAGGAAATAAATAGTAACAGAAAGGCAAACTCCAGGTTCAGGGAAAGAGCCTTCTTCAAAAAGAAATAGGCAGACTATGATAAGGATTCTGACATGTTCTTTTGGCCCCTGCTTAAGTGAAGTTATGCATCCTTGCAAAGAGAAATGCTCATGCATCCCATACATACATATGACACTCATAATTTACATGGAGATAAAAATATGACTTTTGTAATAGAGTTTTCAAAGCAGGAAGTAAATATATCAAGAGTAGAATTATGCTTTTATTTTTCCTTTTTTACTTTTGAAAGGTCCATAACTAAAATCTAGAATTTTATTACTGGCGGTTTTGTAGGGAAAATAGTGTTCATTGTGATAAAGTAAATTGGGAAATTAAAATTAAAAGCAGCATATATTTCAATGGTTATAATGAATATGATATATTTTCTTCACGTAAGGATAACTTTCTTGTTAACCATATATTTATTAGTATTTTCTTCAAACAACCAACTTTAATTTATCTAGTAATCTTATAAGAACAATTGACAATGATAGATTTCCTCAAGACTATACAGGAGTTCAATAAAATTCTATGGAAATGTTAGATTTAAGGAGATTCAAGGTAGTAATAGTCTCACATGGCATGCATTCACCTTTTGAGAATCAGGTCTTAAACTCTGGTCAGTTTCTGATAGAATTTTCCCTAATGACTGCATAGACTTGGTTAAAGCTGTTTTAGAGCCTGGTCCACAATTACAATGAAGTACCTGATTCTGAGAAGGGGCTTAGAAAATTGAATAATGAAATAAGGCTAGAGCTATGGAAATCTCCCAAGATCAACTACTTAGAGAGGGAGATTATGATGATGTACAATGGCAATCTTTATATGATGACCATGACCTGAATTTATGCCATGTAGACTCCTTGAATGCTAGAGACAGAATTGGAAAAATTAGAAAAAAAAATGAGTCATTTACTAAAGTCATGCAAGGCCCAAAGAAAGACTTCAAGCATTTCTTCCAAAGTCTGACCTCATTAATAAATAGAATGGTATGAAATTCAGAAGCTAGACAAATAATAATTGAATATATGTCTTTTGAAAGTGCTAATTCTCAATGAAAATGATAATTAGGCCTTTTTATTTTTTTGATTTTATTAAGCTTTATATTTTTCTCTGTTCCCCTACCTTCCTCTCCTCTCCCCTTCAACACTCTCCCATGGTCTCCATGCTCCCAATTTACTCAGAAGATCTTATCTTTTTCTACTTCCTAAGAAACTACATCCATGTATGTCTCTCTTAGGGTCCTCATTGTTGTTTTGGTCTTTGGTATTGTAATTTGTAGTCTGGTTTTCTTTGCTTTATGTTTAAAAACCACCTATAAATGAGTACATATAATATTTGTCATTCTGGGTTTGGGTTACCTCACTCAATATGATGTTTTCTAGATCCTTCCATTTGCCTGCAAATTGCATGCTGTCATTATTTTTTTCTGCTGTGTAGTACTCCATTGTGTAAATGTACCACATTTTCTTTATCCATTCTTCAGTCAAGGGGCATTTATGTTGTTTCCAGGTTCTGGCTATGACAAACAATGCTACTATGAACATAGTTGAGCACATCTTTGTGGCACAATTGAGCATCCTTTGGATATAAACCCAAAAGTGGTATTACTGCATCTTAAGGAATGTTATTTCCTAATTTTCTGAGAAATTGCCACACTGATTCCAAAGGGGTTGTACCAGTTTGCACTCCCACCAGCAAAACAGGAGTGTTCCCTTTAAACCACATCCTCTCCAGCATAAGTTGTCAATAGTGGTTTTGATCTTGGCCATTCTTACAAGTGTAAGATAAAATCTCAGAGATGTTTTGATTTGCATTTCTCTGATGGCTAAGGATGTTGAGCATTTCCTTAAGTATCTTTCAGCCATTTTAGATTTCTCTGTTGAGAGTTCTCTGGTTAGGTCTGTATCCCATTGTTTTATTTGATTATTTGTTCTTTGGTTGACCAATTTCTTGAGTTATTTGAATATTTTGGAGATCAGACCTCTGTCTTATGTGGGCTTGGTGAAGTTCTTTTCCCATTCTGTAGGCTACCATTTTGTCTTGTTGACCATGTCCTTTGCTTTACAGGAGCATTTCAGTTTCAGGAGGTATTATTTATTAATTGTTTCTCTTAGTGTCTGTGCTACTGGGGCTATATTTAGGAAGTGGTCTCCTGTGCCAATATGTTCAAGTGTACTTCCCAGTTTCTTTTCTATGAGGTTCAGTGTGACTGGCTTTATGTCAAGTTCTTTGATACATTTGTACTGGAGTTTTATGCATGGTGGTAGATATGGATCTATTTTCATTCTTCTACATGTTGATATCCTGTCATGCCAGTGCCACTTGTTAAATATGCTTTTTTTCCATTTTACATTTTTTGCTTCTTTGTCAAAAATCAGGTGTGTGAATTAATATCTGGGTCTTCAATTCAGTTCCCTTAGTCCTCCTGTCTGTTTTTATGACAATACCGGGCTGTTTTCAATACTGTACCTCTATATTAGGGTTTGAAATCAGGGATTGCGATGTGTCCAGAAGTTCTTTTATTGAACAGGATTGTTTTAGCTATTCTGGGTGTTTTGCTTTTCCATATGAAGTTGAGTACCATTCATTCAAGGTTTGTGAGGAATTTTGATGGGCATTGCATTGAATCTGTAGATTGCTTTGGGTTAGATTGCCATTTTTACTATGTTAATTTTACCTACCCAAGAGTATGGGAGATATTTCTACTTTCTAATGTCTGCTTCATTTTCTTTCTTTAAAGATTTAAAGTTCTTGCCATACAAGTCTTCCATTTGTTTGGTTAGAGTTACTCTGAGATATTTTATGCTATTTGTGACTATTGTGAAAGGTGACATTTATCTGATTTCTATCCCAGCTCATTTATAATCTGTATAAAGGATGGCTACTGGTTTTTTGAGCTAATCTTTTATCCTGTTACATTACTGAAAGTGTTTATGAGTTGTGGAAGTTCATTGGTAGAATTCTTGGGGTTGCTCACATGAATTATCATATTATCAGGAAATAGTCATGGTTTAACTTCTTCTTTTCTGATTTGTATCCCCTTTATCTCCTTTTGTTGTCTTATTGCTCTAGGTAGGACCTCAAGAACTATGTTGAATAGATTTGGAGAGAGTGGACAACCTTTTCTTGTTCCTGATTTCACTGAGATCTCTGTGAGTTTTTCTTCATTTAGTTTGATATTGGCTGTTGGCTTACTTTATAATATATTTATTATATTTAGATATGTTCCTTGTATCCCTGGTTTCTCCAAGACCTTTATCATGAAGGGATGTTGTATTTTGTTGAAAGCTTTTTCAATATCTACTGAGATGATCATGTGGTCTTTAATCTGCAGTTTGTTTATACGGTGGATTCCATATATAGATTTTCATATGTTGAACCATCCCTGCATCTCTGGGATGATGCCAACTTGATCATAGTGGATGATGGTTCTGATTTTTTTTTTTTTTTTTGGTTTTTCGAGACAGGGTTTCTCTGTGGCTTTGGAGCCTGTCCTGGAACTAGCTCTTGTAGACCAGGCTGGTCTCGAACTCACAGAGATCCGCCTGCCTCTGCCTCCCGAGTGCTGGGATTAAAGGCGTGCGCCACCACCGCCCGGCCTGATGTGTTCTTGTATGTGATATGCCAGTATATTATTTAGTAGTTTTGCATCAATGTGCATGAGTGAGATTAGTCTGTAATTCTCTATTTTAGTAATGTCTTTATGTGGTTTGGGTATCACGGTAATTGTAGCATCATAAAAAAGTGTTTGGCAATGATCCTTCTGTTTATGTTGTGTGGAACAATTTGAGGAATATTGGTATTAGTTCTTTAAAAATTTTGTATAATTATGAGCTGAAACTATCTGGTCCAGGTGTTTTTTTTGTTTGGTAAGTTTTTGATGACTCTGTTTCTTTAGCAGTTATAGGTCTATTTATTTCACTTACCTGGTATTGATTTAATTTTGATAAGTAATATTTATCCAGAAAGTTGACCATTTCCTTTATGTTTTCCAATTTTGTGGTGCACAGGTTTTTGAAATACGACATGATGACTCACTGTATTTCCTCCATGCCTGTTGTTATGGCCCCCTTTTCATTTCTGATTTTGTTAATTTGGATATTATCTCTCTGGCTTTTGGTTAGTTTGGATAAAGATTTGTCTATTTTCTTTATTTTCTTGAAGAGTCAACTCTTTGTCTCATGATTCCTTGTATTGTTTTCTTTGTTTCCATTTTGTTGATTTTAGCTTTCAATTTGATTATTTCCTGCTGTAGTTCTCTTGGGTGAGTTTGCTTCTTTTTTATTCTAAAGTTTTTAATTATTCTGTTAATTCACGAAAGCTGTTAATTCCAGCTTCTTTATGTAGGCATTTAATGCTATGCACTTTCCTCTTAACACTGTTTTCATTGTGTCTCAAAAATTTGGGTATGTTGTGTGGTCACTTTCATTGAATTCTAAAAAGTCTTTAATTTCTCTCTTTATTTCTTGCTTGACCCATTGATGTTTCAGGTGAGCATTATTTTATTTCCAGGTGTTTCTGGGCTTCCTGGAACTAATGTTGCTGTTGAATTCTAGTTTTAAGCCATGGTGATCTAATAAGATATATTCGTTTAGTCCATTTTTTGTATCTGTTGAGGTTTCTTTTGTTACCAAGGATGTGATCAATTTTTGAGAAGATTCCATGAGATGCTGAAAAGAAATTATATTCTTTTATGTTTGGATGGAATGTTCTATAGGTGTCTGTTGAGTCTGAGTCAAAACATCTGTTAGTTCCCTTATTTCTCTGTTAATTTCTTTTCTTCTGACTGACCTGTCCAGTGGTGAGAGGGGAGTGTTGAAGTTTCCCACTATTAGTGTGTGTGATTTCACGTATGATTTAATCTTATAAATGTTTTTCTTACATATGAGGGTGCCCTTATATTCAGGGTATAGATGTTCAGTATTTAGATTTCCTCTTGATGGATTTTTTCTGTGACTAATATGAAAGTTCTTTTGTTGTATCTTTTTGATTGATTTTAGTTTGAAGTCTATTTTGTTAGGTATTATGATAGCTACAACAGTTTCTTTATTGTCTGCATTTCAGTTTTCAAGTCTTGAATAGTTTCATATGTTTGATTGCTTTTCTTGATTTCATTTGTTGATTTCTTCTATTTTTTATTTGTCTTTTCTTCTATTTCTCTTTTAATTTCTCTTTAATGGCCTCATAATTTCTGCTAAAGTTATTTTTAGGTCATTTTCTACTGCTTCATCTATATTTGGTTGTTATAGCCTTGATGTTGTATGGTCACTAGTTTTTACTGTTGTGTTACTCTTTGTGGTGCTGTACGTGTTCTTACCTTGTTTACCCATTTTTTTCAATGATACATGTAGTTGGGGATGTCTGTGACTCTGATGACTAAACTTCCAGGTGCCAGGTTGCTCCTCATGGTGTAGTCATTGCTATTATTCCAGTCACCCCCTTGGTCACTCTGTGTTCCTGGATGTTGCTCAAAACTCCTGGAGTTTGCTCTGCTCCTGTGGAGTTAGCTATCTCAGGGCCTGCTCCATGCTAGGTCACTGGCTTAGTCCTGTTTCTGTAAATATCCCTGACCTGGATCTGCTCCTGCAGAGGTCCCTGGTTTGGGGTTGATCCCACAAAGGTCTCTGGCTCTGATATGCTCCCTCTGATGTCCCAAACTCTGGTGGGCCTGAACTCAAAGTGGTCCTGGCTCAGGCCTACTACCTCAGAGGTCCCAGACTCACACCCAGACCTGCAAAGGTCTCTGGTTCCTTCCTACTCCCTCAGAGGTCCCAGTCTCACACCTGAACCCACAGAAGTTCTGGGTCAGGCCCACTTTCTCAGCAATTGCTCCCCTGTACCTACTCCTGTGGAATTTGCTGTATCAGGCTTGCCCCAGCATAGGTCGCTGGCTCAGTCCTGTTTCTGTAAATGTTCTTGTTCTTGATCTGCTTCTGCTCCTCAAATTTATTACTTTAAAATCAATGTTATTAGGGAAATGGGTAAAATTGAAGAAATATGTATTTAGGCAATCACCAAATTCTATGTTTAGCTTCATAGATAGTTATGGGGAAAATATTTCATTCAACAACTATGAAAGAGATGTAGTCAATAGACAGCTCACCAAAATCAAAGAATGATTAGTTTGGTTTCACTCAAAGTATATTTAGAGTATGTAATAACATTAATTGCAATGCTCTTAAGATCCCAACACTTTAATTTTTTTATTTGTGCATAGAACTTAGAAATAGAAAGGCAGACATGTGTAGTTAGTCCACTCTAGAGATATGGAGTGATAACTGAGTAACATATTCAACCCAAAGGAAATAAAGAAGCAATAATAAATTGTTTAACTCCAGCTTATTATTTCTCAACTCAAGGAAAATAGTAAAACCGAAAATATGCATAAAAAGCAAAACCAAACAGCAACAACAAAAACCTGGTCCCCAAATTGTTAGCAACCACTTTACTATCTGATGACGTGTGGTTTGCAATTATTCAGTCTGATTTAGGACCAAGAAAAGACTCATTGTCTTCTACTCCCACACAACAGGCTGCACCAGAGCCCAGTTCTGTGACTTTATTGTTTTCTGTACAGTGACTTTAAAGGTCTGCCTACCTTAGTCACAATCCCATGATTGCACCCCTAGGCATCCTCATCTTCCTTCTTAGATTTCAATTTCCAATACATGGGCTCAAGGAAATAAACTCTTTACTGTGCTTCTGGAGAATCCAGGCTGCCTGTGACGGCAGATTTAGTAGTCTTTACTCCAATAAGGATGAATAAACTAAAGTGCAATATCATTTCTTTAATTTAGTCATTGAATTCTTCATAGGGACTTAGCATTTCTCATAGAGAATTTGTAAATAGGGTTTTTAGTGATTGCACCCAATGTCCATATTATCCTGAGAGAAGTCCAATTTCAAACTGAAGTCAGTTTTTAACCAACCCCATCTCTTCCTTATATTATCAAGTACTCTGTCACCATGGCTTTGCCTCATGCTGTCAATAAATAAGTTAGTTTATAAACTCTGAATATAAACACTAAGAGCAAGTTTTCCTGAGCACAAAAATGAAATTAAGGTTGAAAGCAATGAAGTTACATTAAAAAAAAAAAAAAAACAGACTGTGCTACTGACTAAACTACTTACAAAGGTTTTTGTTCACATAGTCATCAAATGTTTCTTTAAATTAATATACTTAGTCCCTGCTATAACTTCCAAGAACATATTGTTATATAATCTTCCTGACTTTCATATAATAGAAAGTTTTTCTCATTTCAACACTAAAGAAGTCATTGTATAATTATAGAACATCACAATATATGCATGAAATGACAGAGTAAAAGTCCTTGGTATTTTTATACACACAGATATGTTGTGTGTAAATACATACATACATATCTGTTTGTGCATATATTTAAGTGACACATGCCTCATGTAGAACCTTGAAAATTATTTGCAAAAGAACTTCATGGTGAGTAATATATAATAGATGAAATCAATGTGTTTATTAAATCATCATATTTCTAATTCTGGTCCTACTTTCTTTTCTTTAGCATTCCACAAAGACTAGAATATCAAAATGTGATTTAAACTTCACTGTTTACTTGGTGTGTTTCACTAACTACATTTGAGTGAAAGTCAGCATGACAGTATTACGGGAAACTCTTGTTGCTAACATTTTGCAGGCAATGTTTTGTGATGGGTGTGACCTTGGATCACTGGCTGTACAGACAGGGAAGTGGTTCTAGGGACAAAGAATATTCCCAGACAGTTAGTTTATTTATATACTGATATTTTTGGATTGAGTATTGATGGAGAAATGCTCAAAAAGTGATTTTCACTGCATACCGTCTCCCACTTTATTAAAACATGATTTGCTAGCTGCGTCTTTGATTTTTATCCGGGTGGGCTATAAATAAACTTAGTAAACACATCAATTCCTTTACTTTAATTTAGGTTTAGTTCTTAAAATTATTTTTTTATATACATCTTCTGATTCTGTATAGGTACCAAATAAAGCATGACACACATAGAATTTTCTGAGTTCCTTTTTAATTTTTATTTCTGAAAGAAGTTCACTGTAGAAGCAAGATGAGTTATACTGCTACTGATAGAATATGCTCCTAGTCTTGATGCAACAAAATCGTCGTAAAGAAGAGCCCTGTGGTATTAATAGCCAGTCTGGGTAACTCATGAACATAAGATTTTTTTTTCTACTTCTATAGTTTTTACATTGTTTTAAATCACCAAATAAAGTCTGTTCAGTGTCTCCCATCTCTTTTAGGAAATATTTCTCAACGAGTCACTGCAAAGGAGTGTCATTTTAGTTCCGGATGCCACTATGAACACTGCAGTTACTCATTTGTGTTTCTCTCCAAGTGGAGCACCTCCTACTGGGATCCAGCACATACACAACGTACTTTGTTTCTCCTACATTTCCTTTAATCGTTAGATAAAGTCAGATATATAGTTTGTGACTAAATCTTGTCAAAAAATGAGTAAATATAAATTGATAAAACACATAATTTATAACTTTGAAATTAATAAAAATGGAACATTCTTACGTAGAATATTGAATCCAGAGTCCAATTATTACTGAAAATTCTTATTGAAAAATGGTTAAAATTTGGAATTTTAACTATTTTAAATGGGTATTCCTAGTAGCAATAGCTGAGTGAAATTGGTTTAAAATGCAGCTAATGTATTTGAAATAACACTAGATTCAACTGAACAGGAAACTGTGTAGAATAATAAGAATTCATCAGTGCTGACAAGCTTTATTGGCTTCTAGTCTACTGCTGATAACTGCATTTCCAAAATTTAGTTGCTTAATCTTATCTGAGATGTTTTGCTTTCAGCTTCAGAGGAACTGCAACACTAGTTTTATGAGCAAAGCTTCCCAGGACACTTGAGTCACCAAGTCCTGATGGAAGCATAATCTGTAAGGACATTGCCACTGGCTGCCAATGCAAGGGAAGAACAAACTAAATCGTTAAGATTCAGTCATCCCTAAAATTGCAGCTTGATCTTGAATTTTTTTTTTTCTTCTTCTTGGCCATCTGTCCACAATTTTGTTGCTGTTTTTGTTTGGTTGATTAAAAAATGCTTTACTGCAGTACACACAGAATCCCCACAAAAAGTATGGTAGTAAAACAAGAATTTGAGTGCATGAAATTTATGGTGAAGATGACATACTCACTGACACTGTGTGAATCATGAAAGCACCACTCGTTTCTTACTGGCCCCTCACTAAGAAGAGCGAGAGCAGATTCCATTAGCTTGCAATTGTCTCAAACAGTGTTTCACAAACACCAACATGAATGCAAAACCTCATGGGATCGTGGAATGCCGCAGATGTGACTGAGAAAGCTCTCAGGATGTGAGATCTTAGCCTCTGCAATTCTGATCAGATCCAAGGTGATGCTGATGCCACCAGGCAAAGGACTAGACTAGCCAGACTGTGTTTCTAAACTACTCTTTTCCAATCTTTGTATCCACATTTACAAGTTTTTTCTGTTTTTAAACATGAGTTATCTCTGTGTTTCTTCTCCCAGCTCCTGACTTTTGAAGAAATAAAATTGGATTAATATGAAAGTGGGTTTAAGTAAAGGTTAGAAAACACTTTAAGCACACAGAGACCTTCCATCTAAGATGACTTTGTCAACCACCTCATGCCAAACTCCAACAGGCTCCCCTCCGGCAGGACCTTTGAAACTCTAACCCTTTCCCATTATCAACCAAATTACTGTCCTCTACTTTGCTCCCTGTCATGATTCTGTTTGCGGATATCCCACAGAAGCGAAGTGTCTTTTCACATATCTATAAACAATGGGTGAATTGTACACTAAATAGGAAAGTTTTATCATTCATCGTAGCAGGAAATCCAGAACTCACAGTATTATGTACATAATATCTGAATACACAATCAGACTCTTTGAATTACACTGTAGGATCAACGAACATAGCAAAGATCCTACAAAATCAGTTTCTCTCAGGACATTCACAGTGCAAGCGAGCCATGATGAAGATGGTTAAAATTCACTTATTAGGCACATATGAATATATAACCTTTAATTTTCAATTTCAACTTTCCAATTTAATGCATGACATTTATTACAAAAGAAAAATATAATGTTCAGTGCTGTGGAATTACATATGCAGCCTACAAGCATTCCATAGAATTTTCTATCTGTCCTTCATCCTAGACTCCAATGTACTACATATTTACCTGTAAATACAAGAAGGAAATATTATGTGGAAAATTGTGTCTCTGAAGCCCATGTATTGTTCAAAAATATTTGAAGATCCAAGAATGTTCTACTTTCTTAGATTATTGGCTGAAGAAAATAGTATTGTAGTGTTTGTAGAAAATACTACCACCACCTACTGGCATATGCTGTACATAAAATTGAACAAGTCTCTATATCACTTTTAACAGGTTAAATAAAGTCAAGGAATACAAGGAATATATAATAGTCATGTTACTTCAATTGTATGTCCACATATATCCAAATGAAGTTTTTGCCATTATGACAGAATAACATAAACTTCTATTATCTAAACATACAAAAAATAGAGAAAATACAAAGCAAAAATAAAAGATATTAAAATTTTAAAATACTACAAAACAGTAAGATATCCCACTCTGAATGTGGAATAGTTTTTCCTTTTTTTTCTTTCCCTTGTGAACATGTTCATTCTATTTCAGTAAACTCTAGGGGAAATGCAAGATTGGCTTCAGTGTAGAGAGTCTATAAGAAAAACAAAATAGCATTATTTAAAATCATAACCAACCAAAAGAACTATTCAAAGCAAGAAGTTCGATTAAGTGAAACAAAAACAAGTTATAAGCCTACTGAAGTGTTCATTCCAGTTAATTTCATTAGCCTCTATCTCGGCATTAAATCCCTGTTTTCTTTAAAACTTCCCCTGAGAAAGCATTAAATCACCAAGCTGTTTCCTCAGTTGCTCTTTTGAAATTTATCCTCAGACAATATTGTCTTTTGTTCTACAAATTTCCTATCTTTCAAGAAAGTATCTCTTGCATAGAATCTATTTTCTTGTTCAATAGTTTAATATTTTGCATCAATGAGCTGTGGACCCATGGAAGGATATAGGATTAAAGGCAATAGTTCTCTTCCCAAAACTTTACTGTGACACCCCTATTTGTCAGCATTTTAACAAATTATCCCTTCAATGAACAAGAAGGAGGATATATTTTAAAGAAATCTAATGGTATAGTTAAGAAACATGCAGGATTGGCCATAATAAATTTTAAATATTAAAGAAAATACTTCTAATATTAAGTTACATTGATACAATCAATGTTGGTCCTACTTTTCTCATGTGGATATTAAATACTATAGATAACAATTTTATAATGTTCCTCATTATTTTATGTAAATAACCACCAATTCCCTACCAACAGATTGTTCAATATTTTGAAAAAAATATTGTTCTCCAACACTCTGTCTTTATACAGTAAATTGGGATTTACTATTTAATAGTGAATTACTGACTTTGTTGAGTAGTTTGACAGTGTGTATATTTACTTATTTGTCTCCTTTGTACCTTACCACACCTTGTGTCTTCATTTCAAGTAGGCATTGTGTAACTACAACGTGTTCCGTCTTGATTAGCATAGCTGACTCAATGGTGGGTGGTCACAGCAGACAAATTGCTCAATCTTTTTGCACTTAAAATAAAATAATGGAGAGAGGCAGCACAGAAGTCAGATGCAACAAAGAAAGAACACAGGGAAAAGGATGGAGAAAGGATACATTGTTGTAACCGTGATGATTGAGAAAGAGCAAGAGAGGAAGTGTGAATGGGAAAGATCTCCTGAGAGACAGCAAAGCCACCAACACCAACAACTGACTCCCAAGAAGCAGCTTAATTCTATATGATTGCTCAAGTATACTTGTTTAATGAAGGAAAATGTATTACCTATTACGAAAAGTTAAAATAAACACCCCCAGCTCTCTCTGTCATTGTTCAGGTAACTTCACTTCCATTCACAAAAAGTCACAAGTTGGGTTTACCCTGACATCATGCATGTTCTGTTTCAATAATGACAACATTTTTAAGTAGCAGTTAATGATGGTTTAATTTCTTTTGGTGTATACTCATAAAACATAAAAGAACAGTTTTATAATAAGTTAAGATGTCATACTGAATAAAGACTGGGAATTTTGGAATAGAGTTGGTAGAAGAATGAACACCAGTTTTGAGAAGGCAAGGTTTTGCCTCCCCTAGTTATTAATAGAGTACTTCTTTGTAGTTTTAAGTGTCTGTTTATCTGCTTTAATTGTACTACTATGAGAAGAATTCCTCTTCTTTATTCAAAATCGAAAAAATACATATTTACAATGTCCAAAAATGTAGTAATAACTTGACACAGAGTGCCAAAAGTTAGTGATTAAAGGAGAAGTTGGATAGATTTGAACAATTAAAATCAATGTGCAAAAGTGGTAAATTATATGGGATAGTAAGAAGTGAAAACCAAAGTTTTTGAAATTCTAGATGCCCATCACATCTGCATGAGAGTAGCAGCTAAGGGGATGTCAAGTTAGTGGTGTCAGTCTGTGCACCCGTTCAATGTGAAAGGAGGGGACATTCGGTTTGAATGTTCACACATATGCTACAAAGTGAAGAAAGCTTACATTACGAACAAGAGGAGAAGGCAAAAGACAAGAAGGAGGAGGAGTATGTTGTGTCTTTATTTTCATTAAATTCAAGAAAGACTTTAATTTCTAGTTATCTTCCTGGATACTGGAAGTAGACAAGATTGCCGGACAAAAAATGGGAACATAGGGGTGGGGAGGGATGGGGGGAGGGGGGATGGGGCGAGAAAAGTGTGAAGTGGAGGATGGGAAGAGCTTGGGGGAATAGGATGGTTGGGATATAGGAAGGGTGGATATGGGAACAAGGAATTATATATCTTACTTAAGGGAGCCATTCTAGGGTTGGCAGAGGCTTGACTCTAGAGGGGTTCCCAGGTGTCCAGGAAGACCCCCAGCTAGGTCCTTGGGCAGCTGAGGAGAGGGTGCCAGAAATGTCCAGATCCTATTGCCATACTCATGAATATCTTGCATATCACCATAGAACCTTCACCTGGCATTGGATGGAGAAAATGACAGAGCCCCACATAGGAGCACCGGACTGAACTCCCAAAGTTCTGATGAGGAGCGGATGGAGAGAGATCATGAGAAAGAAAGTCAGAACCATGAGGGATGCGTTCACCCACTGAGATGGCAGGACAGAACTAATGGGAGACCACCAAGTCCACTTGGAATGGGACTGATGGAACATGTGACCAAATCGGACTCTCTGAGGGTGGCTGATGGTGGAGTCTGACCGAGGAGCCAAGGACAATGGCGATGGGCTTGGTCTCTACGACATGGACGGGCTCTGTGTGAGCCTTGTCAGTTTGGTTGCTCACCTTCCTGGATCTGGGGGGAGTTGGGAGGACCTTGGACTCAACATAGGGTAGAGAACCCTGATGGCTGTTTGGCCTCAAGAGGGAGGGAGTGGGGGTGTGGGAGGAGGGGAGGGGAGGGAAGGGGGAGGAGAAGGAGAGGAAATGGCAATTTTTAATAAAAAATAAATAAACTGGAAAAAAAAAGAAATAAAAAAAAAAGAAAAGTTCTTGACAAGGAAAAAAAAAAAAGAAGGAGGAGGAGGAGGAGAAGCATGCAAGTACATTTTGACATAAAGTGCTAACTTACAAAATAACAAAATGGGACCATTAAATTTGCATGAGGGATTTACTTTTTTTTTTTTGTTGTTGTTGGTTTGTTTGTTTGAGACGGGGTTTCTTTGTGTAACATTCTTAGCTGTCCCGTAACTAGCTCTGAAGACTAGGCTGGCCTCAAATTCAGAGATCCACCTGTCTGTCTTCAGAGTGCTGGGATTAAAGGTGTGTGGCACCATCACCCAGCTAAAGATTTACTTTTTTTTTTTAAATAACTTGGATAGTTTTTGCAAAAACTACCTTATTTTTTATCTGATTTAATTATATATTTATTCATTCATTCATTTATTTTGATTTCATGGATCTTGGAGAGTAGGTAACTGAAGAGCATTTATCTCTTTAAAGGACTTTGATGATTCTTTGTTAAGCTCATCATCTTAAAAGACTAGGTAAATCTTTTTTGGATCAATTTATTTTATTTTATTTTTTATTTATTTTTTTATTAAAAATTTCCACCTTCTCCCATCCTCCCATTTTCCTCCCCCTCCCCCCACTCTTCCTCCCCCTCACTCTCCAGTCCTAAGAGTAGTCAGGGTGCCTTGCCCTGTCGGAAGTCCAAGCCCCCCCCCCCCCCTTCATCCAGTTCTAGGAAGGTGTGCATCCAAACAGACTAGGCTCCCAAAAAGCCAATACATACAGTAGAATCAAAATCCGGTGTCATTATCATTGGCTTCTCAGTCTGCTCTCATTGTCAGCCACACTCAGAGAGTCCTGTTTGATCACATGCTCCATCAGTCCCAGTCCAGCTCGCCTTGGTGAGCTCCCATTAGATCAGTCCCACCGTTTCCGTGGGTTGACGCACCCCTTGCGGTCCTGACTTCTTTATTCATGTTCTCCCTCCTTCTGTTTTTCATCTGGGCCTTGGGAGCTCAGTCCAGTGCTCCAATGTGGGTCACTGTCTCTATCTCCATCCATCGCCAGATGAAGGTTCTATGGTGATATGCAAGATATTCATCTCTGTGGCTATGGGAGAAGGCCAGTTCAGGCACCCTCTCCTCTACTGCCCATGGACCTAGCAGGGGAAATCCTTTTGGACACCTGGGAACCCCTCTAGAGATAAGGGAGAAGGGGAGGATTCGGGAGAGATTGGGGGAATGGAATGGTTGAGATGGAGGAAGGGTGGATATGGGAGCAGGGAAGAAGATATCTTAACTAAGGGAGCCCTTTTAGGGTTGGCATGAGACTTGCTTCTAGACTAGGTAAATCTTACAGTTTATGAATCATTTTTCACAGTTTTAAAATAGAATCAGGTAGTCTCTAGTGACCCAGTATAACCATATAAATACCCAACTACTAAGTAAAGAAATCAAAACAAATTTTAAGGAAGAGCATATTCTTAAAAAAAGGAAGTGTCATGAAGATTTACCCAATTACTCCATGTATATGCAAATATGGTTGTGAGAATTTTGGAGCTCAGTATCAGAAAAACACAATGTGATAAGCCTTCGTTGAGTAAAATACAGTTTCTGCATTACTTCGAAGACAATGTTCTTGAATGAGGCTGACAAAAGCAGAGAGCAAGACAAACTTTTAAGCTTAATACCATTAATACCATGGGGTTTTTTTTGAGACCCATGTGGCAGTTTTTAAAAATAAGTAGGAAGAATATCTACAATGTTTAGTCAACCAGAAAACTTATTCAATAATGACAAGTATATGCCTAAGGAAAGGCCAAGTATAAAACAAAATAACTTCAGAATACAGAATATTGAAGTGTATACCTAGATTCACCATAAATACATCAACATAATGTTTACCTACAGTGATCTTTGATTATTTTGAAATTTAACTTTGTTTTTGCTCTTAGGTTTAGGACGGCTTCTTGGTAGGTTTTGATCAATATCAAAGCATGTGTTTTCAAGATGGGCTTGGCATCTCTAGAGAAACGTGGTTCCTTGTCCATTTTACTCTTTTACATGCATTATGTATGTTCTTTCCCTTAAATTTTTATATAAAAAATGATAGATACTTTAAATCCTTTCCCTCAGAAACACTCATATTCATCTGAGCACAGAAACAATTAAGGCTCCTATGTTAAACTAAACATTTCATTATTCCAATTATTTCCACTAATTTTCCATTTTATTTTTAGGTAATTGTTGCATAAAAAGCTAAAATATAGACTGCGAGAAATACTTTTCAGGCTTACTAACTAAGTAGTGAAGAAAGTCAACCAAAATAATAGTTTAATCTTTAGAATCATTAATCTATAGTCCTTTATGCCATCCATAATTAGATAGAAGAGTCGGTTGCTCCAGTCATTGAAGAAATGCACTCATTTGTTAAGATGGTACCAAGCTAAAATCTTTCCAGAGTGTTTGCTTGTAGCATTCCAGTCGGAGGCCTATCCCAACTTTGTCTTCATAATAATCATTAAATTCAATTCAAATGCTAGTCATGGGAATTGTTACTTGACATTTATTTATTTTGCAATTTATCTCAAACTGATTTTAATAGGGGAAAAAGCACGAAGGAAGCCAATCTGCTGCCTCAGCACTTCCTTGTTTGTAGAGTATTTCAGCTGAGGTGACCCCATTCTGGTGGGAAACTCGATGATTAGAGCTCTTTCTGTCTCAGTGACCAGTACATACACTTTCCTTTTTGCTGAAGATATAACCAAGCTTTTAAGGGAAACAAAATTAAGATAACAGGCATTATCAAATGGTCAAATGGAGGACACACTTGAATTTTTAAAATACCTAATAATTTTAAGGTAGGAACTGATTATGATCAGATAACTTGTCATTTGATATATTGGCGTAGCACATTTGTTTCGAATAAAAGAAAGAGAAATTTGAGAAGTTGTAAGTAGAATTTAAGGGCAGGCTAACAGCAACAACAAGATTAATGCTTAAGTGTAAAATACACATATTATAATAATATCAATGACCTTGGGCCTCGGAATTTTTTTAAATAATCTTTTTCTTTCTTTTTGAAATAGCCCCCAGGTCTGGAATAGTTGTATAACACAGATTGGATTTCAGATTCTGGTTTTTGTTTATCTTTTGAGAATAAAGGAGAAAGAACATGAAGTTAAAGGGGTAGGGAGGTTGGGGATAGCTGGAAGGAACTGGGGAGAGCAAGACTATAACCAAATATATTGTATAAAATTCTCAAAAAAATTAAAAAAAACATTTAAAGGTCATATATGAAATGGAATAATACATATTAGAGACATGTATATGTATTCTTGGGATAAACAATTCACTCCCCGTTTTTTCCTTCTAAGTACTGTGATGTTTTTCCTAATACTTCTCCTAATAACTACTTTTCCCTAATACTTTGCTATTGCAATTCCATTCTGATGCAAGCAAAGTCAGGATAGTGAAGGTTCTGATACAACAATTGTTTCTTAGAGATTATGTTTTATCAGAGGTTAAAAAATAGATAATAATTATGACTTCATTTTGTTTAATTTCCAAAGGAGTCTCCATAAAAATATATTGTTTTACTACTTTGTTTCTCTCTGTTTCAAGTGAAAGGCTTGAATCCTTTAGTGTTGATTTCTGGTGTAACAATATTGGCACATACAAACACACTCATAAAAAAGAAACAATAACTAAATAAATGAAGAGAAATCAAAATTTAAAAAATAGCTAGAAAGTTTCTGACAGCCTTTGAACTCAAGAGCAAGCATATGAATTGCAGAGTTAGGAATTCATAGGAAGTTATTAAATTGTATAGCATTAGTCAATTCTTTCATTATACAGGAAAAGATGAACCCAAATGTATTAAGTAAGGTTTGGGTGGTGTTGTTTGTTGTTCGGTTTTACCTTTCCTTGATTTCATTTGCTCTTAAAAGAAGGGAGTATGCAGGGTGCATTGTTGCACTAATTTGTCATCCTAATGCTTGTGAAGTGAAGAAGGGACAGTCTTGAGTTCGAAGCCAACCTAGACTACGAAATGAGATCTGGTCAAAAATAAAACGCAATAATGTACTGACACTTTATTGGTGATAAGATATGATATTTCAGTAAGCATCTCAAATAATTAAGGTTCCCCAATCAGGGTGTTCATTTCTGAGGGGAGATAAATTCACCTTTTCTCAACATTTTTTAACTGCTTAGAGTTCTTCATATAGTGGCAAGATCCTAAGAAAAAGGGAGACAAAGAAAGGGAATAAGGAAGAGCAGGAAGAAAATTGATGTAATTATATTTAACACACAAAGAAAAAAATGAAACTAGAAAAATTGGTTGAGAGCTGTATTGATTCATGTAGCCATGCATTTGGTTAATAGTTTACTGTAATGTCCACATTTCAAATGAGCTATTTTGTGTTACTAAAACTTACTTTCTGACATTTCTTTATAGATAAGAGCAGCCCACCTCATGCAGCAAGGAAGCATGTAATAGAATTGTGTACTCATTCTTTGGGGGCTGAGTGCTGTCCCCATGTTGTCAAAATCCCATGAGTCATATTTACAACATGTGCCTTTCTCTTGGAGGATTTTAATTTTTGCCTCCTAGAATGGCCCGAGATACAAATAATTCATATTTTCTAATAAAAAAGCTAGAACAACCACCTTCTCACTTTGTCAACTTTTTTGCTCATTTCAAAAAGATACAATTTGTAGAAAGTAACAAGCAGAAGTGTAAAATGTTCACCAGAAGACAAGCTGCTCACCATGTCTTGCATCTACTTCGTCTTACCTCCTCTAATGTTCAAGTCCCTCCGTGTCTTCTTAATGGTGTTTACACGATCTTTAAAAATACTCTATCCTGATCTATGGTTGCATTTAAGTTTGTGGGACTCTTCAGGCTACATTCCAAATGGTACCATTTAGCAGTGGTCAAATCGCCTGTTGTGACCTTCTAAAATATGCAGAGTTCATCATAGAAACCCTGACAGTCACTGGAATATTACGTCTCTTTCAGCATTGTTTTAAAACATGTTTTCGAAAGAGAAATGTTCTCAGTTAACTACAGTTCCCAGAATACCTTGTAGAATATTCTGTCTCTATTGATCATAAATTGGCTTGGCTACCCTGCTTTCATTGGCAGAGTTCTGAAGGAAGAGAATAAACACATTATGTAATGTGACAAGACTTAAATTATGCAACAGTGCTGTCGTGCAGCTTCTTCGGTATTTTCAGCTCCTGGTACAAGGTAACTCTGAAATCTGCTTCTATCTAAAGGACTTTAGTAAATCAAGAGAATTTCCTGTTGCTATATGTCGTTGTTTGAAACAGAAGTGTCTGATAATACGCCTTATCAACAACAGATAATGAACCCAAACTAGATGAGCAGTTCATTGCAAATTCCTGCAGTTCAAGAAATACTACTTTAGAATAGGCCCACACATTTGAGATGCAACGTTTTGGTGTAGTTTCTATCCATTTACCAAATCTTAGAGAATTTTCAGTGCGTCCCCTTGCTTATCATTAACATATACTTCGCCTAATAATATAGAATGCTTCAGGTTCGGAATGAAATGTTAAGTGGGAGATTTAAATTGATCGCAGTGTGTATAAGTATATGCAGTTCTATAAAAATTTAACTTTTTAATTAAAGTAAAATAGAATTGATGTAGACTACCAACATTAAGAAGTTCTTCATTTTACTGTAAATAGTGTAACTGTTCTCTTTTATTAAGGCAGGTAAAATCTAATTGAGAAAAAGAATATGATATTAACCTTTGTTTCTTTTATGTAAGCATTTATTTGGTGGAAAGGAACTCAGAGGTGCTTACAGCATTTAAACTCTATATGGGAAGTTTCTTCTAGAATTCTAAATAATGGACATGAATTCTTGACTAAGCTTTGACATTTGTATGCAGTAAAGATAGAAGTGCCAGTCTTTTTATCCCTGTGCCTTAGTGTCCTCTTCCCAGTAAGGACTTTTAAAAACACAGGACACTTCATAAAAATATGTGAAAATCTCTGAATAGCTTTTGCTCTCCTGGGTGGAACCACTGCTCTAGAGAGAGCTGTGGAATTAACAACTTGCTAGGATTTACTGTGTTCTAGAATACTACCCAGAGATTTCTGTGGTTTTTTTTTAAATTAAAAATTAACCTAATTTTGTATAGCTTTAATTTCATTGATTATTTATTTTGCAACCTGACAGCAGATTCCCTTCCCTGGTCTTCTCCCACTCCCTTCCCTATATCCCTCTGTGCCCCCATCTACCTCTCCTCCTTTGGCACCAAGCACCTCCCCATGTATTCAGCCTGGGCAAGGCAATCCAGCATGAGGAATAGTTTCCCAAGAGCCAGTCAAAGCACCAGGGACAACCTCTGCTCCCTTTGCCAGGAGTCGCACAAATAGACCTAGCTACGCAACTGTCAAATAAAAATTAAAATTCAAAATTATCCTAATTATTTTAAGGAAAGTTTATTTCATGGTTGTATTTGTATAAAATTTTATTTCATGGTAGTGTAAATCAGCCATTACAATTCTGAGAACATAGTAGGTTCTCGGGAAAACAGGTAGTCATTAGCTTCCCAGTGAAAACTGATTCCATTATGTGATCCAGGCAATCCCGGCTTTCTATGAAACTGTTGGTACCACAGCTAAAATAGATTCCCAGGCACTCTTCAATGGTATCTTTTTAAGGGGACCAGAAGTACTTCTGTCACATCATCTAGTCCGTATCCAGTTTTGCTCCCAGAACAAGTGACCAGCTGTGCTATTGGAGTGCCCTAGTGCGAAGCCAACATTGGAAGCTTACGGAGGAGAAACTCAGCCCATGTGCCAGTGGAAGGAACATTCCAGTGACTAAACAAGAGGGAAGAAAACAGTATTAAAATGGGGCACACTCAGATCGTAGGAAGGAAGAGTTTTAGTCCCATGTCAGTTTTGCATAACCCCCATTTTCCTGCCAAGGCTTCCCCAAAGGTTTTCCTGGACTGGGACCCAGCCTCTGTTCTACAGCAGCTCTGGCTTTTGCATCTTCAGTATGGAATACAGCCTCTATGAAATGTCCCCACACCTGAGCAACTGCAAAAAATTCAAATCCAGAAACTTAGATACTTAAAATAATAATCATGCTAGTAAGATCTCAAGTTATTCTATGATAGTATTGTTGTTTATTTTTGTTCCGAATACATACCCTTAAGTTTTCCCCAAGAGCTCAAAACTGCTAGCTAACAGCCCTCACAATTTCCTCCTCGATAACCATTCAGTAAGTGTCATCTGACCTGAACAACTCACAACAATTGCATAGAATTCTGCAGAATGGCTGCTACCATATGCACATCAGAGATTTTGATATTTGTATTTTATTTTGAGTAGTATGAAAGCAATTTCTAAATTGGAAAGCTTTCTAAATAGGTGAATTCTGAGCAGGGGGTTAAGCTCTACGGTAGGGGCACTTGCCTAGTGTCTGTGAACTCAAGCAACTGTAAAATCTACAGAAAAACAAAAAAAAAAAAAAAGAAAAAATAAGAAATAAAAGAAAAAGTTAAATGTTAAATAATGCTTCTACCATTTCAAAGTGAAAAATAAGCCCCAAGGGCTTTTGAAATGTAAGGGTCTGTTTGTCCTCATGAGTGTGGTGAGCTTTGTGCCATATCCGAATCCATGCACTCTCATGCAAACATAAACTTAAAAATCCATTTCGACAGATGACTTGCAATAATGGGATTGAACTCAGAAGACTGCAGTGTCTTAATTCTCTACTTTTCTGTCTCCTTGTCTATGAGTTATTTACAGAGCAGAACAGAGAAGTCTCACTGATCTTTCCCTTCAAGTCAGATTATCTGATGTATTTCTCACTGCATTTGTATTTGAGAAGTGCCCTTGTAGCAGAGGGTACTCTTAACCCTTTTGATTCTTCTCTGCACAGAACTCCTGGACTTCAGAAAAGCATTGTTCTCCCTCCGTTGAATTACAAATAACTATGCAATTTTCTTTTTAGCCTTGCACTGTGTGTCATGATATGGGGTCGCAAACCAAATTTCCCACTTGTCTCGTTTACAGTCTAGCGCGCCCATCCTTGAGGCCCATCCCTCACCCCCCAAATTCTAGTGCTGAAGTCAAAGCGGGCCACCCTTAGGGAATACCACAACTCCATTTCTGAAATCTATTTGATTCTGTCTGGCTAATCTTGCAGGCTTCCGTGCTTTTCCTTTCTTCCCCCCTACACTGCTGCGTGCTTTAATTTCACGTTCAGTCGGTAGTTTAAAAACTTTAGCTTCTAATAACTGGAAAAATGGTTATTTAAAGATAACTGCAGCTTGCTTTACATGCCAGGCTATCATATGCTCAGTGCTTTGAAGCTGCAAATTAATGACGAGCAGAAACAGTGACTGTCTTTCAGAGGAAACTGACCTCTTTCTAATGGCACATCGCTAATGTCATCTCTCTACTGCATCTCATTCTGGGAATTTCACGGAGTTAAAAAAAAAAAAGAGTATCTTAAGGCTGTGCACAAATAAAAAGGCCCTTCCAGTATTAAGCACTTTGAAAATTTTTGATCTCTCAAAATACCTTCCTTAGATACTGCTCCCCCTTTCTGTGCACAGCACACTGCTTATATCATCTATTCTCTGTGACTAATTATGTTAATTTTGTGCCATAAAAGTAACTGAAGGCTGTTAAGAATAAAAGCTTTGGAGTGGCCTTATTTCATAAACACCCTTTTGAACAGGCACATTCAGTCATATTTGCAGTAACAGAAAGGGTCTTGTGCTAAAAATACAACAAAGGCTCTTGAATATGGCCATTTATTCCCACTTTATTAGGTAATTTATGAAAAAGTATGAAGGGAAGTCTTTTTGTTACTGTAATTTGCATAAAGCTGGTGCCCCATTAATGAGATAACTTCCTGCCTTTTGTGTATGACCAGCTGGAAATAGAAATGGACGGACTTTTCCGCAGCCCAATTACTTAACCTGCTGAGTTCAGAGTTGGAAAGCAAACAGGAACCCTGTTTGCCAAAGAACTTTGTTGTTTTTTTTTTTTGGTTACTCTAACTTGATTTTTAAAAATTGATACCAAAAAAAGATGAACAATAAATGTTAAAGTTAACTAGATTTCACTAACACTTATGTTAGCTCATACATCATCCTCTGAGAATATTAGATATTTAGAATTCACATTATCATCATCTATACAAAGTCGTATTTTGCTTCCTCTTTTGTTGGGTGAAAAAAGTAACATTTGATGATCTTCTGAAGCATATAGATAATATGCAAATAAAGCAATGGGAGAAATGAATAACAAAATCTAGATTTAATTTTTCAAGAGAAAATAGGACAAGCATCTATTTATAAAATGCAATTCTTTATTGAAAGTAATTAAATAGTTTAAAGCCAGAGCAATGTCTTATACTACTGAAGATATTGCAGTTATATAACAGCCATTAGGTATAAAATAGATTCTCAATAGGATCTAATATCTCCATATGGAAAATAAATTGTGCACAGGTATAAAATAACAAGAGAATAAGATGGAGACAGCGATCATGGGTGAATATGAATTTATAACATGTTCATATACATACTTTCACAGTATTAGAAAAAGCTAATCAAAACCTATAAAGAGAGTCCACAAGGAAGAAAATGCTCCTTACTATAAGCAACATCACCTGGGTCAGTCTTTGAAAATTACAGTTTTATCAAATTTACCCATTACACTTTTCTCTCCACTATTTCCAGTCGAATCTATAAAAATAGCTTCAAAGACATAATTTAAAGTTTGTTAGTGGAAAATAAAGAAAGGTTAAGAAGAGAGAGCTAAACCACTGTATTTTCCTAGGATTTAGAAGGAAGTTCAATACGTGCATGGCCGGACACATGGACTAGAAAGATGTTTTGACTTCTCTGATAACATTAAAGGAGTTATTTTTAATCACTGTAGTTGAAATCCTGATTTTTTTCCTAAGCATCCTTTGTTATATCTGAGATAAACTACACTTCCTACACTAATAGTTTGGATTGTAAGATGTTGACTTTGGAAACCATAATCATTGGATTGTATTTGTGTGTGCTCAGCCTGGGGACACGTTGGCTACCTTAAGATTAAGCTCAAGCATACATAGAATGTATTTTGTGCACAACCTTGCTATAGCTCTATACCAAATGTGACTTTCACTGTGTGTCATTCCTTTCATTCTTTTGCATTTGTTATCTTATGCTTTGAGTGGGAATGAAGCATGTCCTACAAATTCTGCCATTATATCAGAACGAAGTATCCCACAGTTATTACCTGACACCTCTGTCTCCTACAGTTTCTCATATACCACAGAAAACAAGTAAAGGAAGATACTTTAATGTCTAAAATACTCCCCTGAGAAAATACCTATTTAAGTCTATTGAGGTTAAGTTTACATTGTTCACTTGAAAATCAATAGCTAATGCCTAGTACAAATAAATTCTACTCATCCAATCAGCTTGCTTTTTTTTTTCTGTTACAATATTGAATGTTAAGTTAAATTATGAGTAAAGATCTGGGACTAAGTGACTATAGAGAATAACTCAAAATCCCATAGAATCATATAAAACTTTTCCAAGGAATTGGTTAGTCTTCAAACACTTTCTAATTTGCCTTCCCCCCGTCGTTGCCTGTTGAAAGAAGTTCGTCACTCACAGCTAAGTCATAGTTTCCAATTCATGTGTGACAAAATTTGTCACTTGGATTTTTCATAAGGGTTACTCATTTTAACCACTGGAAGGAATATATAGAGGTAGGAGCTAGTGTAATGGATAAAACTTTCAGGACTAAAGCAAACCCTATGCACAGTTAGTTATACTTGGTAGACAAAATAGCCGGGGTTGCAAGGTAAACACACAGCTGAAACATTTCATTTTAGTATTTTTTGTATTCCTACTAGTTTTGACTGATAAAAGTATATAAAATATTTATATTTTGATAAGACTTTTCCGTATTCTGATTAATACACAGACACACCTGAAAATCAGCTTATCTTACAAAGTTGAAAGTATGTAGAAGAATTTTACCTTAGTTAGGTAATAGATCTTGTAAGCTTTTAGAATAGTAATCACACAACAGCTTTCAGACTTATTAAATAAGCCCATTTTAAAGCACTAAGGTCTTATTAATATAAAGGCAACTATTTCTCCCTCTGTTATTTTTCTAAAATCCATTCAATCTCTTTCATAGTAGCTAAGAAGAAAAGAAATCACTCAGCACAAAGTTAAGACTCCGTAAAAAGCTCCGCAGAAGGACCAGGGAGGATGCAGGGGAGTGGGAGTCCACAAATGCTTTCTGCATCCCTACTGGAACTCCACAGCCTTTTTTTCCTGCTCCTTTTTCACCCTCCTTGTCTGTTACAAGTTATGATGTGTGGATGAAGGCTTTTTCCCATGCAGTAATGACTGTATACTGAGATTTCAAGGGGCTGTTCATGACAATCCCATTTTCTGTGTAATTTCATGGTTGTCTTCTTGAATGAAGATATTGGCTGCTCTGAGGCAGGGGGTCAGCCTCTCTTGCTCCCTTTCAGTATTGTTCCGGAGTATGTTTCCTTTCAGCTGATGAAAAGTAATTCATCATTTACACCCCTGAATTCTGCCAGCATTTTTTGAACAACTTTTCTTTCCCTGTGGTACCTTAGGCCCTTGAAAGAGATAAATAGGTTCAATACAACACTAGGCCCGAGATCCTGGGAGCAGGTTAGGCCTCGGAGGCCCGGAGCTGCCCCTTTCTCATGATAGAGTTTGTCACCTTTCTACCTCGAGAAGTCAAATCCTGTCGACTCAGCCATCTTTCAGGCTCTCTGAAGTGGCTTTGGCACCCACTGGGGCATGTGAGCTTAAAATTGATTTTTTTTAAGATCTGTCAAGTTCCCTTAAGGGACGGAGTTGACAGCCAGCAGGCCTCAACTATCACAAAGCATTCAATGTGTAAAAGACACCTAAGGAACTTCCTTTGAGGGGCCAAAGGGCTTCAGACTTTGTGACACATTGAGAGGGTGCTGTTGCTTAGAAACTGGCTTTTGGCAATAGGATTTCCCTGCAGCTCTGTCACGTTGTGAAGTGTGTTAAGGTACCTCTCTTCTCAGGGCAGAAGACATCACCTATTATAAAAAACAAGTTAGGCCACAAAAAGAATGCTAAAGAGATCATGGCATGGTTCTTTGACTCACAACGCCTAGCATCTCTGCGGTTTAGAAATTACTGAGTGTGTAAGTGTGCCAGCTTTCAAGAGAAATCAAATATTTTTTAAATGTTTAAATAATCAAACAAAATCACTTCAATACCAGTCATTTGCGTTTTTTTTTTTTATTAACAGACACCACCTCTTTAGAAACCTGAGTATAATAGGATATAAGGAGGGAGACACTATGCTTTCCTCATTATAGAATAAACAGTGTCTGTTGGTCTCACCAGGAGGAGTACCGCCATTGCTGGAGTCGATGGCCAATGCTTCTGACCACAGTTTGTCAGATCACAAGACTGTTAATCCAGTCTTTTGCTTAGTTGTGTTTTCCGATTTTATACATTCTCTTAGAAGTCAAATTAACAGAAAACATATCTGACTGTATGGTTTTAAAACCTAAGGGGACCTTTTGTTATTTCTGATATGACTGCAAATGGCTCAATATGGCAGGTAGGTTTTGTTATTGTTGTTCAAAGTGGAGAAAACAATTAGGGAGCATCCACAGTGTTAGCACTTTTTCTAAGCAGGCCAATCATGAAGAGCAAGCCCAACCTCTTTTGGAAGATCAGCAAGTCCTCAGAAGAAGGCAGGGGACAGATTTTCAAATGTGTCTCCAATCTGTGTGTCTTGAAGGCTGTGACACTCTCAACAGCATTATAAATACTTCACTCCTCTCTCTCCGGAGGCTAGATTTTGGTGACTGTATGTGAAAGGCCACTTGTATAACCAGGTGTATGTCTGAGTGAAAGATTCGATGGCATTAATCTCCCTTTATGGAATCTTGGTTTCCTGGGCTGTTGACAAACATAACTGGGTTTTGTCTGACAACAGCAGCAGTGTCTGTCCTTTCTGTAGAGCAGTGCTTCTCAGCCTTCCTAATGCTGTGAACCTTTAATACAGTTCCTCATGTTGTGGTGACCTCCAGCCATAAAATTATTTTTATTGGTACTTCATAACTGTAATTTTGCTGTTATAAATTGAAATCTCAGTACATAGTAAATCCTAGCAGAAAAGGAAACTTCTGTCTGACTTTTCCTGACTTTTCTTTTTTTTTTTTTTTTTTTTTGGATTTTTTTCAAGACAGGGATTCCCTGTGTAACAGTCCTAGCTGTTCCGGAACTAGTTCTTGTAGACCAGGCTGGCTTCGAACTCACAGGGATTCCACCTGCCTCTGCCTCAATTGTGCTGGGATTAAAGGCGTGCACCACCACCGCCCAGCTGTCTGACTTTTCAAAGGACAGGCTTGATGTGTGTTTGTGGGGGAGTCAGAGTAGTAAGGAATAAAAGAGGTGAGGTTCTGGGGTCAGGTAATACTAGAAATAAATACTGCCTTTTCTAAGCTGTGTTGTCTTAGCAAAACTTAAAACTGTGAGTGAAAACTTCCTTGTATATAAAATGAGGTTTTTGTGAGAAAGACTTACCATATTCATTCGCTTCAAAATTAAGCAAGTCCTATATATTTTTACTTGGATTGACCAATTATATCCTGAATCCTCACAGTCAATGCCCCTAAAGCTTAGACTGTGGCTATTAGTTATGGACATTAAGCAATTACCCTTCTAAGACCAAAGTTGTACATGCCAATTTCTAAACTGGCTGGCTTATTACCTGGGGCTAAATCAGTGCAGCCCTGACAGACACAAAGAGGTCCTCTGGTCATAATATGAAAGGGACTACTGAGACATTATTCAAACATTGATTGACGTAAACTTATCCATGCCAATTTTCAGTCAAACAGAAGCAGGAAAGAATAGATAGATGCTGGTGTCATTCTGCCCTCCTAGCTATACAGAAATGTTCCTGGCTTTGCTATGAGTGGGTGGCATATCCCTTGTCCTGTAAATGTTGTTCCACTTCAGCGAGGAGTCAGCTGGTTAATTCTCCTAGTTTCCTGCTTTCTTTAGTATTTGTATTGAATCTCATCATTTTGGAAAAGTCTATCATTGATTCTAAATTCCAACCTCAGTTTAGCATTATTGCCCTAGATTAGCAATGCCAGTAACTACTTACTATTTTCCCCTAAAATACTCTACATGCCAGGAACCATACCTAAATTTGCAGAAAAAAATATTGCAAATTTATTGTAGTGAGCATGAAGTCATTCAACTTCTAAAGACAAAAATTAAGCTGCTGGAATTTAAGAAAAATGGGAATCTGAAATATCAAAAGCCATTACATTTGTATCACTCCATTTCTTCTCGATGATCAGTGATTCACAGAAGTGCCCTGGACAAGTGGTATCATTTATTTACCATGTTTACGAAGTTTCCTTTAAGTGATTGCCCATGTGCACACACCAAAGACGTAAAAATGGCTAAGTTTGAAGTTTACCTTTCCAGTGAAAATTAAGGCTATCCCTTCCCGTTCTATTGTAATTTTCCTCAACTCAACCAGTCATTTAGATATGGGGTTCTGTATTCTCTAACGTCCTTCAGTTCTCCCTTTCCACTGAAAAGTGTCTGTGCAGAGGAACTGACCATACAGGAAAACTATATAAAATCCAAAAATGGCAATAGCTGAGGCACTTATCTGTATATAAGCATATATACATGTGTTGTGTGTATATATATGTTAGACTATTTATAATAGAATATATGTATTCTATCCTTAATAAATATTATACACACAAACACACACACACACACACACACACACACACACACACCCATGCAGAGCGCACTTTGTTGTTTTCTGGTGCTGACCTGGGCTTTGTGGATAACAGACATTTACCTAACACGCATTTGCTGCTTGTCAGTAAGTGAGCTGTTCCCACTAAGGTTTGGCATTTTAGAAAATCTTTGTGAGAAGAGCTGATTCATTTACACACTGACATGGAAAGAGGATGTGCCTTCTCCACCTGCTTCCTCTTCTCTGACAAGAATTCAGGAGGGACACTTTTATCTTTGTTCGCGTGAAACATGAATCTTTATATTAGAATGCCTTCAGAGAGCACTGCAAAGTATCGCAGTACGATAGTTGTTAGAATCTTGTGGAAGTGCATCCAAAGGATGAGGAGCAATAAATGCTTGGTCTACCTTGAGCATCTTTACAGCTGTACTATCTCTGATTAAGAAAAACTGCAAAACATTCCGTGCCACCCCTGGATGCATCTATCATTTGGGGGGTCATCATATTACAGTCATTATGGCAGGGGATCACTTCCCTCCCTGGTCTATTATAACTGACCGTAATGTACCATAGAGGCTCTCGATGTTCTCTTCTTGACTGAGCCTGGAGAGTATCTATTTCACAGTATATTCCCCTTAAAGGGAGAGTCTAAAAATGGCAATAGCTGAGGCACTTATCTGTATATAAGCATCAGAGACAGAATGGGAGCAAATGATGCACTTCATGGAGTTGCGTTACTTCTTCAATACAATTTGTTGCCATAAAAAAAAGGAAAGTAATTTGGTAAATTGACTGTACTGGCCTGAAAAAGTTAATGTGTATTTTCCAGCTGGAGACAGGCAGCAGTTTGTATGGGGCAATCCCTTCTCTCCAGAGCTGTATCACTGTTGCAAATATCTGAAATGGATCTTTGAGGACTCCCATTAGGATGGAGTAGGAGGAGTTTCTTGTAGTTAGTACTACAGGAGAAGTTTGCAGCATTTTCCATGTTATTTTATATTGTCCCCCAGAAATACTGCCCTGGAGAAGGTTGAAAGACTTGCTTTCTTAACTTTGGTGTTGCTGTATAATAACCCTGTGCTTTACTGCTCTCCCTTCATCCACCCCCAGGGAGGAATCATGCAGCTGTTCTATATGCAAAAAGGAGAACAAACAAACAGAGCTACCCTGTCTTTCAATATTTTGCAAATGCCCAACAATCAGCTTCCTTCTAGATTCAATTTTCTTTATTTATTCTGTCTTTAGATTTTATGAGGAGAGATTTGCTTAGACTTAACTTTAAAAATTATGTAATTTCTGTCCTGGAATGATTTTAAATGGATATTAATGCATGATAACATTTTAATTAAAATATTTTTTCTAATAAATTATAGGTATATTATGACATTTGGAGAAACGTTTGGCTTTTCTTGCCCTCTTTCCAAAATATTTTTCATACAAAATTGCTCCCAATTCATGTATTTCACAAAAGGGAGATAGATGTTTCAGTAGCATATATCTCTCAATTTATCTGTATGTTTTCCTGAGTCTGAAGTGCTACTTCGTAAGTAATTTTTCTTAGCTCACCATAATGATAAATTGTTCATTTATTTCCTGAGAAGTCCCAATTTTGCAGAAAGTATTTTATAAAGAAAATACACATATATACAGTCCCTATTCTATTTTCTCTTTATTTCATGGAACTATATTTCAACATTCACAGATCACCTGACTGTTCCTACTTTCTTTATTTTTTATCCAAACTGTATCTGCTATGTCAGCTAAAACACTTGTGACTTTCCCTCCCCTCCCTTCTACCTTCAGTAAACATATTCTAGCATTTTAAACCATCAGCCCATCCTCTGACTCCAATATAGTACTGCTATTTCAATAATATCATGCCCATCCATGATACTTACATATCATCAATAAGGCTTTGATGTAATAAATCCTTGATATAATATCATACTTATCCATGCTTCGAGATATAATCAAAAATGAAGGCAGAATCTTAAGATACAGAGGAAAATATATTACTTGCCAATTTTCCACAGTAACTTTTCATCATTACTCCAAAATTACTTTTTAATGCAAAGAGTAGTTTCAATCACATTGAGGCCCACATGATTCAGATACTATCATAATCACAATTAGATTACATTACTGCAATCACGAATGGAGATCATTAAGAGAAAGAATATAAATTGCTTTAGTTTTACAAGTACTGAGCTAGCAAAATTATAATTAATCTCCATTTATAATCTTTTCTTTCATAGAACTGCAAAGCATGCTACTTTTTTTAGGCCATCAATACAAATTAGAACTAAGTAATAAAGCCCTAACAACTACGACTGAGCTGCTCACAATCGAAAAGGCTTGCACATTATGTAGAGGAAGCTTTGGAAACAAACAGCGCCTTGGAGGAGATTGCTTCGGTGCAGAAAGCACAACTATTACAAGGTGCCTTGAGAGCAAAGTGCTGCAGAAGGCAGCCTCTTGCTCGGAGTAATCAGTGTGTGCACGTCATTTCTTAAATGAGATGGTGCGACTCATGAGCTGAAGTAATGACTTAGTGATGGCAGTAAATGCATCATGCTGTACGTTCTGAGGTCTGACTATAATTGGCATGATACAGCAAAACAAAAAATTATGAAAAATAGATAAATTTAGAGCACATTGCCCTTTCAATGAAATTAATTACTATTATTCTCTTTCATGCTTTTAAACGGAATTTCATTTGGCTATATTCAACATTTCATGCCGCTTTAAAATCATTTACAAGTCTTTTGTCTACTGGTCCTTAAAATTCATCAGACTTCATAGTATTTTATTGAGGTAAAACAACACTAACTGTAGACAATATGGGAGGTTAAGCAGGTGGCTACAACTTGTCTCATGATGCTGATGCCCAAAGAGTTCTAAGATTCAGACAACTTTTTTCATATTTACTCAGTACCAAACAGGCCCCATCTATTCATAAGATGGGACACAGACTGATTTGGTAGCATAACTTGACCAAAATTTCGAAGAAGTTACTTATCATCCTTACCCTCTATTTGAAAAAGACTACCTGCATGTGCAAGCTGATGATATTGTGTGTATGCATATTGTGTATGTGGTTACCACAATCAGATAACCTTCACCTCACACAAACAAGCACTTTAGGGTGAGTGGAGGAAGCACTTAGGATCTAACCCACACATTTCACTAAACACACGCCTTCAGTTGCAGTCATTAGCACATTTGATTTGAAGACATCATCCCTTTGACAAGATGAGTTCCGGTTACTAGCCCTTGCCAGTTACCACATATTCTCTAGCTCCATCTCATTCCTTTTCTTACAAATATTAGAACTCTCAGTATTTGTGTTCTGTGACCAGTTTGCCTAGAATGTCCTATGTAGCACATGTTAAGAAATGCGGCAAAAATTCCATTTTTTTTTGTTTTGTTTTTTTTTTTGTTTTTTTTTTTTTCTCATGGTTTAATTTTTTTTATATTTAAAAATTTCCATCTCCTTCCCTCCTCCTCCCCCCTCCCTCCCCTCCTTCTCCCCTTTCTCTCCCCTCCTTCTCCCCCTTCCCTCCCCTCCCCTCCACCCATACCTCCCCTCCCTCCCTCTCAAGGCCAAGGAGCCATCAGGGTTCCCCACTCTATGCTAAGACCAAGGTCCTCCCAACTCCCCCCAGGTCCAGGAAGGTGATCGACCAAGCTGAGAAGGCTCCCACAGAGCCCGTCCATGAAGAACAATCAGAGCCCAGAGCCATTGTCCTTTGCTTCTCAGTCAGCCCCCGCTGTTGGCCACACTCAGAGAGACGGGTTTGGTCGGGTTAAGGCTAATTTTCTAGGGTTTTAGTATCATGTTTTCTTCACCCACTCCTCTGTAGAAGGTTCTTCTATATTATAACCTGTTGCAACTTTCTTCTGTAACCAATTTTGTAACCTTGATATACATAACTTTCCTATCCTTCATAGCCCTAAAATTATTTATCTATTGACTTCTCAGCAATAGGCATCCTGACAAATATGGAAAGATTGCCATTGACTTTGTTTTATATTTCCCTTCTGATTTATGATTTTGAAAGCTTTCTATATACCTGTTGACTATCTGAATTCTCAGGAAAAAAATGCTATTGATATTCTCTTCTCAACTATTAAAATCATGTTACTTGAGCTTATATTAATAAGTTATCTCAGATATATATATATGTGTATATATATATATATATATATATATACATATATTGAGATACAGTTTCTCTTTGTAGCTTTGGTGCATATTCTGGAACTTGCTCTGTAGACCAGGCTGGCCTCAAACTCATAGAGATCCACCTGCCTCTGCCTCCCGAGTGCTTAAATTAAAGAATCCGTTTTTAGTCTTTCCTATATGTGTATGAGTTTATGGATAATCTCTTGTGTGCTTCACAAAGATTTATTGTTGACAAGAGAGAGCTCTGCTTATCTCTGGGCATAAGGATACACACTTAGAAATGCGCTAATATTCTAAATAGGAATTATGCTGGTGTAATAAAGTGAGAGCAGTTGTTGGCCCTCAGAGATCCGAGACTCTGTAGTCTACATATAATTGGCTATGATTTTAGTACCTGGGATGCTCTCCTTTCTATGATGAGGACCTTTAAAGCACTATTGCACCTGAGAGAGAGTTTTCCATTCTGCTCAGCCTTGTACATAGGTGTCACCATTTTGTCACAGTGATTGATTGTAAGAAGGAACAGACTTCTAAGAAATAACAACCAAACATGAAAAATAAAATAAAATATAGGATGATACAAAAGTTCTCATATTGAAGTTGGGCATGACGATGCAACAGGAGGAGTTCCAAGAGAGCGAGCAGGCACAAGAGTCTGAGACCCATCAGGAGTCCCATAAAATACTGAAAACTGTAATATATATGTAGAAGACCTTGTGGAGACCTATGTAGGCTCTGTGTTTTCAGCTTTAGTGTATGTGAGCTCATATACACCTTGCTTAGTTGATTCAGGTGACTTTTTTCTCCTGGTGTCCTCCATTCCCTCTGACTCTTGCCATCTTTGTGTCTCCTCTTCAGTGAGTTTACTGAGTTCTGAGGGGGAAGGGATTTGATGGAGGCATCACTTTTAGATCTGTGTGTTCCTAGGATTCTCTCTCTCTCTCTCTCTCTCTCTCTCTCTCTCTCTCTCTCTCTCCATCTCTCTCTTTGTGTGTGTATTATATCTGACTGTGAGACTCTGCATCTGTTCCTGTCTGTTTCCAGAGAGAGCTTGTCTGATGATGACTGGAGAAGGCATTAATCTATGAGTAGAGGAGGATATCAATAGGAGTCATTTTATTAATATGTATATTTTTTAGAACAGTAGTGTTTGGTTTTATCTTAGGTCTCTGAGTTATCTAATGCCTGGTTCTTGGTTAATCAAGCAGTGCTGGGTATAGGTTCCCTTTCAAGGAGTGCATCCCTTAATACTTTTCCAACATCCTCCATATATTTAATTCTTCCCTCCTCTAATCTTTCTCTATATTAATCTCCCTCTCCCCTCACCAGTTAAAAGTCATGTTTCCCATTTCCTGATTTCCTCTTTTATATCATTTCTATCCTGATATTACACTCTCAAGCAACCTTCTCAGTCGTGATCTTTTATTTTGTTTTCTGATTTCTGAGGTTACTCCAGGCTATAGACTCAATTTGACTTTTTAAGCTAGGAATCACATATGAGAGAGAGAATGTAGCATTTGCCTTTCTGGGTTTGTGTTACTATTTCACAGTTCTATCTATTTATTTATGTATTTCAAAATTGCACTGTTTTTACAGTTGATTTGTATTCCATTGTGTGTGTATCACATTTTCACTGTACATTTTCAGTTATAATGATATTACCACTTCCTAGCTGTTGATGGCTCTAGAGGCAGACTAAAATCTCCTGCAATAGCTAACTTCGTTCAGAACATCAGACAATCTAGACTCTGAGGGTTAAGAAGAGTCACATGACCCTTCTTACAATCACAAGGACAAACTACATGTGACAGAAAGCTGCATATGACGAAAATATGTTTTTCTTTCCATGAAGCCTTGGAAACAAGTAATACGGCCAGCTGTGATGAATAATCTGGGGGAAACTCACTCTTATCTGCTACACCTGGGAGTCGCACGAAACACAATTATTCACAGATTGCTGTGGAAGAAGATCCAGCTAGCTGGTAAACTATGGAATTTTCTTATATGAAGAGAATTTCTGATTGCAAAAGATGTGAAACCGCTTCCATTCTGCAGGTAGATACTTACTTTATTGGTCATTCATCTAAGGGTATATGAAGGATGCATGATTCAGATATTTAACAATTTATCAATCTATAGATACTTCTTTTTTCTCTGCCCAATAGGTGGAACTGGGTGTTTTGATTCATTTATTATGGTTAATTAATAACCCTTAAATGTCATTTGAACAAGTTGAAAAATTAACCTGCCCTATTTTTACTTCTCCAGAAGGAAATTGGGAAGTAGTAAGCATCTGTCATTATAGAAGGATCCACCAAGATTTATGAATTTCTCTTTGGCTCCTCTAACACCAGACTATCAAGGACAATAATTGAGGGTAGGAGACAGTGGCAGTCACCAGAGAGACAGTAAACATCCAGCTAAAGAGAAAAAAGAGACATCAACCATATCATCAGAAGTCACCTGGGGCCGAGATAAGGTCCTATGTACCAAGAAAGAACATATTCTACTATTAACTCTGGGCTTATGGCTGGACCTTAGGACTGTAATAGACTCATTCATTAATCTAGAGAAAGGACTGCATTTTATTTCTCCTTAGGATTAAAAACATTTTTATTTGCATAGGACATCATAACATTTGTATTCCTATTAAAGAAAAAAATAAAGGCTGAAATTATACAAGGTATTAGAACCAATCATATGTGACTCTTTAAAAGATATTCTCTAGATTTTTCTAATCAATATAATAATATTTATAGAAGGAAATTGATCCTTTTTTAGGCTTTCCTGTTTGGTGGTATATAAATTCTTAAAATACGTCTTACAAATTCTTGGAATTTCCTCAGTGTTGGTTATAAAGCTGGTTTGGGATAATTGTCTATATTCTGTCAATTATGTTTTAAATAAAAGCTGATTGGCCAGTAGCCAGGCAGGAAGTATAGGTGGGACAACCAAACAGGAAGTAGAGGTGGGCAAATAAGAACAGGAGAATTCTGGGAAGAAAAAAGTTCCTTCTTCAGTCCTGTCCAGACACAGGAGAAGCAAAATGTGACTATGCTGCAGAAAAAGGTACTGAGCCATGTGGCTAACAGAGATAAGAATAACGGGATAATGTAAGTTATAAAAGTTAATAAGAAGCCCAAGCTAATGGGCCAATCAGTTTATGATTATTGTGGACCTCTATGTAATTTCTTGGGGACTCAACAACTGCGGGGACCTGGCAAGATAGAAACCTCAGACAACATAAAGTCTAATTTTCACTCTTAATTTCATAAATTAAGGTTTTCTTTCTCTGTGTTTTAGCTAATTTGCCTAAGTGTTTATGAATCCTCTTGATTTTCTCAAAGACCAAACTCTTAGTTCAAATGATTTTTGTTTGATTCTGTTTCGTGCATTTCAGCTCAGAGGTTTTTATTTTGGGCATCTTTCCTTTTTGGATACTTTTTGTCTTGTTGCTTTAGAACTCACAAGTGTATTGCTAAACTACTAATATGTGATTGCTTCAATTTTTATGTAGGGATTTAGTGATGTAAAATTGCTTTGAAGAACTTACCTTCATTATGTACGTCAATTTTGGTTTGTTATGTTTTCATTTTTATTCAAATCCCCCCAAAATCAATTTTCTTCTTGATTTCTTTCCATTAAGTAGAGGATTGGGACCCTTTTTTGTCAGTTTTTAGTTTTTGCTGTTTTGATTGCATCCAAACAGACTAGGCTCCCACAAAGCCAATACATGTAGTAGAGTCAAAACCCAGTTCCATTGTCCTTGGCTTCTCAGTCAGCCCTCCTTGCCTGCCACATTCAGAGAGCCAGGTTTGATATGTAGTAACCACCTGGGTTGGAAATTTCTGTAGATACTTTCTATACCCATTTGATTTATGACATTACTTAACTACTACATTTCTTAGTTTAATTTTGCTTAGATACCCAGGCCTTTGGTGAGTGTGGGTAGGGATTGAATTCACTTCCTGTCACTGTGTGTGAGTCAATATGTGATTTTAGCTGTATTTGTGTTTCTTTTATAAACTTGACTTTCTACATGTTTGGTGCATAAATATTTGGAATTGAAATATCCTCTGCATGGATTTATTCTTTAATGAGCATTTAGTGTCCTTATCTATCTGACTAGTTTTGGATAAGTCTATTTTGTCAGATATTTAAATGGCTCTTCTTGCTTTTTCATTGAACCATTTGTTTATAAAAGTTCTTTTCATCCTTTTGCTCAAAGGTGATGTCTATCCTTGAAGGTGAGATGTGTTTTTAAGATGCATCAGCTAATAGAGTCTTTTATCCAGTCTCTGTAATTTTATTAGGGAAATTAAAACAATTAGTATTGAAAGTTATCAATGAGCTGTGCATATTGATTCATATTATTTTGTTGTTATAATGTGGATTTTCCACCATTTTTGATTTATTTTTCACTGATAATTATGTATGTCTTCTTGTATGTGGTTAACCTAAATTGATATACAGAAATTGTTTACATTTCATTTATTATGCAATGATTTTTTTATTAATCCATTGATTATGATCAATAGTTTCTTATGTAGGCATTTGTGGTATCTTGGAATTTGAGGAACAATTGTTTAGGCCCTTTTGGCTTTCAGAATATTCATTAAAAAGCCAAGAATTAATAATTCAATAGCCCTGTCTTATATGTGACTTGGCCTTTATTCCTTGCAGCTTTTAGTATCCTTTCTTAGTCTTATATATTTAATGTTTTGATCATTACTTGTCATGGGGAACTTCTCTTCTGGTCCAGTCTTTACAGAGTTCTGAATGTTTCTTGTCTTTAGGATAGACACTTGTTTCTTTAGATAGATAATTTTTTTTCTGGCATTTTGTTAATAATATTTTCTGGACCCTTCTTTTTATTGTCCCGGATTTCTTTCATATGTGTAATTTTTATATTTAACATTTTCTGTATGACTGGCAATTCTCTTTTTCATGTCCTTTAATTTGTTGATGAGGTGTTTTTTCTTTTTACTTTTTATTTGACATCCCAATCTTTCAGTTTTTACTTGTATTGTGTTTGGTTTCCTTGGTGATTATTTATCTATTTTTGTTTGATAAGTTGCTTTTATTATTACGTTCAACCTTTTGTGTTTTCAAATAAGATATTTATGCATAATGTCTTTAATGTCTTTAAACGTAATACTTGATATTTTGAATTTCTTGTTTTGTGAGGAAATTAAATCACCACAACGTTCCTGACTTCCGGTGGAGGCATATTGTCTTAGCTATTCATGACTGTACTTTTTCACTGGGGTTTAGGCATCTGAAGTTATGATGTTTGAAGTGGTTTTTCCATTTTGTTTTGTTTTGGGTTTTTTTTATGTAGATATCTGGACTTTTCTTTGCTCTGTTCTTTGGATGCTTAATCTCTTCTCGGTTTAACTTTAATGATTTGATGAATCTGGCAATGTTTGTATTTCTTTTAGATTTTTTTAATTTTAAAACATTCCCTTGCCGGGCGGTGGTGGCTCACGCCTTTAATCCCAGCACTCGGGAGGCAGAGGCAGGCGGATCTCTGAGTTCGAGGCCAGCCTGGTCTACAAGAGCTAGTTCCAGGACAAGCTCTAGAAACTATAGGGAAACCCTGTCTCGAAAAACCAAAAAAAAAAAAAAAAAACAAAAACAAAAACAAAAACAAAACAAAACAAAACAAAAAAAAACCAAAAACATCCCCTTATTTTAGCCTGAGTTTGAGTTTTTTTTTTAAAATATTTTGTTGTTCATTTCTGATTCTTTTAATTTTGGTTATCTCTTTCTTTCCTTTGGGTAATTAATCAAATTTTTTTTTCTTTTTTCTTTTCTTTTTTTTTTTTTTTGTAAGCTAGTGTTCTTTTAATGTGTCCTCAAGGTTTTGTTGTCTTTTGTTTTCATTCTCTTTCATTTCCAGGCCGTGTGAATTTTCTTGATATTTTCCTTCGATTCTTCATCATTTATAATGTGTTATTTAATCTGCATGATAAACTGTGATTGATAGAGCTTTGCGATAAATTTTAATCGTCTTTTTTTGGTAAGAAAAGATTTGTAAATTTATTTAGTTTTTTAAGCTTGCTTTGTGTCTCGGTTTATTACATTTTAGTGAATCTTCTATTGGCTGCTGAATAGAATATGTTTTGTACTTGCTTGGATAGAATGCTCTGTAGATAGTTCTCCGTTCTCTTTGACATACTATCACTTAATTCAGATATTTCTCTGTTTATTTTTTTGTTCCAATATCTTCTGCATTTTAGAAAGTAGAGTATTAGAATCTTCTACTATTATTGACTTGAATTTACCTACTATTATTGGATTTGGATTTCCTGTATTATCAAATCTAGTGGCAAGCTTTTTACAAAATTGAATGACTACAGTTTGGTTCATATGCTTAGGTTTATAGTATCTCCCTGGCTATTTTTTATTAATGTCTGCTTCTACCATATCACTTCCTAATTTATGTTTCCAAACTGCCAATATGTGTTTTTCCCTTTTGTCCTCTAATTATGAAATATGTTTATTTTCACTTGGAGGCAATGTTGATGAAGCAACCTACTCTCTATTATATAATAATTTTTTTGCCTCTGGGGAATGTAGTCTTTTTATTGTGACATAAGCATAGGTCTCCTCTCACTTTGGTGTCCATTTGTGAAATATCTTTCACCGTCCCTTAATGCTCATATAATGCATACTCTTAAACCTAATTCAAATTACATTTAAGTAACATGTAGTTAAATATTGCTTTTAAACTAATTAACACCAAGATTTATTTTAAGTGGAGATGATAAATCATTTATATTTGTAGAAATTGTTCATAGTTAAGAGTTTGCTATTTTTCTTCAATGTTATATTGCTATTTTTTGTTCCCTATTATTGTCTTCTTTTGTGAATTAATGTTTTATGCACTTCTCCCTCTTTTCAGGGGTAAGTGCAAAGATTGTTTCTCTTTCATTTTTGCATATCTACTATGCTTTCTATTTCTAAATTGTGGTAGTTATGGAGATTCTGCAAAACATCTTACCTTATCAGGATCTATTTGAAGCTCATAGCAAGTTAGTTTACTTTCACACAAAAATAATTCTTTGTGCATCCCAATTTTTATGATTTTTGTATCATAGTTCATCTATTTCATATCATTTATTTATAAGTCATTGTAGCTTTATTTTTCCTTTAACCATTTTCTGATTTAATTTGTAAAATATCTTGATATGTACTGTATAGTTATCATTTCCAATAAACATTGTATTTCCACATGCATTCAAATTTCCAATTAGGATTCCGTTTTGAAAAAGCCTTCTTAGACAACTAAACCAAGCTAATGCAAACTCACAAAACCTAGACTGACAGCTCTGAAGCCTGCTTAGGACCAAACTAGGTCCTCTGCTTGTAGGAGACAGTTGTGTAGCTTAGATTATCTGAGTGTCTCTCTGGCCGTGGGACCAGGATCTATCCCTGGTTCATGAGCTAGCTTATTGGAGCCTATTCCCTGTGGTGGGATGCCTTGCTCAGCCTTGATGCAGGGCGAAGGGGCTTGGTGCTGCCTCAACTTAATGTGCCAGGCTTTGTTAACTCCTTATGGAGGCCTTAACATTTGGGAGGAGTGAATGGGGATGGGCTGGGAAGGTGAAGGTGAGAGGGGTGGAAGGAGGAATGGGAGGGAGAACTGTGGTTGGAATGTAAAATAAATATAAAAATAATTTTTAAAAAATCTTATTTTATTCCTTAAAAACAGATCCTCTTTAGCATTTACTTGAATGTAAATCTAAGTGGTAGTGAAGTCCCTCAGTTTTTCTTTTCTGGAGAAGTCTTTCTCTCTTATTTCTAAATTGCAATAGGAGAGCTCTGGAGCCTGGAGCTGCAATAGGACAGCTCAGCCCTAGAGGAAGAGGTATCCTGATTTGTAGGGAAGCCAGGCTACCTGAAGTTGTATGTGCTGGGGTATGGTCTGACCTCAGGATATATCAATTCACCTGGAATTTCAGGGAGCTACTGATCTCTGCTCTGTTCCCTTAAGCTATCCACTTCTCCTTTGGCCTAAGGTGTTACTTCTTTTCTAACACTCTGCTACATGCAGTAATCTCATCCAGGGAAATGTTGCTTTTTTCTGCTCAGCCTTGCTCAGATCCCCTAAGGGAATATCCCAGCAAAATTCTTCTGTTCTGCTCAGCCTTTCTCAGTCCCCCTAAGGGTCCATCTCAGCAAGGGTTTTCAGCTCTGCCCCTAAGTGATGTCCCATCGGGTTCTTGTATTCTGTGCTGTTGAATGAAGATCATCACCCAAGGCTCTATTGAGAAAGATATTTATCTGAAATGGAGAAGTCCAGGAGGATGGCTGTCTCTGACAGCATGATGAAGGGCAGTTTGCAACTGAGCTGGCAGAGGGGCTCATATAGGGTTTCTTAGGGGTGGAGTTTTCCCAGGAAGACCCTTCGTTTATTTATTTGTTTGTTTGTTTGTTTGTTTGTTTAAAATTTCCTCCTCCTCCCATTTCCCTTCCCCCTCCCCACCCTTCTCCCCCCCCCCCCAGTCCTAAGAGCAGTCAGGGTTCCCTGGCCTGTGGGAAGTCCAAGGTCCTTCCCACTCCATCCAGGCTAGGAAGGTGAGCATTCAAATAGACTAGGCTCCCACAAAGCCAGTACATGCAGTAGGATCAAAACCAGTGCCATTGTCCTTGGCTTCTCAGTCAGCCCTCATTGTCAGCCACATTTAGAGAGTCCGGTTTGATCACATGCTCCATCAGTCCCAGTCCTGCTGGCCTTGGTGAGCTCCCATTAGATCAGCCCCACCGTCTCAGTGGGTGGGCACACCCCCTGGCAGTCTTGACTTCCTTGCTCATGTTCTCTCTCCTTGTACTCCTCATTTGGACCTTGGGAGCTCAGTCCAGTGCTCCGATGTAGGTCTCTGTCTCTATATCCATCCATTGCCAGATGAAGGTTCTATGGTGATATGCAAGATATTCATCAGTGTGGCTATAGGATAGGGCCAGTTCAGGCACCCTATCCTCTTCTGCTCAAGAAACAAGCTGGAGACATCTCCTTGGTAAACAAGCTGGTAACCCCTCTAGAGTCAAGTCTCTTTCCAACCCTAAAATGACTCCCTTAATTATCTACTTCTCTGCTCCCATATCTACTCTTCTTCCATCCCAACCATCCCACTCCCCCAACCTCTCCCCATCCTCTCCTTCCCAGGGAGACATTTTTCTGCTCAGAGATTGGTTAGTTTTTCCTGTTCAGGGATTGATTAGTTTAATTATTGGGGGGCAGACATCGCTCTGATTTCAGAGCCAAGCTGTGTACACACCATTATTAATGGTCCCGTTCTGAAACTCCTTTAGGATATACTGCTGTTCCCCTAGTCATGGAGATCCTGCAGGTCTGGTTCTGCAGGACCAATCCCTTCACATACAAGTCATAGATTGGGTAGATGTTAGGGTGGACCAAGCCAAGGCTCAGGATGTGGACCTGGGTGATAGCTGAGGTGCTCTGGCAGGGCCTCTGAAACTACCTACCTCTCCTATGCCCTTTAGTGAGGGGTAGGATCATCTGTCTCTAGTGGGCAGGGGAGCTCTCCCATGATGGGTAAGGCCTGCTATTCTGCTGCAGTATCCATCAAAAGGCAGGGCCAGCTATTCCAGGGCCAATAAATAGTGGAACCAGCTGAGCACAGCTCTCAGATTTTAATACACGTGGTTCTTTTGGTCATCTATTGTAACAGAGTCCATGGATAGCAACACAGACCCCAGCATTTTGTTTTGTTTTGTTTAATTAATTAAACATTTTCATTTATTTTACATCAATATTGTAGTTTCCCCTCCCTCCTCTCCTTTCATCCCCTCCGCAATCCCCAATACCTTACCCCCACCCCTTCAACTCATCCTCTGTCTCCATTAAGAAAGGGTGAGGTGTTCTATGGGCATAACAAAGCATGGCACTTCAAGTTGAGGCGGGACCAAGCTCCTCCCCTTCCATCAAGGCTGGAACAGGCAACCCAGTTTTAGAAACAGGTTCCAAAAAACCAGTTGAAGCATGAGGTACAGGTCCTAATCTGAGGTCTAGGAGCCCCACAAACAGACCAGCTATCCAACTGTGGCATACATGCAGAAGGCCTAGAACAGCCCCATGTGGGCTCCATGGTCTAGTGTCTGTAAGCTCCCAGAAGCTCAGGGCAGCTGTCACTCTGTGTTTCCCAATCATGACCTTGATTCCCCCACTCCTGGCTCACACAATCTCTTCTTTCTGTCTTCAACAGCACCCCTGGAGCTCAGCCCACTGCTTGACTGGGGAATCACTACATCTGCTTCCATCAGTTACAGCCTGAAGGTTCTCTGATAACAATTAGGGTACTCACCAATGTGATTAAAGGAGATGGCCAGTTTGGGCAGCCTCTCCACTCTTGCTGGTAGTCTTAGCTGGGGTCATCACTGTGGATTTTGGGACTTTCCCTGGGACCAGGTTTCTCCTTAACCCAGAAATGTGCCCCCACATCAACACATCTCTTACAATACTCTCCCACTCCATCCTGTTCCAAACTCACCCAAATGATCCCTCGTGTTCCCATTCCTCATCCCCTCTCCCTCACCCCACCCTCAGCCTCAGGAACTAGAGGTTTTGTTTTCAATGCATCATATCCAGTATGCCTTGTTCTCTCTATTGATTAACCTTATTCACTGCATTCACTGTTTTCAAGTCTCCCACAGAGGTATGCACACCACACAATTGGTGGTTGTTTATTACATTTTAGAAAGAAACAGAGAACCCCATTTCTTCCATCTTTCTGAATGTATTGCATTGGCTGTAAATATTCTTATTAAAAGCCTCTAAGGTGTTGAAAAACCAGTTTGGAACTTAAGAGCATAGGCCAGAGAAGGCTGAGCTTTGGCCCAGCATGACTTCTGTGGAAGCAAACAATTCTGAACAGTCTATACTGAGCATAAAGAACTCTGAGATTTTCTTCCCATTAATGTCTATTTCTTTCATTGCTCTGGAAATATATATATATATATATATGTATATATATATGCGCACACACATATATTAACACATATATTTGCGTTTTTGAAAATTGCATAGTGTATGTTGTATTTATATTAGTTCCTTTCCTTCTGTTTCTTTCAGTTCCTATTGCATTCTCCCACTACTCCCACTCTAATTCACGATCTCTTATTCTTTAATTATCATTGCTAGACATTTATAATACAACCTGATGAGTTCATACAGTATGGCTCCTATGCATGTGTGTTCAAGGCTAACTGCACAGGATTGGATAAACTATCAGGTTTTATGATCCTGAGCAATAATCTCCATTTCAGTCCCTAAGAGCAACCATTAATTGTCAGTAGTTCTTCATCGTGGGGTTGGTGCTTTACCCATCATTGGAAGTCAACTATAGTCATTAACATGTCTTCTACAATCAACTATGTGGTTGAGATTTCAAAGACTGAGCTTCCTTGTCACATACAGAAATAAATATATTACAAGAGGGGGGGCCTGATCCTTATAATATTTCTGATCCCTCTTTGGTGATACTCCCTGTATAGGCATTGTATCATAGCTGAATCAATTGTGGGTGGGTTCCCCATGGTCAATTGTTTTCTGCATTTTGACCAGTTGTGAATTTCTCTAATGATCATGACCTGCTCCAAAACAAAGCATCTTTAATGAGACGTAAGAGCTATATTTAATCATGGATTTAAGAATATACACAGACTGCAGTTCGAAATTCTATTGGTTTAGGAAAGTGACTGACAGTAGTGGCTCTTCCTCTAAGTTCTGTGAGTAAGGGACCCTCTTTCCAGTACTAGGCATAAATTGCCTCCTATTAAAGGGACAAATATGAAGTCCAATTAAACGGCCATTGGTTACCCGTAAGATAGATGTGGTACTATCTTTTTCCTTTTGTAATAGTGTTCCTTTCAATTGTTATTGTGCTTCATCGCCATTCATCTGGGTAAAACTCATGATGGTCTCTCTTCCTTACCGGCTTACATACCTCCTTTTGGTACCAGGCTAATTTGTTGCATCAATAAAAATGGTATAGGTATTAATTAATATATTAATTCATACATTTATTCCATGATTTAAATAAGTCTATATTAACATTAAATTGAATAAAACAAATGAGGGTCGGGAATATTTTATGCCATAGACATTGTAGCAGACAATGTAGTCAGAAACATTCAGCTAATCAGAGCTGAAATAATTAGAAGATCCATATAAAAATTATTAAGTTTTTTTGTCTGACAGACATTTATTTTTACTAAATAATTAAACATATGAAATGAATGCAAAGAAAATAATTAGAGACTTGTCAAATTTATGCAGTAAAAATATATAAGGCTTAAAATAGCATTCTAAAAAATAGTAAGAGATTTAAGACAGTAAGATTTAACAGTCTGTAAAGTGAAGAGTAAAGAGTCTAAGAAAAATTTATAGCTTTTGTTAAAAAAATAAATGACATCATTAATTGCTTAGGTCATAAAATTAATGTAAAATATAGCAAAACAGGAAGAAAATTTCAAATTACATGAATATTTAAAGTTGTGTGTGTGTGTTTCAAAAATTTCTGAGCTTCTGTTTATTTCTGAAGATTGAGTACATGTATTCATAAATATATTAATAATAAAAATATACATGGGTATATATATATATATCTTAGAGTGTCATTTATTAATAAATTCATAGATTACAAGTCTTTCTGTATTTATTTCTCAATATTCTAATCAAGAAACATTTTTATCCTTTAACTTTAAGCCAGATGCTGAGAATTCTAAGATGAAAAAGAATCTTTCCTTTTCCTTAAGGGAAAGGCCATTAGAAAACACATTTAACTGTATGTTTCTGCCACAGGATATGACAAAATAAGAGGGAAAGAGGCACCAATTCTATCTGAGATGTTTACACTCTTCTGTCAATGTTGTAGGAGATTATTTTCATCTTAATCTATATAGTGCTTAATTTTCAAATCCTGTTTAAAAGAATATTTCTTTTTAATTAGTTTAGGAGTTATGGTAGATTATCCACTGAAAGATTAATGACATGCTTTCTAGTGAAGTACTGTAAACCATAAGTTTAAAGTTGGACCAGATGCATCTTAGCCCTGAAAACTCATTAGCCATCTGACCCAATTGCACATATGGCAACAAAGTGAAGAATGTATGCAGTCAAACGCACACAAACACTTCATCATTACAGGGCAACTTCTTCTTAAAACGCGCCAGTAATCATTCTACTTGTGATAACTACAAATGTCACAGGAGAAGCGGTTTCAAACAGTGAACGTGTACGCATTCACTGGTGGATGTAAATAAAGATGGTGGTCTCTGGTCGATTGTTGTTGCAAACTTCAGCATCTGATTCTCTGAAACTTGAGTTTAAACTAACCTTTAGATTAAAGAACAAAATCTCATGTTAAGAGTGGACATTTACTCTGCTGCTGAGATCACTTGTAATTATTTTATTTGCAAAATATTGTGTGACAACCAAGTCTTGTTATTGTGAAGACTGTTCTTTTCATCAGGAAGATTTCAGACTCGAAGCACATTTCAGATTTCCTCCTGAATTCCAGCTCCTATCAAAGTGCCACCACTGTGAGAACAAGCAATGTGTGCAACCATTCCCCAAGGAGAAGATGTCAGCTGGCCTTAACAAACTGAAACATGTGCTCGGCTTCAGATGAAAGCATTAGAGAATTCCATGTATACAGTTGGAATATGATTGTACATATTTGACACTATGGACCATACTTTAACTTGCACATGATAAAGGCACAGATGACAGGTGAAGCAATTGCTTATTAGGCACAGGACTGATCTTTAACATCACAAAAAAAGGAAAAGAAAATACACCATGCATTTAGAGGGGCTAACTAAAATTGAAGACCTTTTTTAATTGGAAGATCTATATGATTATTTTAAGTTTATATATTCTAGGAGACTTATATTTCTGTATTTCTGTTAAGTTAAAGAATTAAATGGATTAGAAGAATTAAAAGAGAAAATAGTGAATTAAGACTCTAAGAAAAATTGATAGTTTTGATTTCTATTTTAGGTTAGAGGTTACTATAAATATTCTGCTTAAAACAGTTGAATATTTGATGTTCCTTGCACTTTTAAAATAAATTAACTTCTGATAGACCAGTTTCCTTGATAGAACCATATGTAAAAGAAACATTAATATTAACCTTTTATTTAATTTACTCTAAACAAAAGAATAGATACATTAATCTCTATAACTCTTATGACATTAATAATGTTGCCATTAACACTGATAATCAGTAAAGCAAGACATTGTATTACTTAGAACCACTCTGACTAATTCTTTTTTGAAACTGTAGCTTTTATAAAGGGAAGTGAAGGGGAGATGATCACTGTGGTCTGAGCAGACAGCTTCTTATGCTCACAGGTACAAATGGGATTCAACGATGCTCAGGAATGACAAAAAGAAAACTTATTTCCCTCAATAAATCTGAATAAATAAATGGTAATTTGACTTGCTATCTGTTCTACTTTGAAATATAATGAATAGAACTGATGATAATTACAAAATTCCTCATTATAAACACAAAGTTGCTTACATGATTTTACTGAAAACCTGAGATATTATCTCCCCTTTTCGATGGGGTAATTTTAGGGTAGGAATGTTTTATTTGCTGATGATGAGTGTTTATTCTTGTACAAGGTCTCAAAAGAGTGAAGAAATCTATTGAAATAAAGTGATTGAGAGAAAACAATATAGCATAGAATACAAAAGAAAAGATTCATAAACATTTATGCTTTAAATATAACTTATCAATTTTCATATAAATTGATTTCCCTTATTTTCTTTTCTTATAATGAGAAAAAAGGTTGAAGTTTACCTAATAGTCACAGAGTGAAGGAATTATAGAAATAGAATTGGGCAGCATCAATTAATTAAATAACTATCCAGACTATTTGAACTGTGTTATATTCACAATATAGACAATGTATGCTTCTTGTCACAGAAATGGGTTTCCTTGTACTTACGAGTAAACTACTCATTTTCTTTTATATTTCTTTTAATCCTTGGGCATCACTCTGAACTTCACACATGCATACTTCTCTTTGCTCTTTTTCACATTCATGCCCTCTTTTTTTCATTAATTGGTGCTTCGTATATTTATATATTTGTGTAGACATGGATAAAAAGTGAATATGATCGATCAATCGCTAGATAGATAGAATGAGTTTCTAACCAGCTAATCTGAACAATTAATTATACCTGCGTGTTTGTTTTCATTTGATTAAAAAAAATAAGTTAAGGGCTCATCATTTTGTAGGGACACCATTTCTGTAGTTTCATTTTGGTTGTTGCAACAAGTAACCTTCTACAAAGCAGTATAGGAGAGCAAGTGTCAATTTGGCTTATAGTCTGTCACTTTCAAGACGTCATGGCAAAGTCTCCAACACCTAACCACATCATACCAGTTTTCTTGGGTGTGTTTAGTGTTGTGATAGCTTTCCTTACTACAACTATCCACAGACATGCTTCAGAGTTAACCTGATGTAGATAATTCTGCAATTATATTCTTCCCAGATGGTTTTAGGTTGAGCCAATTCATTGCAAAAGTAAACAGTGCAAATATTTTCTTAGTGTTATATTTATAAAGTATATTACAAATTAATAAATGTAAGTGAGAAAAAAAGCAAAATTAAAAAAATAAAGAAAACTTCATTATGTACCAAATTATAGTCTATGCATTCTATATTCTAGTTGAAATTTTCTTTGGGCTGCCAACCATCTCTCAAATAAAGACATGGAGATTTATTATTAATTATGAATGCTCAGCCTTAGCTTAGGCTTGTTCCACTAGCTCTTTTAAATTAATTTAACCTGTTTCTATTCACCTACATCTTGCCTTGGTGCCTTTTACCTTTCTTTCATTCTGTATGTTTTACTTTCCTGCTTCCTTTGTGTCTGTCTTACCCCTGCCATATTTTTTTCTTTCTTTCTGTGAGGCTTGTCCTACTTAACTCTGCCCACTTGGAAGTCCCATCTACACCTCCTGTGAGCTATTGACCATTCGGCTTTCTCACACCACAATCCAAAAACACCTTCACACAGTATACAAATACATCACAACACTATATATTTACTTGCCAAAAAAGTCTGACCACGGCCATTCTACTGGTCAGTGTCACTAGATGCGAAATTAGTTTTTTAATTTCAATGCTATTTGTAAAAAGCAAAATTACTTGCTCAGTACTATTTTTACTAAAAAAAGAGAGAAATAGAATGAAAATAACAAAATTGATAATAAAATATCAGAAACTACAGTCCATTTGTATAGTCAAATATTTTTAACATTTTAGCACATTGATATAACTAACTGTAGGAAAGAGTGGTTTGGATATTTATTAAGAAAATAGTAAATACTTAATGAAGATTTGACCAGAAAGCTAAGCTACTATTATCTTATTTTAATTAGATAGCATATTTCCATTTGATATTTTAAAAAAGATTTTAAAAAAGCTTCTATGTCAAACTGTATCATGTAAGAATTTGCTATTTAAATCTTTGAAGAAAGAAATTGAAGAGGACACCAGAAAATGGAAGTCTCTCCCATGCTTTTGGATAGGTGGAATTAACATTTTTAAAATGGCAGTCTTATAAAAGAAATATACAGATTCAATGCAATGCCAGCAAAATTCTTCACAGACCCTTAAAGGGCAATACTCAACTTCAAAGGGAAATGAAAAAAAAGATGGCCAAACAGTCCTGTAGAATAAAGGAATTTATGGAGGCATCACAATCCCTGAATTCAAACTTTACTACAGAGCTACAGTAATGAAAACAGCCTGGTATTGGCAAAAAAACAAAAAGAAAAAGAAAAACAGATAGGAGGACCAATGGAACAGACTTGAAGACCCGGATATCAATCCACATACCTACAAACACCTGATTTTTGACAAAGAAGCAAAAGATATGAAATGGAAAAACAAAGCATATTCAACAAATGGATAACTGGATATCAACATGTAGAAGAATGAAAATAGAACCAAATCTATTGTAATGCACAAAATTCAAGTCCAAATGTATCAAAGACCTTAATATAAAACCAATCACACTTAACCTCATAGAAGAGAAAGCGGGAAGTACACTTGAATGCATTGACACAGGAGACTACTTTTTAAATATAGCCATGGTCAACAGTCAAAATGGCAGCCTACAGAATGGAAAAAGATCTTCACTAACCCACATTGGACAGAGGATCGATCTCCAAAATATACAAAGAACTCAAGATTCTGGTCATCAAATGAATAAATAATAATAATAAAAATAATGGGTTACAAACCTAAACAGAGAAATCTCAACAGATGAATCTAAAATGACTGGAAGAAACCTAAGGAAATGCTCAACATCCTTAGCCATCAGAGAAATGCAAATCAAAACAACTCTGAGATTCCTTCTTACACCTGCAAGAATGACAAAGATCAAAAACACTGATGACAGCTTATGCTAAAAAGGATGAGGAGTAAAGGGAATACTCCTTCATTGCTGGTATGAGTGTAAACTGGTACAGCCCCTTTGGACATCAGTATGGCCATTTCTCAGAAAATTAAGAAACAGCCTACCTCAAGACTCAGCAGTACTACTTTTGGATATATACCCAAAGGATGTTCTATCATACCATAAGAACAGGTATTCAGCTATGCTCATAGCAGTATTATTTGTTATAGCCAGAACCTAGAACCAACCTAAATGCCCCTCAAGCAAAGAATGGATAAAGAAGATGTGGCACATTTTCACAATGGAGTATTACACAGTGTAAGAAAATAATGACATCGTGAAATTTGCGGGCAAATGGATGGATCTAGAAAACATCATATTGAGTGAGGTAACCAAGACCCAGAAAGACAAATATAATATGTGCTCACCCATAAGTGGCTTTTAGGCATTAAGCAAAGAAAACCCAAACTATAATTTACAACACCAGAGAAGCTAGACAACAAAGAGGACCCTAAGAGAGACATGCGTGGATCTAATCTACATGGAAAGGATAAAAAGACAAGGTCTCCTCATTAAATTGGGAGCATGGGGACCATGGAAAAGGGTAGAAGAGGAGGAGGGAGTAAGGGATGAGAGTAGAGAAAAACATATAGTTCAAAAAAACAAAGAATTTGTTTAAAGTAATAGCATATTTTATTATTACAAAAATTTTGTGATAATTAAATCTTCATTTTTTTATTTTTTGGCTTTGGATTAAAATAATAGGCAACAGTCTGGGTAAATGTGGGAAGACTTTTCCTGGAATGATTTACTTGTTACCAGTACCTAAAGAGAAAAGCCTGAATAAACCAAATGGTGGGGTCTTTATTAATCACCAATGGGATTGCTCAAGCATATTAGCAGGGAGCAGTCCCAACATTCAGATCCTTTGAGTTTTTAAGGGCAAAAAAAAAAAAAAAAAAAAAACCCCACACATTGTGACACACAGAAAGCAAGCACTGATGATAGAAGTGGGGAGTTTTGGTCAGGTAGTATACCTTTAGTGCAGTGTCCTGTTTTATATGAATGTAGGGCTGGTCCAGAGACCAGCTCACCTTAGAAATTTAAATCTGGTCCACACACTAATTGTACCTTAAACTCTTTTAGCACTTAAATTATTCATGAATATAAAAGGGCACAACTGTAGTTCTGCCTTCTATCACAAACTGAGGGAGAAGACCTGCCTGCCCCAGAGAAGGCAGAACCTTTGGGTGGGTTCAGATATAAGATCTGCAAGAGAACAGCTGCTTTTACGCTCATCATGTGCGACTTGCCTTCTCTTCTCACTGGTGAGTGCACCTGTCTATGCTGCTATGATTCTTCACTGGCATCAGGGTCCAGATCTATTGACAATCAATTATATCCTAAGAGTCTTCAAGGCCATCAACACCAGATCAGGAACATTGACATATCTGTCTTTTGGCTTGAGTGGCAACCATGTTCTCTGATGTTCTAGTGTGCATATAACTGTTGTTGACCCACATATCTTTCATCATAATCCGCTCTAGTAAATCTGCATAGATTATACATTCCCCTGGCTCTATTCCTATAGAGATCCTTATAAAATATAAACAGTGATTCTGAAAGAACAGAATTGTAAGGATGAATTTTGCCACAAGTGATTTTTCCCTTGAAGTCTCTCTTGGTAGTGCAGAGACGGAAAATTCAATGCAAAGTGTCTGAAGAGCTTTGCAACGTGAGTATAATCAGTTTATCCTTTGTGAAGAGCAAGGAATTTGGGGACTCTCAACATGAAAGCTTCGACTATTTCTGGAAAATCAAGGAATTGGGTGATGCTGGCTAATAGTTTCTTCTTTTTTCTTTTGGTTTTTCGAGACAGGGTTTCTCTGTAGCTTTAGAGCCTGTCCTGGAGCTAGCTCTTGTAGACCAGGCTGGTCTCGAACTCACAGAGATACACCTGCCTCTGCCTCCCAAGTGCTGGGATTAAAGGCATGCGCCACCACTGCCCGGCTGGCTAATCGTTTCTAACTTCTCTGGGTAAACTAACACAGAAAAAAGATTATCTCAGGCATGGCATTACCTAGTTACTGGTGTGCATTTAAAACAATAAATTAAAAAAAACTACAATAACAAAAAATAACTAACTGAAGACTTGTAAGAGCAGTCTAAAAGAAACTTCTCTGATACAGACTCAAATCCTTAGCATATGATTATCCAACTTATAATTCCAGTTTCATTCCCATGCTCCAAAGCTGTCATCTGTTAGTGTAAAGGTACTGTGTGGAAATGAGGGGGTTGCTGTAATTTGTAGTGGAGACGTATGACGCACCCTGATGTGGCTGAGGCCATAGAACTCTCAAATTCCTTGATGTCATTGCCATTTTTCTATTTTAGTCTTTGAGAAATAGTCAGTCACTGAACTTCCTCACCGTTTCAGCTAGGTTGACTGGCTAGTAAGTGTTTAAAGAAAAACCAGAGTTTTCTTATGAGGAGATGGTCACAGGCACACTTGTGGTCTGTCATTACTTCTTTCTGTGTATCAGACCGTAATGTGAAATCCATAGGTGCTCAACTAGATAAATTAAGTATGTTGGTCTTAAGCCGACCTCCTGGAAGCAAGCGCCCAGAAACAAGTATTGAGTCACTAAAGGTAAGACTGGTGTATTTACTGCAGTGGGCAACATAGACAAAGCAGCTGTTAGAGTTGTCTAGCTGGTATAGAAGATTTCCACCAGAACATTAAGCAGGATGTTTCAAGAAGTAAAATATCCATGGTATGATTGAGTTACTGCTCAATTTTATAAAAGAAAAATTCCAGAATGAATTATTGAAAGGCTTCTTCAAATAATAACAAAAGAGAATCACAGTCCCTAAACTAATTTCCAGACTTGAGTTAGTTTTCAGACCCAGAACCATTTGAATGGGAAAGAAAACCTGTCCTCTTGATGAAGGCCCTTGCTATAATGCTGAAAAGTTTGACTTACGTAATCCACAGGTTTTGACTAGCGTAAGAGTATGCTGGGGCCAAGGAGAAAAGCAGCCCTTTCAGAGTCTACTAGAGACTGGCTCTGACTGCATATTGTTAGCCTGCAGGTCCAGTTCTCAGGTGATAGAGTGATGAATAATTTTAGATGAGGTACAACTCAGGCTGTCTCCATTGGCTACCAGAGTCCAGCCTGTGGTAATTCTCCTAATCTCAGAATGCAGAATTTGGATAAACAGGAAGGTGACAAGATCTCCACGTTCTTTCTCTGGCATGCAGAGTGGGAGCTTTACATTTCAAAAGACTCGGTGTAAACCATGAGGCACGTCTCTACTAGGAAATATGGTGATAAGAAACAGACAACACACAACAAAATAAAAAGCAAACACAACCCCCAAACTGCCAATATCACATCCCTGGGGAAATAACAGAAATTAGTGCTATCATCAAAGAATTAATGTTGGCAAGGGTAGCGGTTCTTGTCTCTTGGGAAAACTCAAGGAAGAAATTCAAGCAGGAGCTCAGAAATCATGGACAAATGCCTCTTTCCAGCTTGCTTATCCTCATGCTTGTAAGCTTTCTCTTTTTTATTCCATGTGAAAGTTTTTTTCTATTAAGAATTTTTAATACAATCTGTTCTCATTTTGCACAGCTGTTCTCATTTCTACTCACTCCCTTCCTCTTGTCCCATCCTTACCCCTACCCTCCATCTCTCATCTCCATCCACTCCTCAGAAGGGTAAAGCTTCCCTTGGGTAGTCAACAAAGTCTGACAATCCACTTCCAGGCAAGACTAAGCATGTCAACACAACTCACCTAGGGAATGCTGGTATCCACAGTGGGGTGGGGCATTGTTCATCAATCAGTCATTAAGCTATCACCCATAATAATACTCACAGGCCAATTGATGTTTCTTCTTATAAATGATTTTAGGTTGTATCCATTCTGTAGTTAAAGCTAATTAGGATACTACCCTTCCATAAAAGCCACCAGGGACAGTTTGCTTTTCGTTGGCAAAGCTGGAAGTAGATGTTTATGGTTATATTCAGTAGTATTTTAATTCCAAGAACTTTACCATTACTTGATCTTGATCTTTCATGTCTCCCCAAAAGTATTACCTTGTTCCATTTTGTTGATAAAATTGTGATAAATGAACTAAGCATTAAGTACAACTTTCTGGGGTAGTTGACAATATATATAATATCCAGGTAATATGAAATAAATCTATGCAAAATTCAAGGACTTTCTACCCAAGTAGAGTTTACAGGAGTCTTGTGGTATGGGGTATGTAGATATAGACTTTAGATACGACTCATTGTATCTGGACCTCTTTCCACCAAAGAAACAGCCCACACATAGTAGGCCTATTAGATAGATAGATAGATAGATAGATAGATAGATAGATAGATAGATAGATAGATAGATAGATAGATATTATATCTCTCCTCAACAGACCACCATATGAACACGCAACCTGAGTTGCCCATAATAAGCTATGTTATCTGATTCACAAAACAAGAAATCTGGTTTGCATAGTAGTAATCCATCATCAAATAAGTGTGGTACATGTTTATTCAGGTCTGAAAATGTTATAAGGGAACAAATGCTTTCATAAGGAGTACAAATGTCTATGCTCTTATTTTGCAATTGACTCTTGAGGAAAGTGACTGGTGTGAGAAGGAAGAAAGTTTTGCTTAGGTGCAACAATAGCAACTTGCATTTACCAAGGCTAATATGGATATGACTGTTGCTTAATACCAGATATGCCAGAAGTGAAGACCACAAGAAAGTCCCAATATGGTGCAATGTCCCAGTGTCACCAGACAGTGACAGGATAGCACATTGACTCTAGTGGACCATTTCCATTATGAAAAAGATAATGTTTTGTGATTGCTTGAGAAGATACTTCCTCTAAGTATTGCTTTTCCTTTCTTGAATAAAGAATTCCTGCCAAAACTACAGTTCAGGAACTTATAGAATGCCCTATCCTTTACCATGCTGTTCTGCGCAGCGTGGTTTATAACCAGACAACACACTTCACAAAAGTCCTGAGTGAACAGATGCTCTTGTAATTCCTCTTTGCACTATATTCTTCACTCTTCTCTAGTGGCTGGCTTCATGCAACAATTCAATAATTTGTCGTTGTTGCTGTTGTAGTGCTAACTTCAGTGGCAACCCTTAAGGCCTGGAGCAGAGTTCTTCAGAGGGCTGTAAAATTTCTGAATCTACATCTGACGTATGTAATGTTTTTTATATAGCCAGGACTCACTGATCTGGGAATGAAGTGTTAGAAATGGGTACTGCTCAATGCCACCTCAATTAACCCACTTGCAACATTTCTATTTTCTATTCCTTTCACTTTGTTCTCTTCTTACCTAGATATTGGTTCCAGAGGAGACAATGCTTCTACCTGGAGGTAACACGAACTTCCAACTATCCCCTTTTGGGCTGTGGTGCCCACTATTCAACAGGCTGAGAAAGAAATCACATTGTTAACAGAGGTGATTGCTAGAGACTTCTAGGAAGAAATGGGAGTGATCCTTCACAGTGAAGGTATGAGAGTGTATCTGGACTGCAAGAGATCCTTCCAGGCATCTTTTAGTGTTACCCATGTCTGGTGATTAAGATCAAAGAGAAACAGCAACCATATGATAAGCAGGCTGAAGAATGGTCTAGAATTTTCAGGAATTACAATGTGGGTTAACCTTCCAGTAAAGAATATAGATTTGCTGATGTGCTTGCTATGTGTACAGGATATACAGAATACATAGTAAGAAAAAAAAAGTAGTTATAAATAAAAGACCAGCCAGACATGTGATCAGTTATGGGACCAGGATTGTAATTACCACAGCTGGTTCATTTTGTAACTACACTCATACATTGGGCATAGAGTTGTGTTTTCTTTCCTCTACTATTGTTTTACTGTGTCTTATGACTTTGATAGAGATTATTAGCAATTAAGTGTAGCCAAAAGTATATTATTGTATTTAATTGTGAGATATTATAAGAGTAAGTATTACTCTACCATTTTTTACATCTGTTATAAGGAAAATAATATAATTTTGACTGGAATAGTTATGTTAGATAGAATTATGATCTTCATTTGAAAATAATAACATGAGATCTGATGGGGTGTAACATTGAATAGGTGTGGACTTGTGATAGTTAATTTTGATTGTCAATTAGATTGGCTCCACAATCAATTAATGGACTTACTTCTTGACGGACGTGTGATTACATTTCCAAGAAGGATTGTGCTAGGTGAGAAAATCTTGCCCCAGAATGGGTAGTACATTTTGGCAGCAGCCCAGACTTAAAACGGTCTAAGGGAAAAGTACTGCTTACTTACTTAGAGGGTGCAGCTACTTCTTTGAAATTTCCACTTTTCCTGACATCAGACTCCAACTCCTTCAGGGTCCAATATTGATTTAATACAACTGATTCCCCAAGAATCTTTGACTTAGTGCCAAATTGGGACTGCTGCAAAACTCAGATTTGTACACTGAGCAGCTACCATGATCTTACATTCGAGCATACAAATGGATATTATTGATTATCTAGTCAATATTAGGTGTAAACACTTATTGCTTCTTCTTTGTAATACATATGTACATTTTATTTAAAGAGAAACCTAGCTAATTCAGTTTATTAGTGTGTTTGTGTCTCTATGTTTTTGTGTGTAGGTCAGATGTATTTAAATTTTAATTTAGTTGTAGAGTTATTAAACTATCACCATCCACTCTTCTAATATTTTCTTTGATTTGGATTAAACAAGTTCTCTTTGGTTCTTTTCTCTTGCATAGCTATGTAAAAATGGAATTTCTTTTACTTTCCAATTTTCTTTCTAAAAATATGCCTGCTGTATAAGAAAAGATTCATTAAACATACTTTTCTAAAAGAATTAATTTATATTTTATTACCATTAGGTATACTTTTATATTGTTACACACAGAAACACACACAAACACATCCTGCTGAGCCCATTTAGTGTTACCAGATAAACTTCTGTTTAGGGTTGACCACTTAAGATTGGATAATCTACCAAGAGCTTGTCAATAGAGAAGATAGATTCTCCCTCTCTCAGCATCCATTGATTCCCTGCAGCTCTTCACTAATGGACAGGACCTTATAAAAATCCCATGTATACATATTAGCATATTGACTGACGTTGTTATCTTCCATACCTTGTTTAGGTAAGCTCATTGTTGAGATTTCATGGGTACAGTCTAGAAGATACCATCTCTCTTCTGCCACCCTAGTACTCTGGTTTTTACAACCTTTTCAATCCTTCTTCCATTGGGTCCTAGAAATCACATAGGCACTTTCCTCTGCTTTTTGGTGAGTTGTGGATCTCTGTAATAGCCATATTTCCTCAGTAAGATAGTCTCTTTGATAAGGAGTGAGAACCACAATTATCTCTAAGTATAATAGAATAGTTAGAATATAGAAAGTACCTATATTGGCTTTGAAAAATGATAGTAATAGGTTCTCCTCTATGATCATGACATACTCAACCATAGATAATTCACCAATTTTAGAACCAGACAGGAATTCCCTCCTATTTGCCATACTCTAAATCCAATTATACAACTTTTGGTTGTCCCAACATATAAGTGACACTAATGTAGCATGCATTGGAACTATATTGCCAGACTGCTGATTGTTGAGTTTCATAATTGTTTACAGCAATGTAAGACATTTATTGATTGTTTTCTTCATTTGATAGTTTGGGTAGCAGCTTCTAATACTGTGAGAGCTAGCAGGAGAATTTCAGGCCAGCTCCATCTCTATACCTCCAAGCCCTGTGTCTGAAGTGTGTGGTATCTTCAACAATAGGTCCTTAGGAATCTGTTGTTAAGTCTTTGTGAATTTGGATAATTTGAGGGATGATTTTGTTGTTGGATTTAAGCTTTATTACACTGGAGTATCTTATGGAGTCTGTGCAATTATATAAGTTTTCTGTATTTTTTGAGATTTACATTATGTTGCATTTTATTCTGTAAAAACTTTCATAAGATGCTGAGTATAGCTTGCATTGTTTAGTGTTTAGATGGGACATTTTAGATCTGTTCAATCATTTTATTTTTGATACAACACCATTTCAACTTGATGTGTTTCTGTTTATTTTAGGTCCAGATGACCTGTCTGTTAAAGAGAGTGAAGTAATGAACTCATCTACTATTGCTTAGTGATTTTTTATCTGTGCCTTGAAATTCAATAGCAAGATTTTGTGAAATTTTATGTGCCAAAGTTTTGTGCATATGTGTTTAGGATTGTAATGTCATGAAGAATTCTTTTCTAACTCTTCTGACTAATGTTTGTTCTAAGTCTGTTTTACCTGATTCAGTATAGGCATGCCCAATTTTATCATGGTCCCAAAACTTTTTTCCCTACTTTCAGTCTTTAGTGGTGTCTATCATTTAAGGTAAGAAAATACCTTTTATTCAACAAAAATAGATTTTCTTAACTTTAACAATTTTAATTAATACTTTGAGAATTCCATACAATGTACATTGAACATATTCACCTCCTTTTTCCAACTCCATTCAAAACCGCTCATTTCTCTACCCATCTCTTCTCACCCAACATTGAGTTCTCTTTTTGTTTTTCCTTGTCACCCCCAGATTGTGCTGCCTGAGTAGCCTTGAAAATAGTTGACCTACCACAGAATACATCATTAAAGATAACTGACTCTCTCACACACCCAAAAGTTGTCAAATATCAACAGCTCCTCATCTTATGGTGAGATTTTATACTCATCTTTCCTACTTTAAGCTGGGATTTTTGTTTTACTTGAGTGTATATGTATCCTTTTATACCATGACAACCACTTTGGGTTTATATGTGCAACTCCCCTGTTGTGCATGGAAAACACTGTTTTCCTGATATTATTTCAGGCATACGCTCTTGTAATCTTGCCACTCCTTCTTCCACAAAGATCCCTGAACATGAATGAATGGAGAAACATTTAGGGCAAAAAACTTCAGAGTCTCTTATTCTCTGGATGTTCACCAGTTGGGGGTCCCTGTGTTATCTGCCATCTATTGCAAGTAGAGGCTTCTCTGATGGTGGATGAGTATAGAAAGAGGTTATTAGGAGTTAACACTGTATTGATTTAGCAGAATAATAGTATGGAGTTCTCTCCTAGGACCTAAGGCCTATCTACCCATAAGTTCTTGGCAATTATAACAGTCCTAAGTTTGGGTGTTATTTCATGAAGTAGGATTTAGAAAGAATACACATTTCTTTTTTTTTTAATTTACGGGATATTTTCCATGATTCTGTTGAATATCTGATCTACATTATTAACCTAAGATTTTTCACCTTCTTCTGTAACTTGAATTTATAGTTTTTCTCTTTTCATAGTGTCTCAAATTTAATGCATATTCTTTCCATGTGGTTTTAAAAATCTATCATATAATTTGATTTACCTGTCCAACTCCTCTAATTTATTTTCATACTCAATATGCAGTTAACCCATTTTTTAGTTTAGAATGATTTTTCTAATGAGTTTAAAAATTTTGTTATTTAATAATTTTATTCCATGCTTGTTTTAGCTTTAGTTTCTCTCAGTGTTTTTATCTCTTTATTGAATTTACCTTTTATATCCTGGATTGTCTTCCTTTTACCAAGTCATATATTAGATTTCGATTGAGAATTATTCCTAAACTTTTCTTCATTTAGGTCTTTGTTCCATCTTTAAATCTCTTAAGTTCTGTAACTATTTTTATTTCTCTTTATCTTTATTGTTTTACCACTCAGGAAGGTTATTGTCATTGTGGAATATTTTTATAGAACTGGTGACGCAGACAAAAACATTGCATTGAACTTCCATGTTGCTTTTGCCATGTGACCTGTGTATGTAGATTAATTTCATTGTTGTTCGATAATTCTAGCCAATCTTTGTTAACTGGAAATTTTTGATGTTGCTCAAACTTGGCTAATTTCAGAGCAGGTACGAAGACTACTTCTGGGCAGCCTGTCAGGTATGTGCAGTTAATGTTAATTTCAAGAGACTGGGGTCATTTCCATTTACTGGAGAGGCTTCAGGGAGATCTGGATCCATGAACCAACTTTAAAATAGATGTCAGAGAATATGAAACATTCCCAGTTGGTAATTCGAAATCAACGAACAGTTAGGATTCCCTCCCAGAAAACACAAGGACCATAAGACCCGTCTTCAGTTGTAACCACACCTTCTAATGGTGTTTTGCCATTGTTATTATACCTCTATAAATGCACACTTCCAAATCATCAAGTTACTGATCTACAGTTAAATAACTGTAAATTTATGCTCTTTTAGGAAATTATTTACAATTTCAATTGTCCGTTTCTTTTATTCTTACTCGTATTTCCAAATGAACTGTTTTACATTTGTCTACTTTACACCACGTGCTGAACCAGCTTCCTGAGATCTAAAGCTCTAACTTCCTCTTGTCATGTTTGTCACCTTCATTTTTACTTTACATTAATAGACTGCTTTCAATGGGCATGGAATTATAGGCTCTCCACTCTTATTGCTGCTTTTTAACTTTAAATACTCAGTGGATTCCATTCCAACGTCCTCTAAGATCCGCTGTTTCTCAGTCTTATCTAGGTACTTGAATCTATATCCAATTTCCCCCAACATAGTTTTTGTTTCTTTTGTATTTTGTCCAGTTTTTAATTGTTTTTCACAAGTTACTGGTTCTGTGATATAAGCCATCACATCATAATTGTGAGCAGAATATCATTCAAAATAATATTTCAATCAGAAGCTGAAATAATAGAAAGAAAATATCAAATTTATATTTTTATTTAGGTAAGTATTCAGGTACCTCAGTATGTGCCTAACTTTGATGACTAAGAATGAACAGATACATTTAACCTGTTTATTAATTTGAAGTTATTTAATCTGAAGTAATACACGTTACTTCATAGAGGCTAGAATTTGTCTTTGTACCACAGTTCTGTACTTTGAAATTAACAGTTTTGATGAGTTCTCCCAGTCATAAATATGTAACCGCAAAAGAGTCATGCCATTGAAGCAGCAGAAATAACTATGCATTATATAATATAAAAACCTTGAAGGGGAGGGAAGAAGTAGGGAGGGGAACAGAGAAAAACGTAGACCTCAATAAAAATAAAAATAAAGATAACCAATTATTTAGATGTGCAGAAAAGTATTTTCACAATACTACCAACTGTTATGCCACCTAAGTAGTGTAATATATAGCGTTAAATGTGATAAATAATTTGAAAATTTAGCCAAAAAAGTTCATAAAAAGGTATCTTTACTTAAAGGAATGAAATTGGACAGGTGTTCAATATAAGACTTGGAATATTTATGAATGAGAAAGGAATGCTAAGTTTTCTATGAAAACTGACAATAAAACTGAAGGAAACTCAGAAGTAAAGGTCTAGGATGACAGGAGGAATAGAGGGAAATTGATAAAACAGGGCTTCTGCTTTGGAGAAGTAAGTAAAAATACATACCAATAAGTTTCAGAACTTATTGGAAAGAATTACAGCCAACCTTCAGGATTCCACTCCTTCCTTACCAAATGAATTTCTCTAGAGGGATAGACTGTCTAGCTTCAGTACCTCTCTCAATGTAGGGGTTTGAACTAGGGCAGACAAGCAGAAACTGCATCCACTGAGTGTTAGTCCAGGAACAATTTCCTGCCAGGAATGAAGAGGCGCACTGGATACCGGGGTTAACTGGGAATCTAACAGCGACCTTAGCCACTCAGTGCTCTTACTATACTACTTCAAGAGCAAAAATGGGTTGTTTTTATATAAAAAAAAAAAGAAAGAAAAAGAAAAAGTAGACTGGGAAGAGGAAAAATGTGGTTAAGGACTGACTGAATCTTACTTTGGGCAAAGTAGTGCATCTTGGCATGTAGTTCTACCAAGTAGCACAGAGAATTGCCTAGACTGAACAGGACTCTGGGTGACAGCTTCCTTGTAAAAGTTAGGCAGACGTTTAGTTCTGCTCTTCTTCTTGAAAGCACAAAATGACAAAGCTCCAAATTTTGAAAACTTCAAAGCATTGTTGGAAATTGATTAATACTGGAAAGCTACTGCAAGAGAGGTAAGTTTTGTTCTTTCACTCATTCTTCTCAGGGATGTCTGTAAATATTAAAGAAAAAGTTCACAGTTCATAGAAATAGTAAAATGAAAAATAATAGTATTCTTTAACTTATTTAACTGGCTTTGCTGCTTTCATACTACCATCTAAATATTATATAGGACCGATGAAACATACTTTTAAATGTGCTGTCAACAACTTGTCTCAGTATTACATTTATTATATTAAAATGATATGGCTAGATTTTTCAGTAAATAAAGAAAGTTTTATGGTTTTAGGTCAAAATATCATTTAATGCATTTAAGTACTTTTATTTTGAGTAGAGGTTTTCTTTTGTGTGCTTCTTCTCTCCCTCCCTTTCTCTCTTACTTCCACAGCAGTATAAATTTGACAAATGTAACTAATCTGGATTTACATTAATATAACTTATTTATATATCTACATTCATATATATATATATATATATATAGGCAAATAACTACATAAAATGTCTTTTGTCTATAATTTAAGTTCCTAGTTCTCATTTAATTCAATGCACTTATTAACCATTAGACGTGTGCTGCTCTGTTGAAATAGCCGTGGCTTTCATCCAAAGTCTGCTGTTTTTCTTTTGGTCTGATAAATACCTGCAAGGCATAATGGATCAAAGTAGTTCAAGTTCCAGTTATTTACCTTTACATGTAGTGTCAATTTGACAAGGCTTCACCCTGAGCCTCTTGGAGTTTAATCTCCAGATGCGTGTTTATATGCATATGCTTGTGTTTATAAAGCTAGAAATGCCATTACCTTGTGGGTATAGTGAATTTATCATGACTTTCATTTTCCTCTTACTTGTATGTCATGTGATCCCTCCAGCATTAATATATCAAAAAACAAACTCTGACTCTAAATGGATATTCATGCAGGTCTTAAACTGTCATTGCCTTTGTGATTAGAATCACCCGTATATAGAGTCTGCATCTATGTATAGAATTAAATAAGGTAGACGACGTTCACAAAGTTCTCTGACTACTCTGGCAACATTCAACCAGATAAACATACATCCAGCTACAGAAGTCTATATATAGCCAATTTCTTACTAATTGATTGAATGAAGTCATCTATGCATCTAAGTTTAAATCTAGAAAATTGTTTTTTTCCTCATTAAAGATAACAAATGTGAACTGATTGCTTTATATTAAAATTTGAGTTTTCAACAGTTCTTTGTTCATGTGATGTCATTTCTAATAATCAGCCTTGTTTATTGACTCTAGTGAACATTTTCATTGCTTTCTAATCATTTCTTTTCTAGGTAAGACCTAAGACGACAGTCAGATTTATGTTATAGTGGTACAATAAACACCATTTCAACAGTTGCCAGTGTTCAAAGCAGTAGTTTTATCTGATCCCCCCTTAGGTTTCTGCGTTTATTTTATTGATTTGATTTGAGTTTTGGCTAATAACTTGCAATTTTGTCATATTAAAAGGCTATATTCACCACTTGGCCATAAAAATCTCAGGCATTTATACTTATTTTACCATAAATTATCTTACAGATCTCCATATTTATTTCCTTAATCTTTTAATTGCCTTATCTATTACTTTTAGTGATAGCTTATATGACAATTAAATATCTACATATATAGGCTTTTATATTACTATGATTTGGAATTAATATAAGATCGTATGGATTTACCACTTAAACTACATGACAAAGAATAGAATTCTTAACAGATTTATAGGAGGAAAGCAGCATGGTTAGTATTTGATTAGTGTCACCCATTAATTGCTTTGTGTTGATAAATAGCTTTAGGATAATGTATTTGTCCCATGCTTCCTACATGAAGCATCCTTTGATCCTCATAGTTATCCTTTTAGGATCTCATAGCCACTGGCAATTGGCTGTGTAAAGTCTAGTGTTCATTTAGCTGTGCATGCGGCAGCACATCAATACAGCATCCAGTAAACACACTGAGTCACATGCAATATATTAATGGCAGGGATCTTTTCCTACAGCTGCCTTGCCTCCTTCAGTCAGTAAAAGATTACTAGACACATCATTTTTCTTGCTTTATTAAATAGAATTCACTACAAATTGCTTGGCCTTTCGTTAGGCTGACCTTTCTGGCCCATGAGTGCCAGCTATAAAAGACAGTCTGAGTATTCAGCCTGTTTTTGCCAGGCTTTTCATAAACCAATTGAGTATAAAGAGAATAAAAAAGAGGAACTGACAAATGTCTATGTGTTAATACACAGACATATGCCATTTTTATTTATTTTTAAAAGTGTAGAAATAGAAAACAAAACTAGAATTATCACCTATTTTCAGCATTGTTAAAAAGTCAAGGCCAATTTAATGAAAAATATGTAGTAGATTCCACCATTTGGAAATTCGGTCCAAACAATATTTTATATTTTTCTACATCTTGAAGAGGTCCAGCAATATTTCCCCAAGCATAAAATTAGTAGTAATAGTGGATTTTACAAAATAATGATTTCAAACGTAAGTCTAACTTTATAGATATCTTTTATAACTTGTAATAAAAACATAATCATCCGTAAACATACTATTCATATAACTTCCTCTCAAAGGATGAAAAATTCTCTATGTAAAAGAAATATTGTTACTGGGATAGGACAGAAGTCCCGGGGATTACAGACATTTACTGCATTTGCAGTGGACCTGGGCATAGTTCTCTGGACCCACCAGGTAGCTCACAAACTTCACACCAGGGGATCTGAGAGCTCGTCCTTGCCTCTTGTGTATGTAAACATAAATTCATACAGGCACACACTTGCAAGAAGCTCATCTTAACAACTCCAGAAGATAAGCATTTCCAAAAGCCAGTCCTTGAATCAGATTGGTATCTTTTATCTCATTTCCAAGCCTTTCAAAAATGGAGTAGCATAAACAACAACATGAGTTGGAAAACTGATGGTCAGGATTTAAGTTTTTTTCAGGATTTAATTTAAATGAATTGGAAAATATTTCCTTTGATCATATTAAGAGTATTTCTATAATCATTTAAATGTTTGTATTAGGAATAATTATGAAATTTTACCAACCATCTTTTCCATTCATAATAAGGTATTTTATGCGATATACCTCTAGGTGTTATATATTAATGTGCTATATAATCATGTATTGATAAAATTGAATTATTTAGTCAGTTATCTTCATACTCAAGGTAAATTTGGGTTAACTTTACTAAGGCACTTCTAACCTATGAATCATGTTAAATTATAGATTAGATGTAAGCTTTTGTTAATACAAAAGTATGTGTTGCTTTCTCTTAGATGCTGTTACTCATCCAATGCTTAAGTAGATTTTCATATTTTTGCTTCTCTTAAATGTTAATCAAATTTCTCTTTCCTCTTCCCCATTAGGTCAAACTTACTGTACCAAACTAATAAAAGAACAAAAGTATACGATAATAGAAGCTAAAATTAAATGAAATCCAATTATGATGGACAACTGAGGATCCTGCAATCAAAATTATTACTTACAACAGTGATAACTTTTGCACTAACATAAACAACTAAGACTAAGTCCTTAGTCTTTCTGATTGCTTTACACTTTGTTACTGTGAGAGAAACATGTACTACCAGAAACTGACCTAAATGAGTCTGACTGAGCCCTGGGGTCGCTCTAGGCCCTGTAAATATCATATATATATATATATATATATATATATATATATATATATCCAATAAACCTTCATTTATTTTTTTATTTATATTTATATATATATATCCAATAAACCTTCATTTATTTTTTTGTGGGATAAGAAAAACAGTCTTTTTGATTTGTACTTTCTAATACACATACACACACAGAGAGAGAGAGAGAGGAGAAGAGAAATAAAATAGATGATAGATAGATGATAGATAGATAGATAGATGATAGATAGATGATAGATAGATAGATAGATAGATAGATAGATAGATAGATGATAGATGATATAGATAGATAGATAGATAGATAGATAGATAGATAGATAGATAGATAGACAGACAGAAAGACAGGTAGATCCTATGAAATGAATTTGATAGCAGTTACTATTGGCAAGTTTAGAATGACAAATGTTTGTGAAGGTGCAAAGTGTAGCTGAATGTTGGTGAGGTTTAAAGAAAATAAGTACTACAGATTTTAAAGGTCAGAGATGGGGGTTGTCAAGAAAGTTTATCAATGTTTCTTACATCTGGAGAAATACAGTGTGGAAGGGTTCAATTCTAAGCAGCATTTGTGGGTCAACATGCCCCCTATTCCTGGGATTGCGAATCTGCTGGGGTTCATCTTAAAGTACTTTCAGACAATGAATCAGTCACTGAGTGAGAGACCTTTGTCACCTTTGTGCTACTTCTCAGTGTTTTATGAAACATAAATGTCTGCCTACGCATGATTAAAGGACAGCAAGCTTCGGGGTGATGTGAGACAGAGGAGGCAAAGCAATCCTCAGGCTGCACATTTTTAAATTAACTTATTTTAGTATATCTACAAAATCATCTTTATCTCTTAGAGAAAATTATCTATTAACCTATTGCTAATTAAAATTTTAATATAATTTTGGTTATATTGACATCAAAATATTTACAAGCACATACTATTTCAGATCTCAGATATTTTTATGTTTTCTACTCATTGGTGCTTAATATGATAATGTGTGTGGAAAATTTGTCATTTCTTTATAATAAGTGGTCATTGAACAACTACAATCCCAGAGTTTTACTTATTATATATTTCCCTTATAAATTCACAATGTAAAATGCAGGACATACTTGGAAAATGTTCCCTCCCCATGTACATTTACATGTGAAAATATGGTATCGTTTTATGCATAACATGATATTTGTCATATTTTCTCAAATTTTGTGTACAGAAAATTCAATAGAATACATAAATAAATATAACGTTTTAAAAGGATATATATATATATATATATATATATATATAAAACATGTCACTCAATACTCACAAAATTAAAACTTTATTCTTTACAGCAATTTCCAATTTCAAGGATGTCAAAAATCTTTAAAAGCATTAACAAGATTATAACTAGCAAAACTGAACAGAAAGGTACAGGCACTGGGAGCTTTCAAAAATTCCAGGAGAGGTCTATAGTCTTCACACACACACACACACACACACACACACACGCACACGCACACGCACACGCACACACACCACACACAAAGCCACCATATACACACTCATTAGACAGGCTTTTTGAGTTTGAGGAAAAGAAAATCTATTTCCTTAACTTCAAATTCTCCCAAATCTTTATCATAAAAGGTAGCATTAACTTAGAGTGTGAATCAAATTAATGCTAATAGCATCAATTTGTACATGCTTTATGTCAATGAAGCACTTAAATTTTGTCTTACCAGCAGCCCTATAACCATTTGAATAGTTTATGGAATTACTGTGGATGGAAAGCTATACTTATTTTCAGAGCAAGCACATTTGGAAATTATTATTATTAGATTTTTGAGACAGAAGCTACCATCATAGTCTATGCCTCCTTTAGCTCCTAATCTCTCTGCATCTCTTTCCTGAGTGCAATGATCAATGGTAAGTTGAAATATATACAGGTTACATTTTATTTAAATGTCTGATTTAAACTGTCATTTTAGAACCCTTGTGCACAGTTTCATTTACTTTATTTTTCATTATTATAAAAACACCTATTTTCTCAATCTCTTTTAGTTATATAACAATGCATTTTGTGCTAGTAAAATAATGTATTTTGTGCTAGTAAAACAATACTTTCATTTTCTTAGACATTAAGTCCAACAGTACAAACCATTAAATTTATGGTGATGTTTCTTCGAAGATAATGACTTAATGTGCTACCCTATAACTCATAAATAATTATTTTAAAATAAAATATGTGCTTAAATTTTATTAATAAAATTAATATACACTAATACTAAATAGTATTGCAAGCACATTTACCAAACTGACTGTGTTAAACATGAGCTCATTATAAAATGTATTTATCATAGTTCACAGATATTTTACTGCAAATAGAAGAGTTAAGGAGACCGCAGAATATTAATTTTTCTGTGCTTTCTTGAGTCACCCTGAGGAAATTCTGCCACTGAATTATCCTACATTTACAGGTTATAAAAGTTACATGTTTTCCTTAAGCAGAATTAGATTGTAGGTATAGAAAAGAGAAGCAGTAAAAAAATATTTAGGAAATATTGATACATATGTGAGAGCAACTAACACCATTATATGCCAAATAGAATTTAAAGTAGAGAGCAGGGGACAGAATAGGCAAATTGAATTCTACTGAAGTTGGAATGAAAGAAAAATATAGCCCCAAATGCTACTCCTGTAATGGGGCCTATGTTTGATTTTGGACTAATTTATGCTGGAAGATATTTTAAAAGCTCATTGTACATTTATGATGCCTAATCTTCTCATAAGCACCAGCAATAGACATCTTAGAACAGAGTTCAAAGAATCAATTATAATAAAGCCCTTTTTGACCCATTATAGCATTTGCTAATTTATGAATGCCCAAGAATGTAGAGCATACCATCCACACAGGGAATATTGAAATATAGTTTAAGGAAACATGCAAACATCAAGCAGAAGTTCTGGAAGGATGGAAAGGATCAGGTCTAGAACTACCGTTTTATGTGATAGAAAGTATTTGAACTGTTCTTTTCTTATATTGTTTTGGTTTAAGACCAGGTTTCACTACGTGTTCCTGGCTGACATGGAACTTTCTGTGTCAACACGGCTGCTCCTAAACTTCTGGGGTCAATCTCATGTACCACCATGCCTGTTTAAATCCTTGATTTTTTTTTTAAAGTTGTTATTAAGGAGTAAGGAAAGAAGAAACAGCAAATGGTGACACATACCAAGGAAAGTTCTATTCTTATCAAGAGTTTAAATGAACTCAAAATTACCCTGAAAGGATATTATACACCTGGATCACAGGAGCAGGACGTTTCTGGGTGGCCCTAGGAGAACTGGGATTGAGGGTACAAAGGTAAATATTGGGATTGTTCCAAACACAAACGTTCACTTCATGTGAGAATGACTATGATTTATGCAGTCATACCACTGTCTACGGAAGCAGGCTGGCTCAATTGAAGTGTCTTAAGACTCTGTCCTGAGTTCCCTTTCCTGACACTGAAACATTAGTCCCAGGAAAATGTATCTCACGTGTGGTCTTTCTTGCTTGCTCTCCAGAGTACAAGGGGCAAGACAGCAGAAAAGTAGAGGCGAGGTGGGCAGCAGATCAGAACCCTGGAGCATCGTGTACATCGAACTACACAACAGCCCAGCTGCTGTCTGCTTGTCTGCAAAGCTCTGCAGTTGAAGTGAGAGACAAACAGTGATTCTCAGGACCAGTATCCAACAACAGCAGAGATAAAAGTAGTAGTCAGTGTTTGCTCAATAGCAACAACTGGGATCATGACTTAGCAGCAAATGAGAAGGTGGTTGTAGTAATAAGAGGCAGTTGAACAATTTGGGAGTGGCCAGGGCAGGAAAATGAAAGTCAGAATGGATGCTGAAGGCAAAAGGTTATAAAGAACCAGAGAGGTCCTATTTGCTTTCCTGGGTTCTTTCTGAAATGCACCTGATGAGCCCTCTCAACCCTCGAGAAGCATCTGCTATCAGCCGATAGTAATAGCAAAGACACACAACTGGCCAGAGTGCAGAGAAAAAGAAACTAGGAAATGCTCAAGTGTAAAGGCAACATGCATACACGCTTTTCTATACAACTTCTCAAGGGTGAGGGATCACTGAGGAGCGGGGCCAGAAACATTCTTATTTCCAGAGACAGTGGATGACTAAAAGAATGAATCTTCTAGACACAGTAGAGAAGCTGTACAAATGAGTTCATAGTGATTGCAACAGCTTGTACAAAGCCTACACAAGCCCAATCCATGACAAATCCCACATGGAAAAGGGTATCAGCACAAAAATCCCACCCCAAGCTGTTGAGTGAATGGAAATAGTTAGCTTCTGGGAAAGAGAGAGACAGTTTTCTCTGAGTATATCTCCTAATGAATTGACAAAAATCCAATGGAGGACCACACCTCTAAGATTATTTGGTGTTTTCTTCCCATTGCAAACCCTCCTGTACAACCAATCATTTGCAGAATAAGCTATAAAAGCACTAATTCTGTCTCTTACGTACTCCTACATCTCTAGTTAGTAATGTTTAGTGCATTTTTTTAGTTTATTAAACCAAAATTTCAATAAATCATGTTAAATTATAAAATCTTTTTTTAAATTGGAATGTATTATAACATTACAACATACACTTAAATGCCATCTTTTCCTTATTAATCGCAATTTATTTCCAGTTTCCATTAATATCTCTTATAGAACAGTATGCTAAGTATATCTATATATTGCTATATATGGGTAGCAGGCTGTTAGAACCACAAAACATATTATATTCAAACAGCAGACTGTACTATGTCTTGCTTATAACCATACATAGGCTCTGTGTTCAAGGTATTTTTCTTTTTCAGGTTCGCTCGTGAGGCAAGCTGTGCGGAGCTCATAAATCTAGCTGATTCGTATCACAACTGGCTTCCTTCTCCCTCTAAGTCTTTTTCCCATTACAAAGTCATGAACATTACCCCTCACTGCTTCAAGTTATTCCCTGTGAACACTCATAGTTACCTCAATGGCTTCATTACAGCACCATGGAGCCTTTAAATTAAATAGAATCGAAGATATAAAGATAACTGTTCATTAATTACTTCAATGCCCGTTTATTAGCAGTTTGTTTTTGCCTCATTACATCTCAATCAAAACTAAACATGAAGAGTAAAGAGTGATCCTCAGTCTAGGGAATTCTCCAGAAAACTACCTGAGCCAAAGCTTCTCCTGGTCATCTGGGGAAAAATGTCTGGGCTAAAGGGGAGGAATTATTTCTGCTTAACAAAGGGACCTTGGCTTTGCTTGTAATGTTGGTTTCTCTTCAGTCTCCTCGTTTCAACCTCCATTAATTGCTGCTAACTATGAGGTAAAGTCTAAACCTTTCACTAAATGAGTAATGAATATGAACATATCAACACTTGATGCATTGCTTCCTCATCATGTAAAAATGATGACTAACTCAGGCGGTGGTGGTGCACACCTTTAATCCCAGCAGTTGGGAGGCAGAGACAAGTGGATGTCTATGAGGTCAAAGCTAGCCAGGTCTACAGAGGGAGTGCCAGGACAGGCTGGAAAACACTGTCTCAAAAACAACAACAACAATTACGACAAACATAATTAAACCAAGTAAAGTGTAAGCAGGATCAAGGAAACTTGTCAGGTATGACATTTACTAGCAGATGCAGAATTTCCTCATGCGGTCTGTGTCCTTTTACTGTACAAAAATATATAGTATAGCATATTCTATTTTTCTCCTAAGATCCAGTATACTTGTTTTCTTCTTCCTCTTATTTACCCAATAACTCTTTTTTGTATGTAAAATCATACCTGGTAGTTGTAAGTGGTAGCATAGAGAGTGGTTGCTGGTTACAACATTTTGATAAAGGACTTTATGTGAGTTCAAGGTTCATGTGGTAAGGATCAGTGGTCCTTAAGTGAGAAAGGGACAAGATCAGCCAAGAACTGCACATAATAAAGATTAAGTGAAAATTACTTGGGAAGTATTTCAGAAGTAATGGCAGAGTATAGCTTGCTCCGGGGATACTTAATGCGTGGAGCTTGAAGTTCCTTGGTCATCTGAAAAAACGGAGTAACCAGCTGTTGGGCTGCAGCCAGGAAGCATTCAGAGACCAGTGCTTCAATTAGCTCCCTTCTGCTTAGAACAGGTACTTATTGCCAGGAGTGATAAGTTAATCGACTAATGAGTCGATTAAAGAAGTAATTAAAGTGTAAAAGAGCGGCAAGGGGACTTGCTTTGAAAAAGATGCTGCGATGCTTAAGGTTAAGTCAAATTAGCTTACTCACAACCACATCAGGCCTGTCTGAAGCAAGATCTTCCTCCAGTTCTTCTAAATGGTGAATTTTGTTGACATAATTGATATGCTAGTCTACTACTACTATCCAGTCTCCTGAATACTTAGTAACTCATATAATGAGCTCCAATCTGTGTTTCAGACTAAATGGTAGTCCAGAAAAATGATGTATTAAAACTATGCCCTATTTTTATCAATTGGTCAAGGATTATGTGAACCAATCTCCCACTGGAATAATTTCCTTGAGCCCTTTGTAGAAAAATAAATGCAATTAGACTGCACTTTGAAGGTATCTGCATAAGATGAAGTGACTGGTGTTTATTGCATATTTGAGGCAATTTTTTAAGGTGGCAAAGCACTGAAATAGTATAAATCAATGGGGTGACAAGATTAAATACACAAGCACATGGAAGTATCTATTTTTTCAACATATCTTTTAGTTCCATAGATTGAATAGTACATCAAACTGTGAAAGTAGGAGGCATTCCTATCACAAGTTTGAAGGTTAAGTAAAATATCATTAATTTCTATGAGGAAAGAGAAATTTTAAATATTTATTTTTATATTATGCATATGGGTGGTTTACCTGTATCTATGAGCTTCATGTGTGCATTGCCCATCCCATGGAGGCCAGGAGAGGGTGCTAGATCCCCTAAAACTGGAGTTGCATAAAGCTGTGAACCACTGTGTGTGAGCTGAAAACTAAACCTAGATCCTATAGAAGAGCAACCAATACTCTTTAACTACTGGGTAATATTTCCCACCCTTAGAATCTGTATTTTAATCTCACTTTTGAATTTATGAGATTGAAGGCAATCATGCACCTTGCACAATAATATAAAATGTTAATCTTGTTTACCGACAGTTCAAATAGTGGATCTTGTACTTAATGACTGTTTTAAGTTTTTAATACTTTAATAATGTCTCAAATTTTACTAATGTATAAACCTATAGATTATCTTCTACTTAAGCAGTTACAGATGTGTTATCTGTAGTTTAGCTCTTCTCTTTTCCTCTTGTTTTATTATTATTATTATTATTATTATTATTATTATTATTATTATTATTATTTATACTTCATTCCTTGGGAATTGAGATCTTTCATGGTGAGGGCTATATGACTTCATTGTTCTTCTGCATCTGGACCTCCCTCCATTCCGTATCTGAACCTTGTTTCACCCTAGAGCATGTAAGATTACACTGAGATATTATCCAGGCCTCAATTCAGTAGCTCAAGCTTAGTTTTTGTCAACAGTGCCTGGTACAAATATTGATTTTTGTGTATGTTGCCAATTGATTTGACAAAATGTTGTATATTTCCAATTACTTTCCCAAATATCTGTGTACTAGTTAGTATATTTTGTCACCTTAGCATAACTTAGATCATCTGGAAATAAGGAATCTCGAATGAGAAAACACCTCCATCATATTTTCTTGTACGCAAGTCTACGTGGCATTTTCTTGATTGCAGATTGATGTGGGAAGGCTAAGGCCGCTGCAGGCTGGGTTACCTCTGGGAAGATGGTCCTGAGAATGATAGCATATGTAGTTGAATTTTAGCTTAGAACGCAAACCAGTCAGCAGCATTCCTCCATGACCTCTGATTCTGCTCCTTCCTCCGGGTTCTGGCCCTGAGTTCCTGATCTGACTTCCCTTCATGAGGAAGAACAACTGTAAACTGAAATAAAATATTCCCTCGCCAAGTTTCTTTTTGTCATGGTATTTTATAACAATAATAGAAGGCAAACGAGAGAACTCTGCTGTTTAACTTTTAGTGAATGGAATCCTGCCATAATTGGGCTATGCCAGAAATATGGGTGGACATTTGTATCTCTCCACAATATCAGAATTTATTGAATAAGCACGAAGTTGCAAGCTGTAACTATTTTGGTCTCTGCTATTTTTCAGAGTCTAAGACAGTTGCTCAATGAGATGCTAAGGATGCTAGTTGAAAAGCTACAGCATTGAAGCAGGCCTTGAGGTTGAATCCACACTTTAGAGAGGAGAATGGCAGGACACTGCATCAAAGAAGCAAGGTTTAGAATATGGACGGTAAAAGGGTCAGCAAATTAAGGGGGCCAGGTTACCAGTAGGGACTGAGCAGAAGTCTTGAGGATAATCAAAAGTTTTCTGCCAGCTGGTATCTTGCCGAAATTCTGGATGGTCAGATAACAGGTTAATAAAGCGACTATTACTGCAGAATCAGATGATGCTTTGTTGTGGGGTACAGGTGAAGCTGTTGCACACCTCTTGAGTCAGAGATGGTCAATCAACTTCTTAGACCGGTTTTATTCCTGTTATGGTCTGATAAGTCCACGAGCTTTATTGTTCTAATGTGTTTTGATGAGTTTACAAGTGATAACCTCTTATTATTTGGCATAAGTTATTTAACTGTCTGGCCATAGTGGGTGGTTTGGGGCAGGTTGTGTCTTTGTGCACACTCTGCCTGCATATATCTGTTACTTCTTTTACCATTAAAGGATGTTTAAAGGAAGAATTTTGAAGAAGCTTTCTTTCAAACATGCTTTGTAGACACACTCAGTATTTTTGTATTAAATAATTTTTCTAGCTTGTTCTCACTTGTAAATGATTTTGCTTCAGGCATTGCAGTATCTTTTTATTGTTAGTACTGTTGATAGAAATATTATTTTAACTAACATTTTTTTCAAGAGAAAGTTAAAATATATCAAAGTGAAAGCTTGAAATTACTTTCTTTAGAAATACATATTTCACCAAAATATATTTGTGGACTTTTTTCCTTTTTTTCTCTCTTTTTTTAAATTTGTCTTATTCGTAGCCTTTCGCTTATTTATGTCTCTTACTCAGTCCTTCTAGTGGCTATTTTAGTTATCATTTTACTATTTTTTTAATCTCATGCTTTTACTCTTATCCGGAGTTCGAGACCAGCCTGGTCTACAAGAGCTAGCTCCAGGACAGGCTCTAAAATCTAAAAAAGCTGTAGGGAAACCCAGTCTCAAAAAACCAAAAAAAAAAAAAATTAATTACACATTTGGCATAGATTTTTTTTTTTAGTTTTTAGATCCTATTACTCTTTACTTGTTAATTTCTTTGTTTCATATTTAAATTTCTTGACTTACTCTTTCACCTTACATATTCGGCTTTTAATGAAATTATTCAATTATTCACACTATTTTATTCAATCATTATTTATTTGAATGCCCAGATCTCTGTACATTGTCTTTAAGGCTAGTCAAATTTGCTTTAAGTTTTCTTTTAAGGATAAAATATGTTTTAAATTCCTTTCTTTGGAATTTTATTAATACAATCAGGACTCTTATGTGTTAATATACTGATAGAAAAAAATATATTAAATATGCATTAAAATGATGTTTTGTAGCTTTTTATATACACGCATATCTATCTATCATATATCCATTCCTTACAGGATATAATTAAAGTAGTCCAATGATGGATGTCTCACAACTAGAATGTACTAGTTCTTCAGTCTACAGTCTAAGCTGTCTGAATCTTGCAGTAGAGTCTTGATAGATTTCTAGAGTGTGGCTGGTCTGAAGTCTGTGGTGAAGTCCTGAAAAAATTGAACTGAATCCCAGCTCCAGCAACAAAATAGACTAACTTACCAGAGAGAGTGAGGGCAGGGAGATAAAAAACAAAGTTTTATTTCTTCGGTATCCTTTTATGTGGGCTACAACAGACAGGGTGGTCCAGGATCAGGGTGGGTCTTCCTGCTTCAAATAATCTGATTAAGATAATCTCTTATGGGAGTACATAGCAGTCTGGTTTTAGTTAATTCCAGATGTAGTAGCTGACAACCAAGATTAACCCTCATAGTACACGTCCCTCTAAAATATTCCAATTTCTTAATTTTAAGGCCCCTTTTCCTTCCTCACCAAAACTGTGCAAAAGTCACAAAAGGATGCTCCTGTGTTGTGAGAACTCATTTAACAAACAGCCTTTGAGATGCTGGACCACTTTGGGTTTGGTCTTGGGTACTATACAAACAGATATAAAAACGTGTGCACCCTCTCTTGGCTGCTGAATTTGGTTTCTGTTCCCTACCCATGCAGAGAACTGTTGATCTTTGAGTTTACTCCTAAGAACCTTTTATTATACTCCATTCTGAGCTAGTGTGGGACTACTTTATTAAAGTTCTCTATACTCCTGTCACTCTCAGATGAAGCAAGGACAATGCCAGGAAGTTTGACCACACCCCTCCACACCGACACACACACACCGACACACACACACACACACACACACACACACACACATACACACACGCGCGCGTGCGCTTGAAAACCACACAACACTCCCTCTTTGAAGAAAAAAACTGTGTTGATCATGCAGAAAACAATCCTATGAAGAAATATCTTGGTATCCATGTCATCAGTAGATGCCAAGACTTGTCATGAGAAGAAAGATAATATACAAGAACTCATTTTCAGTTTTGGTGCCAGCAAGCTTGAGACCAAGTAGTCTAGAAGTTCTGCATAGAGCTGGCCAAAGCCAGTGTCATGAGAAGGTCTGATGCAGAGCCTTTGTCTTACTGGTTCTTGACAATGATAGTTTTCATAGAGAAAAAAAAATTATAATCGCCTGACCTAAGTTCAACCAGATAATTTTAACCATGCCAAGTTTTTCACAGTTTGAAGAGAAATTAGGAGCTACCTATTTAAAGGTTTTATTAAATTTCATCAGAATTATAAATTTAATTTTTTAATGTATCGGGTGTGTGTTTGCAAGAGATAGAAAAGAAGAGAGAGAGTTTGGTCCCATGTGGAGTTCACAGGACATTAGGAGTTGGCTTCCTCCTTCCACGGAAGGATGGAAGATGGAAGTATGAACTGAGGTCATCAGGATTGCGCACCAGGGGATTTTACCTGCTGAGCCATCTCACTTGCGTGCAGATTTAATTTTTAATGGGCATTTTGCTCTTTTAATCAAAAATAGTACTATTCATTCTGTACAATTAATGATGACTTTGAAGTTGCTTGTCCTTAATTCAAGTCTTACCAAAGTGAAGTTTATGAGATTTTATATAAATTAAAGTTAGCTGATGAATGAGAGTCCCTGGCTTAACTCAAATACTACTGTTGTTCTAAACCTGACATAGTTAAAATAAATAAATAAATAAATATATATATATAAACATTTTCTATTTATAAAAAATAATTTAAATTACTGTTTTACATACTTTTAAATATATACATTAATATCCAATGTATATTCTCTAGGTTACGAAAATATATTTATACTCTTTTAAATTATTATCATAGATTTTCAAGAATTAAAAAAATCTTGGACTTACAAACAATAGGTGCTATGACTTTGTTATCATGTTTTCCAAACATTTCAAGGTGGGATAAACAGATGGAACTGAGAAGAGAGAGGATCCTTGAGACACTTACAAAGAGGTTCATCGTCGTGTCTTGAGGGTGAGGCTTCTTTGTGGCTGCTCTGTCAATGGGAAGGGAAAGGAAAGAGAAGAATTGCCTTCTCTCACTGGGGTGTGGTCAGTGAAATGTGCTAAAAGACGTGGTAAAGAACGTGAAAGACGGAAAACAGTGCTATGTGGCGAGTATTTTGTTTAGTCACATTTGTTTGCTCAACTCCACTTCTGCTTCATACTATTTAGATACTGAGGTGGTTTTTTTTTTTTTTTTTTTTTTTTTTTTTTTGTGGACTACACCTAAATCAAAATTATGCTTTACCAAATGAAAGAAAATACTGAGGAAAGGCGAGAAAACTCTGGCTTGTAAATGAGAAAATGTTCTGAGCTTACACATGGTGAGATTTGAGGCTGATAGTTTAGAAACCTCCCTGGGACGCATTAATTATCTGGAAACAGGAATCCATTGTGTACAAACAGCGCATACATTGGGAGGGTGCAATTTGCTGGGGGGGATCTAAGCAGTCACTTGTGTTGTGAAACTGCAATACAAAGATGCAGAAAGGAATAAGCACCTTTTGATGTGTTGGGGACACATAATTGACAGTTGGGTAAAATAACGATTAACAGACACCATCTTGAGGTACTTATTAGATGTTACACTGACTAAGAACTTTGCAGTTCCTTTATAAAAATCTTTTCATAAAAGTGTCCAACATTGTTGTCTATAATATTAATCCTCTCTTTAATTTTCCAGAGCTTGGGAATCTTGGGAGAAAGTAGCAGAACAGTGGTAGAAATTAGTAACATTCTAAGAGACTTAGTAGCATTTGTACTTTATAGTCCTGGAGGTCAGAGGTAGGCACGAATGCTGATGGTGGAGTGTACTTTATTACTATTTTAACTTCAAAAACAAGACTTTGCATTTTAATATACTATCCTTCCTTTAATATTTTATAGCCAGAAGGTTTATTTTTCCCCTAAAGATCTATGATCTCAGCTCCTAAGGTAATTCTGGGTCATGACTTTTAGGAATATCAGCACAAATGTTATATTTAAACAAAGCCGGTTTCTACCTGTATATATGAGCTACTGAATGCTGAGAATTTTCAGTTAGCCATACAGAAAATGGGTGAGTACTTTACTTTTTAATTTTAATGTGTTCTCATTTTTTTAAATTTTAGTGTTTTTGTTTTTTGCATTTTCAGCATCAAGAGAAAAGTGGGTGGGGGTATGGGGTGTGGATGTGTGTGAGAGAAATCTGCCCACTTAGAGTAAGGATTTTGCACTGCTAAGGGAGCCCAAAGTATACCAAAACTTCCAAAATAAATAAGTAGGTGGCAGGCCTGTGTTGTTTTCCTTATCACAACTGATTTCTGAAAGCAAGGAATATGTGAGGGTGTGGCCATTTTTCATTTCAGTGTGACTCTCTAATAAAGGAGCCATCCTATTGAAACTTTAGTTTCTCAAGAAGAGCAGCAAAAGCAAGGAGTTGTTCTAATAAAATCCAAAATAACATGAAAGCAATCAATGAAAATCTGGAAATCCTGGCTTCAGAAACTTAAAAATGCAAGGTCCTTCTTTCCTTCCTTCCTTCCTTCCTTCCTTCCTTCCTTCCTTCCTTCCTTCCTTCCTTCCTTCCTTCCTTTCTATGAGTGATGTTTACATGTATCTAAACTTCCAAAGGCAAGTAGTCATTTCTTTACAAGAGAACTATGAAGAAAACCTCTCAAAAGAAATCTAGAATGAAAATTTCAGAGCTACGATTTCTCTGTAAAAATGGCTTATCTGACCTAATTGTGAGATCTGTGTCTCTTTTTCACATTTACTCTTTTTTCCACTTGGCGAAAGGCTGTGTGGGAAGCAAAGATTCCTCTTCTCGCTATGTTTTGCACGTTGTCAGAATTTATTAACACGGTATTTTCAGAAGAATGACAGGGTTATTAGACATTTCATGGCAGAAACTCAAAAACAGTTCTGCATTCTGTCTGGTCAAAACTTGTAAAATTTTCAAGAACTACAGAGGAAAAGTGGGCTTCTGATAAATGTGCTAAATGCTAACTACAAAGATAATAGAACTTGAGATTGACATAAAAACTGAAAGTCAAATGTGCACTCTTAATCTACCGAGGTGTCTATGGGATAGATGCTTCTATAATTCATGATAAACAAGGCTCAAGAAAAAATATGACCCCCTACATTTAGAAGAACAGATATGTGGACATCACCTTACAGAACACAATCGTTGCCTGTCCCAAGCAATATATATATATATATATATATATATATATATATATATATATATATATATAAATTAGTAGATTTTTTTCTTTAGTAATTGAAGCCTTGAAGATTTTTCTTTTTACATGCATCATAATGAATTTATGCTTGATAGGTTTATACATAACAATGAAGACAAAAGAGATTATTATCAAAGTTATTCTGTAAATTACATCGTTCTTCCAGTCTAAACAATACCCACTGCATATTTTTAACTGGGACAGTAGAGCTAAATTTTGTCATCAATATATTTTATTTTTTTAACAGAGTAGCTATGACATTTGATTTGAAAATTTCCTTTTATTCTTTGTTTTCAAACATTCTGCTTTTAAAAATCTATAATAAATTAAATATTGAGGTAAAGATAACCTGAAAATACTGCCTAATATGGGTAAACTTTAGTAGGTTAGTTACGGATTCTTTTACTGTGCTAAAACACCATAAACCAACGCAACATGTAGAGGTATGACTTCAGCTTATATTTCTACATCACAGTCTTCCACTGAGGCAATCCAAGGCAGGAACTGAAACTGGGAAAGAACATGGAGTCAAGAACTGATAGTTATGAAAGATCACTTCTTACTGGTTTGTACCCCCTACTTTGCTCACCCCACATTCCTATAATACCCAGGACCACCACTCTAGGGGGGCACCACCATCAGTGGGCTGTGCCCTACCACATCAATCACCAGTCAAGAAAACACACCATAGAGTTGCTGCCAGATGTGTCTGGCAAAGGTATTTTCTCAGCTGATGGTCCCACTTCCCAAGGGACTCTAGCTTGTGTGTCAATCTGACAGTAGACAGTGCCAGCACACTTTGGTAAAATCTCAGGAAAAACACACACACACACACACACACAGAGGGTGAGAGAGAGAGAGAGAGAGAGAGAGAGAGAGAGAGAGAGAGAGAGAGACTGTAGGCATCAGAGAAAGGAGAGGGAGAAATTGGGAGGATTACAAATCAAGTTTCGAATATATAAAACATAATGTTTACCTTTGATTATTGAGAAAATGCTTATTATACAGATAAATATTTGTGCTGATGTTTACATACTAGCTCAATTAGCTGATTAGGCCATTAAGTGTATGTTAATTTTTAACACAAAACTTATCATTTGTAGCAGTTGCTAGGAATTCAACATGATATATGGATCTGCAAAAATTATGAAAGAATATGGACAAATAAAAAGGAAAATAGGGAGGCTTTAAAGATGAGTATTAGTTAAGAGCACAGGATGCTCTTCCAAATTCTATCAAATGAGATCCCAGCACCCATTTGTTGGCTCAGGGCCATCTGTAACTCCAGTTCTAGGGTATCTGATGCCCTCTTCTGGCTTCCATGGGCACCAGACATGTGCAAGGCACATAGCATATATTTATTCAAACCACCCATACTCACAAATCTAATAATATTACTTTAAAATTAAAAATGGAAGGTATTAAATGAACCATTTGTAATAAGCCACAGTACCATGATATCGGCCTCCACATCACATGAAGCAGAAGCAAGAGACTGGTACCTTTTTTTTTTTCGAGACAGGGTTTCTCTGTGGCTTTGGAGCCTGTCCTGGAACTAGCTCTTGTAGACCAGGCTGGTCTCGAACTCATAAGAGATCCGCCTGCCTCTGCCTCCCGAGTGCTGGGATTAAAGGCGTGCGCCACCATCGCCCGGCGAGACTGGTACCTTTCTTCTTGTTCAGGACTGCACTGGCTGAAATCTATCTGGAAAATCCAGAAACTTCGAAACCGTGAAGCTTTGCTTATTTGTTATTGATTTGTGTTTGAGGTACAATCTACGCAAGTGCTATGCATGCTAAGAAAAAAATCATTCTGGAGACTTTGAGAAAGTTTACCATGATTATCTGCAGAAGAAGAGCTTCATTGAGCTGCAAGGTGAGAGGTAAGGCAACCCTACCTCTATATCACACATAGCACAAGATAATTGTTAGTGTCTGTGTATAGCCCAAACTAACATATAGCCAAATTTTGAATTAATTTAATTTTGTAATATTTAAAATAAAACTGTGTTAGATATACTTACCAGTTTCTAGAAGTACACAAATTCCCATGCTGTCAGCAATGTTATATACATAATCAGTTCTCTTCCGACTGGTGTGTGAGTTGGTTCTCACCCTACCCCATATCAATGACTTTGTGCTCCATTGCTCCTCATTTAGTAGTTGATGAAAAGCGATCTGATAAGCTAATTATTACTAAGGTTTAATTACTTAACAGCTTGATTATTAAATCTCCAAGGGTATTTGGATTTTTAACAGAGGAGTCTTAAATGTTAAAGTCTTAATTCAATAGAATTAATTAGCGGTATTTTGGTGGAGAAAGACATTTTGTTGGGACCCAAACGGCAGCATACATAAGGATTCCATAAACACTTAAATATCTTCCCATATCTAGCAAGTTCTAAAAGAAATACTACTGTTATATTATGTAGTTTTGAAGAACAGCAAGCTCCAGGGAAAGAATATTATGTTTGGAATTAAAATCACATACATGCCTTCGTCTAAACTGCTACTTTGGATGCTCTGTGCCCTGATGTCTCAGTTTTCTCATCTTTTAAGTTGAGGTGATATCATAACAGGTGTCAGGATGCAAAGAAATGTCAAGAAATCCTCTATAAGTTAAAGAAGCACACTTTATGTCAGTACTTTATGTTATTTAGAATTATTTGCTTGAAATAAAATCACAATTTTCTGATGTAGTCCAGTAAGGGCAAATGCTAATCAGATAATTATGTTTGCACACAATGAAAAATATACTGTGCAATTTCTAAATGTTTCACACGTGTTAGACTTTTGTGCCATCATACAAACATTGAATCACCATAGAGTAAGAAAAAAAATCATGAAATAATCTTCAATGTTGGTCCAAGAGTGTTACTGGATTTAACAAAATTAAAAACTGAGAATTCCAAAACTATGGGAGACTAGGAAGTGTGATGTGGCTATTTTTCTAGGCATGAATGACATTATCAATACATAAAAGATAAAGAAGTGACGTCATAGCTTTGAAAGATACATCAAAGGACAAAGAAATGTTGCATTGTCTATTTTAATTTATTTATATTAAAATAAAATCAACTCATCTGTATGGAAATATTTATTTATTTAAGAATTTATTTATTTTTTATATATGCAGTATTCTGGCTGCACGTATGCCTGCAGGTCTGAAGAGGGCACCAGATCTCATTACAAACGGTTGTGAACCTCCATGTGGTTGCTGGGAACTCAGGACCTCTGGAAGAGCAGCCAGTGCTTTTAACTGCTAAACCATTTCTTGAGTCACTTGGAAGTATTTATAAAAGATGCCATATATAACTGCATCTTTATCTCAGTATTATTGTTTTCTTCATAGTGTGTCTATAAATACCTGGAAGCACCATTTTAATTAGAGATTCGAGAGAAGCAGTATACCAAATCATAGAGATTTTTAAAATGCTTACCCAGTTGTGGCAGAGGGAGAAGGCAATGGAAGCCCAAGAAAAGAGAGTAACAGATTCTCCTTAACTTTTCATTATTTCCTGCCAGAGAGGCACACTGTAAGAGCATTAAGAGTCTGAGTTGTTGATGCAGCTCAATAAATGATATTTGGACACAGGGAAGAGAAAATAAATAAACATTTTAAGCTATATAAGAACAGTTTTGGATTATAGACTTAGTAAGCATGGTTGTAAAGTTGATACCTTAAAATTATGCCTTAAGTCTTGATAACATGTTAAGAAATGTTTTATTCCAAATTTATACGATTTATTTTCAACATAGATTTATCGGTCTTGGCATCAAAAGCAAAGTGCCTTAGAAATATCAGTTTCCATTTAGGCACTGAGTCAGCAGTCTCAAGGCAGGGACACCAAACTCAGTATACTACTTTAGGTAATGAAAGTAAAGTAGTAAAGTAAAGTAGATAAAGTAAAGTAGATACTGGGGGTGTGGTATAAACAGATTGAGAAGGAAGACGTACTGTGAGTCAGCACCTGACCATGGAGGGACATTGAATATGAATCCCCTTTCATTGATTTAATCGAGTTAACTTTAGAGTTTCTTCCTCTTTCTTTTTAGAATTTAAATGATGCTACATTAAGGCTTTGAAAAAAATCATCTATGAGTGAAATGCTTGACGGTTGGCAAGACAGCAACATCAGTACTATATATTAAACACCTGCACAGAAGGTGGTAGCCACCATTTGGATTTGGGGACACAGTCAAATTTTTCTACCTTTTTAGAGACAGAAAGCGTCTGGTGTCATGCTGCCTCATGTTACTCTGAAGAATTTGTCTTCCCGTGATGCCTCACGCTACTGTGAAGATTGTGTCTCCCCTTTATACCTCATGCTACTGTGGAGAAAGTGGCTGCTCACTAGTACTGATGACGGCAAGACCAAAATAGTCTGTCTGGTTTAAACGTGGACACTAAAGGTATGTACCATTTGTACCGCCTTTCCTTTTACTTTCTGCTTTAGGAGTCTTTCCTGTCACTTAATAGCCTTTCCAATTAGCAGTTTATTGGACACTTTAAACTAAACATTAAATATCAGAAGTAAAATTAGAAGTCAATCCTTATCTTCAACAGATGGCAATATCATTTAGTAAAACTTCAAATAACGAAACTATTCTAATCTAACTATAATTACAAAATGACTGAATGTGATACTCTCATATTTTGAGCTGAATATTCAAGTTCTTATTCTTTTGTTTCATCTACAAAAAATAGTAATGATGATTTAAAATAACCTGGTCAAGGTAAAATGCTGAGTGAGTTCATAATAAACAAAAACATCATGAAAAATATGGTATTTGTGATCATTGGATGAGCAAAATATTAAAAATGTGGAATTGGTAAGCGAAAAGAATACTGCTACCTAAAGTAAGAACGTAGAGGAATTGGTGGCTATTCTTTTGAAAATGAAAAATGTCTAAACAAAATAGATTCCTTTCTTCAAACACTTAAATATGTTTGCATGCTGGACTTGAGCCTGGTAATTCTATGGAGTACTTTAGGGGTTGAGAATTTTCCTGATCAACTCTCAGTGTCTCTTATTCTTGGTGTCAGGTCACAAATAGACAGCTTGATTTCCCTTTCTGGGATATAGCATAGATTCTCAAGTCACCAAAGTTCTTCCTCACTGGCTTGCAGGTGTCTTTAGAATTCCTTCAGTTATAGTTCAGTTCAGTCACTGTCAATAAATTAGTAAGTCTAGACGGCCTCTGTGGTACTATTGATTTGAAGCCCTGTTGTATAAATATTAGAAGAACATTTTATCAACGAAAATTCAGAATGTCTCTAATCCATTGACTTCTATAAAAGAAAAATGGTAAAAATTTCCAAACCATGTTGTAATATCTGTCTTTATAAATGATGTTGAGATAATCCTCAAATCTCAACAGAATCACCAGATGGCATGTTTTCTAGAAAAGTCAAATTAATAACAATGTATTTTTACTTTTTGCAGTACAACATCAAGCCTAATAATAAGATCTGAATTCTGAAACTACTAGACAAATCTGCAAGTATAACATTCTCCTAGCGAACATCCTGTGAATTCATAAATATTTACATGTTACAAGTTATAATTATGTAGCACTGGGGAAAAGGGAAAATGTAGCTGTATATTTATATCCTACATGAATATAAAAGAACATTCATAAATTACAAATGTGCACAGCTCTAAGAAGTATACCCACTGAGCTTTTGTTTCTTAAGACCCATACATAAGACAAGTTTGTACTTCCACCACATCAGTGGAATAAAAATTATAATTGTAAGTTTGAATGACTATTGATTGCTTATTATAGTTTCTATTAATAGTTCCACATGGTTATGCATGAACACATCATTTTAGGTATTCGACAGTGTAGAAGAGGAAGTCTGCATTGCTACAGGGATAATCCTCCTTAAGAAACTGACAAGCATGATTATACAAAGCACTGCAAATTATGTATTTGCTTTGAAACAATTGCCTAAAATAGTACGGTTAAATGCTATCTTGTTATTTCTGTGTATATTAGTTGGTCTGTAAAACAAATTCTATACTATAGATCAATCAGAACACTAGTAAGTGTCAGTAAATACAATAGGCTTTTAGCATATAAACTTTAAACATATGTTAGTTTTCAGTTATTTCAAAACTATGAGACCTGAGAAATGTTTCCTGTAGTTTTGGATTATGTGTCATAAGAAATAATAATAATTTATATTAACAAATTACTTTCAAATTCTACATTGTATTGCTTTTTAATCGAAAAATTTCAATTTCTTTAATTACTTTGTGACTATATTTTATGTCTATGTCATCATGTGCATTTATATATTAAAGTAAATTCACTTGTTAAATTGTCTAATCTCTGAGACTTATCACACTTACATGGCAGTGACCTCCAGGCTTCCGATCAAATTTTGGGTTACTTACTGCTATAATAAAATATATTCTCTTCTCTTATTTGAACAAATCATGCAGGAATTGAATACAATTTTTATGAACACTAGCAATACGTTCACTTCTCCGATAATTTTGACATTAAAATTCCATCTTAATAATCCCATCCTTCAGGCTTTGAAAACTCTTAAGGTATTAAAGCAAAAATTATCCTAAGCAGTTAGATTATAATGTATTTAAAGATTAGAAATTTCATGTTGAATATTAACTGCTCTATTTCCCAGGAAAAGAAATCTATGCTGATTTCTTCTATAATTTATACATTTCAAAGACTGGCTGTCAAAGTTTAAACCACAGCCATAGGAAAATGTACTTTCAATGGACTTAATGCTACATAAGTTTTCAAAGGTGTATGTAATGACATATTTTGATGAATTGGAAATATTTGTAATAGTGGTTTCATTTCAAAATATGCTCCAGAGTTATTAAACATTAATCACACCAAATGCTTTACTTCAAGTAAAACAATTAAGTAAAGTGGTTAACTCTAGTACTGAGAAGAAAAGTACTTTGACCTTTCAATTGTAGGTAAGAGGTGAAATACATATTCTGTATTATCTCTATTTGGCACAATGGGAGATATTAGAAGATATGATTTATTAGATGAGAGCTCCCTCTCATTTGATATCTAAATTATCTAAAGATAACATAAATTACATCTCTCTACTCTAAAATTCCCAGATGTGATCCATTCATAAAGATGAAGTCATTGTTATTCTGAATTTTCTTTGAGGGATGTTTCCGAAATACTTACACAGTTGAAAATGAACTAAAACTCTAATATTCTTCTGATCATTTATTTATTTTATGATAATTTTTAAAAAGTATTGTCTTTCAAAATGCGGTGGTTTAATAGAAACACATTTTGTAAAATAATAAAATCATATGATCCAATATTGTTTTTCTGACTTTATCCTGATGAAAAGGTACCAATAATAATGATAACTTCAAATGTATGGCATATCTACAAGATACCCTTTGCATACTACATGGTAGGAACATTGTCTTTTGGTATCATGCAGAAAAGCTACTCCCCAGCCTCTGATTCCTAAATGTTTAAAGAAATAATTCCACTCTATGTGAGTCGTTCTTGTGTTTATTCATGAATTATTGGAAAAGCTGTGTGGGTGTGGGTGGGTGGGTGTGGATGTTTGTGTCTGTTCATGACTTCTCTGTGGATTAGCCTGTCACAGATTGGTATTCTCTAAATGTCAACTGTAGTACTGATTTTTAGCATAGGGAATCGCTACCTGCTAGACGGTGAGTGTGTTACAGAGAGGTGCTCTTCTCTTCTAGTGTGCTAAACTTCCTCAGAAGACTGGCTCACAAAGTCAGCTGTATCGCATCTTTCAGTTCTGTGTGTGGACTGAGGTCATGTTTCATTTTGCAGCAAGTCTTACTTAGGATCCACTTTCTCTGTGCCAGGGATCCACAGTGGTGAGACACAGGAGGCTTCTAGAAAAAAAAAAACCAAGCAAACAATTACAACAGATTAAGTATGAAGAGAAAGTCTCTCTCTCTCTAACAAGAGGAAAAGAAAACGATGCTGATTTCTTCTATAATTTATACATTTCACATGTTGGCTATCCAAGTTTAAACCTCAGCCATTACACGGAACTAAAATGCTACATCAGTTTTCAAGAGTGGGTGGAAAACCCTTCTATTGTATGTACCATTTCCACATAAGTTATAAACAGGACTTCTTCAGTCATCCGTAATATCTCTTACGTGGTGCCTCTACATGTCTAAAGATGTCACCACACAGCTGATCAATCACTGTATTGAAGTCTTCTGAGAGGATGAGGTCCATTTCAGCACCTTTATTTAATTCATGAAAGTTACAAAGAAAACCCAGATTTGAAGTAAGAGAAACAGGAAGTTCATCAAGATAATTAGGGAAAGGGCATGGCTGATTGAGAATAACTGATAGTGATGGAAAACACCAGGGAAGTAGAGAATCACCTAATCAGAGGGCGTAAAGGCTAAAGACCTCATCCCTTTGCTCTACCTCAGTCTTGTGGAGATGTGCTGCTGAGAATAAACTTCCTGGCCTCAGGTTGGCCAAGCCAATCGGCAAAGAACACAGCTTAAGGTAAAGAAATTACTATTAGGGAACAGTGAAAAATCTCACAATGAGAAGTTGGCAAAGGCATAAGGCTAGAGTCCTAAGGGCATATGTAGTAGGTACACAACACATACACCACACACACACACACACACACACACACACACACACACACACACACTCATATGAGAGAAAGAGAGACAGAGACAGAAAGACATAGATAGGTAGATTAGAGAGAGATAGATAGATAGATTAGATAGATAGATGATAGATAGATAGATAGATAGATAGATAGATAGATAGATAGATAGATGTTAGATAGATAGATAGATAGATAGATAGATAGATAGATAGATAGATAGATAGATAGAGCAGAGATTTTTCTGAGTACTGGGGAAAACCATTATAAGTATCCTGTACACCCTAATTTGCTTTCCTTTCTAGATTGCACAGGTTCAAGACTGGGTTAAACTGACAATCCTATCCAATAGCAAGATGTAGTGACATTTCATAAATAAATCTTGACTGAAGATCAGAGAGGAAAACAACTCCATGAGGCAGCCTCACAGTCCAGGCAGTGGTAACACACACCTTATATCCCAGTAACCACACTAGTTGCCATAGAAACCGGGTGGTGCATGCTTTTAATCCCAGTGGTGCTTGCCGTTAATTCCAGTGGTGCACATCTTTAATCCCAAAACTAGAGAGGATTATAAAATGGGAGGAGATAGGTCTCAGTCATAGTCTTATTCTGAGATTGCTGGAGGCTGGTTCACCATTTTTGACTGAGGATGAGGTAAGAGCCTGTGCTTGACCGCTTTGCTTTTGGAATCTTCAGGTTGAACTCCAGTATCTATTTCTGTGTGTTCATTAATTGTGTTTCTACCAATCCATAATTAACTGGCTACTCCCATAACATTTATACCTTTGATGTACTAGTGGATACCTCTTACCAAGTTAATCATTTTATAGATTGCAGGATTCATGACTGGGTAAAACTAAAGACACCTTTTCCTATCCCATAGCATGTACAGCACCTTCCACTGCTATTAACGCTAGACAATAGAGACAAGGCTTTCATGTCTATACATTATTTCTCCCTGTTGTTTGATTCTAGTATGTGGTGTCTTCAGTAACAGGATTCCACCATTAGGTTCTGAAGCATAATAAAATGTATTATTTAAGTATTGAGCTTCTCTGGGTAAACAGAAAACATGACATATATTTTATGAATATAGTATCACTACATCAGAAAGGCTTACTAAAGGAAAGCTGCTTCCTCCTAGTTAAGAAAATAAAATCTCTGGTCTGGTTGGTTCCCTAGTATTCCTATTGTGCAAACCTACCATCTGGCTAAGGGACCACCATTTAGGAATCTGATCCAGCTTAAGCTATGGATAACGGCGAATAATGATTCCTTTAATGAGATAACATAGTTTTACCTCCCAGAATCCACCCTCGCTCACTGTAGCTTACAGAACTGCAGTCATACAGTTTTGTAAGTTTGCCCACTTTTCTGAGTTACTTAGACAATGGAACATCGCTTAATTCTTTCTCTGTTCTTAGCTTGTTTCCTTGACACTTGGGTTCTGCTCTTTCTCTAAAACCTCAATCTCCACCATCATGTCTGCTTAAGTCCTCTCATCTCCCTCATCCCTTAGGCTACTGAGATTTACAGTGTTGCTGACCTGGTATTGTTCATTCCAACTCTAATAAAATTTGCCCCAAGTTTTCTGCTGTAACTGTTCTTAAATTTGTCATTAGTCACACTGCAACCAAAGGAGGGGACACCAATTTTCCTGGTAGCTTGCAATAACAATGCCAGGTTTCCTGAAATTTTCCAGGAAAATTAATAACACACATACAGATGCACACAGGTGCGCGCATGCACGCACGCACGCGCGCACACACACACACACACACACACACACACACAAACTTCCACCCATTAGAAACTAAGGCTAATTGTTATATCTGTAATGTACAAACTGTGTGAATCCAGAGGCATGAGAATGAGAGGTGCAGATTCTAGTACAAACCTCAGTAAAGTCATACAGTAAATGTCCCTTTGAGAGAGCAAATCCTCTTTGGTCAGCTTTTTGTTCTATTCAGGCTTTAACATACCGAATGAAGCAAAATCACGTTGCTAGAGAATTCTTCACTCATTCCAATTCAAACACTAATCTCTTAACAAAAGCTCTTAAGAGCATGTCTAGAATAACATTTAAGCCAATTACTGGATATCTGGTAGTCTGATCAAGTTGACATACAAGATTGTCATTTCTGAATACATTAAATGGATTATATAATTCCAGAAGCATGTACTTCTCTCTTGCCAGCATTTACCTTTGCCCTACTACCATAGAATACATTATGCTGTTGCTGGACACTTGTGGGTGGTTGTGCTCATCCCAGGCTTACTCATCGTTGTTGACAGCTCTGTTGATCTGCAATTATTTTTCACCTACTGTACTGTTGCAACACGCTAGTGAATTTCTTTTGATGGTGATATATTTTACTTTTTGTCTTTCTTTATAGAATTGTTAGCTAAGGTGTGGGGCAGGGATTGTAGCTTCACATAGCGAATTTATAGGCTGTCTTTTTGATTGGGTGGATTCAATTTATTTCCGCAGTACAATTAATAGTTCTCTAGTTCCATTCTGTTGTGTGTGTTCTCTTAACGTATCTGCCAGTGTCCTTTAATTCGTGTGTAGAATAGTAGTCATGGTAGCGGAAATACCTTCTCCTGTCACTTGATGATTTCTAAGGTTAGATGCCTACTTTTCTTAGTTTCTAGTTGGAGTTCTGACATGAGGGTCTGTGCTTTTCATAATGTATGCACAATAATCAAGCTTAACATTTCTGGCTATTTTATCTTTGTTATAGTTTCCTTTGGGAATTCAAGTTTCGATAACATTGTAAACATAACCCTGTCCTTTTTTGTATCTAATAAAGCCTTTTCATAGCTGTCTCTGTGTATGTCGCTCTCTTTCTCTCTGCATCTCTCTCTTCCATTGTGTACTCTTCCATTTCCTGAAAATCAGATCATTTTTACACTATCCATTTCTCATTGAATCTGATCTTCCCATCCAGCTTTTGATAATAATTCTCATCATTGTGTGAAGAATTTTTGTTTTTCTTTTAAAATTTTTGAATATATATTTTTATTTGTTTTGTTTTATAACCTGATTGCTGTTACCCCTCCTTCCTCTCCTCCTAGTCCCTCCCAACCCCATCTGCCTTCTGCCCAACTCCCATCCACGCCTCCTCAATTTCTATTCAGAGGAGGGCAGACCTCCCATGGAAATCAAACAAACATGGCATATCAAGTTAAAGACTGGACAAGACAGCACAGTGTAAAAATAAGGACCCCAAAAGGCAGCATAAGAGTCAGAGACAGCCCCTGTTCTCACTGTTAGGAGACCCACAAGGGACCAAGCTACACAACTATAACATATATGCAGAGTGCCTAGTTCATTCCTACAAGGGCTCTGCAGTTGTTAATTCAGGTTCTTTCAGCCGCTATGAGCCCAGGTGAGTTGATTGATTCTGTGAGTTTTCTTGTGATGACCTTAACCTCCCCTGGTTCCTACAATCCTTCTTCCCCCTCTTCTGCAGGGTTGCCTAAAGTTTGGTTATGAATCTATATCTATTTCCATCAGTTGCTGGATGAAACCTCTCTGAAGACCTTTGGGTTAGCCACCATTCTATGATTATAGCAGAATAGTATTAGGAATCATTTCATTGATTATGTTATTCCAGTCATTTTTGATTATATTTTGGGTATCAGGGCTATCCAGCCTCTGGGTTCTGACTTTCAGGCAGTGTCTGGAAATGGTGTGCTCTCTGTCTCTCTCATGATATAGGTCTCGAGCTGGGTCAGTCGTTGGTAGGCCACTCCCACAATTTCTGTGTCACCTTTACCCCAGCACCTTCCATAGACAGGGCAGACTGTAAGCCAAAGACTGTACACTGAGTTGGTATCCCAATCATTTCCTCCACTGGAAGTCTTGCCTGATTAAAGGATACTCCAGTATCCTCCCACTGCTAGGAGTCATAACTAGGGTCAGTCACCTTCTTAGATTCCTGGGAATTTCCATTGTGCTGGGTTTCTAGCTCCTCTGCTGGATGCTTCACCTCCCAGTTTCAGCTGTCTCTCACAGTACTGTCTAGCTCCATTCTCCCCTCTTCTTGATTCTACTCTTCCCATTGTCCCTTCACATTTTCCCCAACCCATGATATCTATTCTATTTCCCCTTCCTGGGCAAATTCATAAGTGCCCCCCTCGAGCTTTTCTTGTTATTTTGTTTCTCTGGGTCTGTGGATTGCAGCATGATTATCCTTCACTTTATAGCAAATATCCACTGATAAGTGAGTATGTGCCGTATTTGTCCTCCTGAGTCTGGGTTTTATTCATGATTTTTTTTCTATAAAAGTTCCATGTTTTAAAAGTCTCTGTGAGCATATATTATATACACTTGCTTTACATTCCTCACCTGTTTATAATTTTCAATATTACTGATTTTCATTCACATTATCTATTTTCATGTGTGTAGGTTACTGTGTATGTTATACGTATAAGTATTATTTTGATGATTATTGCTGGACATTTTCAGTTGACTATTTGTGACATTGGTTAAAAGTAAACTCCTTTGACAGTGTTTACAGATTTTACAATAACATTACTTTGGGAGTCTCACTGTCACAAGATCATTTGCGATAGAATTATTTACTTGATAATTTTCATGCTGCAAGTCTTAACTTCAGAGAACCATCCTACCAGAAGATTGTTTGGCATTAACTTTTGAGGGATAATGTTTTTGAGGGATGGAATTCATAACAAGAAGAACACTTGCCAAGTGTTTTTTCAAAGATAGACTATTGCCCATTCACACTTCTTTGCTTTTCTTCTTATATTTCTAGTCTTAGTCATAGATATTTGATTTGACTCCTTCATGAATAATCCTAATTTTTTCTATACCTCTTTTTCTTTTGAGCATCAGCATAGGTAACTAAGATTTTCATGGTTTAAGAGAAGCTCTGATAACGGTCCATATTCATTATCCAAGATTTCTGTACTAACATTATATTTTGGGTTTATAGATTTCCTATGTGGTCATCAGCAAATATATTTACATATAAAATTTATATTCATTATAAAGAGTTTAGTGGTAAATGTAGAAAGGACTGATATATATTTACCAAAGTCAAATATGATGGGCAATCTCAGTTTTGCAGTTGATGAAATCCAGAATCACCTGGAGACAGGTCACTTAAGTGGGTAAGATATACAAACTGTACAATTTTTGTACTTGTAATCCTTGGACTGTAATCATGGATTAGAAAGAGGAAGAACTGAATATAGGCATTCATTGCTGTCTACTTCTTAATTATGGATGCCATGTGCCTAGTTACCTCAAGCCACAGACCCTCTGAATGTCCACAGGGAAGCACTGCAACCAGTGAGCAGACACAAAACCGGCCTTCCCTTGCTTTGCTCGGGGTATTTTATTAGAGCAACTGAAAAGTAGTGAAGATGGAAAATTGGGGTACCGAAGTGGGGCCACTGTAGATTTAGCTGATAATGCTGTTCTTTGGCTTTTGGAATAATTTTGCAGCTGGGTGTATATGAGATTGATAATTTTGCTTGAAAAACCACTAGCGTCCCAGAAGCAGAACTTGTTTTTAATTAAAACCGTATTATAAAAACTTGCAAATACAACTAGCATTTAAAAACCTCACAAATTAAAACTATTTTGAGATATCAATTCACTGCGGTATGTATGGCTATCATCACAAAACCTGGCAACAAATACTGAAGATGTTGGAATTGATGGACAGTTTGGAAATTTTACAAATAATATAAAATAGAACTACCATAGGACCCAGTTATTTCATTCCTGAACATATATCCAGAGAACTCTATACTCAACCAGAGTTATTTTTGTTCCTCTTTCTGTTACACCAAGGAAATGGAGCCAACATGTTTTCATCTGTCAAAAGAAAAATCAGTAATGAAAATCTGAGATACATACATATATGTGTGTGTTATACGTAATACATATATATTATATATACTTATGTAATTCTCAAAAATTATACATACATACACTTATATACCCTGATATATGCACTATCATTTAAATTGTGTATATTATACAAGCACACACATATACATATATGTATATGATAAAATAGGAATTTTATTCTTTACCTTTATATTTTGAAAAATTATCACTCCCTCACTTTTTTTTAATTTCCCAGGAGTTCTCAGGTAAGCTATTACTTTGGGTCTCAGGTGAGCCTTGAAGGTTTGGAATTAAAAGTTGTTGCAATCGTTGAGCTCTGTTGGGACTTTTAAGATTGGACACAATGAAATTTTGCAGTCTAAGATGATCCTGAGAATATTGGGCCCAGGAAGACAGGTGTAGCTAACAAGGGAAGTGTTTGAGTGTCAACTTGATAAGGGATAGAGCTGTAACAATTACTATTAATTGTCATCTTTGTGAACCTAGAATTATTTGGGATATAGGCCTCTGGCTTCATGTGTGGAAGATAATATTGATTACATTAGTTGATAGGGGAAGGACCACTATAATTGTGAGTGGCATCCTTCTCTGGGTGGAGGATCCTGTACTGTTAAAACAGAGAAACAATACCTTGTTCTCTCTTCCGATTTTCAATGTGATGTGATCAGTTAATAGGGTCAGCTGCTTCAAGCTCTTTCAGCCTCGAATTCCCCATCATGTTGTTCTATAGCAATGGTTCTCAACTTTCCTAATACTGCACCTTTTAAGAAAGTTCCTCATGTTATGGAAACCCCACATGTAAAATTATTTTTGTTGCTCCTTCATAACTGTAATTTTGCAACTGTTATGAATTGCAATGCAAAAGAAACTGATATGCACAATATCTGATATGCAATCCCTGTGAAAGTGCCATTTGATCTTCAAAGAGGTCGTGACCCACAAGTTGACAACTGCTGATCTATACCCTGAAACTCTGATACAGGGGAAAAAAAACTTTCTTCCTTAATTTGCTTTTGTTGGTGTATTTACATTGTAGCTACAGCGAAGATTTTATGAAATGAAACAAAATAGAATAGTAACATATCAATAATTTTAACAGAAATGAAATAATATATGTGCTTGTTAAATAGGTAGAAATGTGAAGAGGCAAAATATGAACACTGTGGCAATCAGTAGATAATAATGACAGAAAAAAAGATCCAGACCTGGTCTGCACAATGAAATGATCATGGTAGCTTTATTAGTAGAAGTCACAAGTTTAGTAGAGGGGGGATCTTCTGACTTGAGACTGTCTCCAAGCAAGGAAAGCTACCTTACATGTGTCTGAATCTCCCCAGGACTGCATGGATCCATATAGTTTAATAGCATTATGGAAAAAAAAAGAAAAAGGTGTCCAGCAAAGCAACCACGGATTTTTTGGAATCTGGAAAAATCGGGATGTAAACTCTCTATATCACCAGCACATGGATATCCGGTAGGGGTGCCAGTAGGCAGGTGCTGTGATTCTAGGGGAGGAGGATTAACTAGGCCTGTGCGGTCACGGAATCTCCTGGCATCCAGGAAAATTGCAACACAACAGTAAGACACAGGAAGCATTGTTTTACCGACTTCGATGTTTACAATCAGATTTTTAAGTATTTCCTATTCTTAAAACCTCACAATAAGCAATCCAATTTACAGGACGGTATTTGCAGAATTCGGATCTCAATCCTAGTGATGACACAAAGCAAAAATATACTACTGACAAGCTCAAAAGCATCCTGTATTCCTAGAAACACGCATTCCTAGTCAGATTCCCACGGACATTACTCTCCAAGGATGTGGCCAAACAGAGCCATTAGAAGACTTGTAATGGGACTAACACACAGTAAAAACTCACTGCGTGTCAGTGAAACTGTAGCTCCATCAGTGCGTAGTCCATAGAGTTCTCTGGAATGTTAACTTTCAGTTCTTCAGGACGCCCTTTCTCTCCATATTACAGTTTTCTGTCATCTTCAGTCAGCAGAGAGATTAAGCCAGAAGTGGAGGCTGGGGGTTTCCACTGCTGAGTGGCAGAGCCACATGCGCTTCTGCTGCTCCCTCAAGGCAGTGGGCAATGGGCAGAAACCTGTCTTCCTAGAGAAGCGGTTAACTGACTTCCACTCAGAGGGCTCTCAGTGGCATCATGAACTACCATTAGCACGGCTGGTTTGTCTTCCCTAGGATTCTGGAACACAGACATTCAAGAGGCTTTTGAAAGAAGTCTACCACTTCGGTCTTTCCTTCAACATGCAGTTATTTTGAAAATACTGAGGTTATTTTTGGCAAATTTTTACTGTGGCGCAGAATTATTTTTGCATCACTTCAACCTTTGCTTTGCTAAATAGCTAGCTTGTCTTTATTTATTGTGGAAATTGCTATCATGTGTGTTTGTGTGTGTGTGCACATGTGAGCTCATGTGTGCACACACACACGTGATATTGTGTAAGAGTGGTATGTAGGGTTAGAGGACAGCTTTTGGACTTAGTTTTCCCGTTCCATCTTTATGTGCATTTCAGGGACCCCGCTCAGGTGCCCTAGCTTGTGTAACAATTCCTATATACACTGAGGACTCTCAGAACCGGAACTTCATATTGACTATATGGAGAGAGGAAATAATTCCTATTTTTTAAAAATAATTTTTACTGCATCCAAAGGAAATACTGTGTATATCGACAGCATCACTATTTGGGCTCTCCATAAGCCTCCGATCCGCTGTGTAGTGAAGGAAGTGTCAGTTATTCTTCATATCAGTAACCCTTCTCCTAGATAGAAACCTTGTTTTGTGTTTTGTTGCCTGGCTCTCCATACTTGGACTCTACATCCAGGTGTGGCTTTATGTAACTGCCAGGAATAGCCATAAAGGGTTATGAGCATGTTGAAATCTGTGGAGACCTGTTTATATCTTAGATGCTTACCAACTAAAAGAGTTTTATGAAATTGTTAAGCAATTTTAGCAAAAAAATCCATTTTATAGTGAAAATGATTAAATCAGTGTGAAGTAATAGAACTTTATTTGTCCAAACTTACTGTAATACAAAACTTTATTATAAAGGTATAATCAACCTTATACATATTCATATAAGAGGCATTTAAAAAGCAATTGCAAACTCCTGTGAATTTCTTATTATCTTAACTAAAGTAAATTAAATTTATTTCAAAATGTAATTACATATTCAAATATTGACATAAATTATATGTGCTATATAAATGTTATTAATATAAAATATTGATGTTAATAATAATATTATCATGCATTATTGTAAGTTTTGGTTTCATGTCATGTATCAAAAAAGATGTCATTACCTTTAATGTGGTTAAATGAACTTTCAAATTTCCAGTGAACTTACACTTTCACTAGGATAAATGTTCAAACTATAGTTTTGTGTCTAGACTATAACTCCATGGAGAGATTTTCACCTTTAACTATTATATTGTTCCTTATGTCTACCCACAAAACTATAATTTTCCATTTTTTTCTAATTGGGGAAAGATTGAAATTAATTAAAACTGGTTAAAATTATCTACTTGCATATTTCTATATGGTTGTAGACATTACCACATTATTTTGTTCTGAATTTTGTTGATATATTTGTGTATAATTTTAGGCTGAAATTACAAATGAACATATTATACTTTAAACTCTTTGTATTCTATTCCAATGAGCTGATAGGGTCTGTGATAACATTAATTCATGATTTATTATGACACAGTCAGCAAATGGCTTTCCTCTCAATTCTATCAGTAATTTTTATTAATTTTCAGAGGTTAAAATTTCATATTTAAGTCGAAGAATTGTGTTACTTTTATTAACTTCTTTTCTGCTTCTGAATATATTAAACACACCAAATCAATATAATTTATGTAACTTTATTTGACTAAAATAAGGATTTCTTTTCGAGCATTATTTAATATTTGCATTGTGAATTACCTTAAAGCATTGCATACGAACTACTGTCTTCTGGAATATTTCCCTCCTTCTAACTCTTCCCTCTTTTTCATTCCCTTCCTTCCTCCTTTCTTCCTATCTTCTTTCCAGCTTCATATTATACTGTAGAATATGCTCTTTTGTACTTTTACAGTATAGCTTCTTTAAATTATGATTTGGAAACTGATGGTTGAATAAAATTGCAGAGTCTTAAACTAATTCATTTGTTACTTAGAAGGGATTATTTCTATTTCATGAAGATGGTTTCTTTTTTGATTCCAAGTTATTGAGACCATCGGCATTTAGATCACAATGGATCATGAGTGCAGACTCGTACACTTTTATCACCAGAAGGAAAAGTGTGTGTGTGTGTGTGTGTGTGTGTGTGTGTGGTTTCTTGACAAAAGTATAAGGATGCATTATTTGCTGTTTGGTTAACTCCAACAAAGACTTCTATTGCTGTAGAATGTATCTTTCTTCCTGGGGGAGTGAAAGGCATTTTCCACTTCTTCTTTGTACTCCCCTTTTGTTCAAATAATACAAGAATCTGCTTGCAGGTGGGTGTAATTGAAAGCCAAAATGAGTTTCTCTAAAGATTTCCTGGGTCACTTTCCCAGGGCAGAAGTAACCAGACCCTGTAGGTCTATGATTCAGGCATATAAAGTTTGCAGGGAATTGTCAGAAATGCCTAACTCACTCCTTTCCCTTATTTCTTGGCAAAAAAAAAAAAAAAAAAAAAAAAAAAAAAAAAAAAACCCCAGCAGAAAAAAATAACTTCAATATTTCTTTGTTAACCATTTCCTCACAAAAAGTTATTTTTGATATATTAATGTGTTATTTCTCTTCATTTAAATTTCAGAGCCGTTGCGAATGACTTGTAAGTCCGTGCTCATTGCTGGGTTTTTGGTAGGTGAATTAAGTTTACATATTTAGATTGCCAACGTTCTGAATGAAGCCAAACTTTCTTGTCCTGTCTTCTTAAATCAGACACAAGAATTATGGTCATGGTCCCATATAATTTCCTCATTATCACTGCACATTGTTTATGCACATCTCCTCTTCATACACATGTTTTCATGTGCCGCAATAGGTCTTCTCCGGCCCCACAGTGACACTTTGGACGTGAAAATACCGATCATTTCAGAGTCCCGATGAATGTCTTTTTAATGTCCTTAATAAATTCTCACTTCCTGCTAACAAAGAAATAAATGTGGTCACAACACATTTTACCCTTCAGATTGCCGCCACAAAGGGACATTTTTCATCAGCCAGCACAGAAGCTATTGGTACCCTGTGGTAGATTGACCAGTATATATAAACTGTATTTTCTGAATCCATTTTAAATGTGTAGTTAAAAAACTGTCAAGTGTACTTACAAAAGGTAGACCGTACGCACGCTCACACACACACTCACACTGCAGTATTTTGAAAGTGTATTGCAGAGTGTATCCAGATATAAGGAGTAACCCTGAAACCTACGAAAGAAGGATCATGGCTCAGAAATCCTTAGAGCAGAGTAGGAATCTTTCCCTAGAACAGTGGTTCTCATTCCTCCTAACGTTTTAATCCTTACTACAGTTCCTCATGTTTTGGTGACATACAACCATAACAGTATTTTCATCGCTACTTCATAACTGTAATTTTCTGCTGTTATAATATATAAAGTAAATATCTGCTATGGGGATATCTGCTATGCAACCCCCGTGGAAGGGGCATTTGACTCCAGAAGGGTTTGTGACCCACTGGTTGAGAACCGCTGCCCTATAGCCTTGGCTTTAGACTTGCTCCCTAGTTCTTCTCCTGGAAGGGCTATGTACAAGAATGTTTCCTGACATTTTTCAAAGGTTTCTCTCTATTGTGCTAACGTAATCAGGCCCATCACCATCCATTTACACAATGGCATTCTAAAAATTCAAAGTTCTATGAAGCAATGACTCTGATGGTTTCAACTTTTGCTTTCTCCCTTGCCTTGGGATACACAGGAGCTTGTGTGCAACCATTACTGCAGCAATGCATTGTTTACCAACGAAGTTGGTTCAGTTCTCAGTGAACTAAAATAGGTAAAAATAAAATAAAATCCTATTTAATTGCACATCTGTTACATTAAGAAAGACAGTTTTCTCTAAAAGAAAATAGTGTAAGAAACTGAATTTTGTTCCATTTGCTTTTCAGATGAGAATACACACAGATTCCATGAATTTAAACTAGAGGAGTGTTTCTCTGCAACTACAGGCAGACAGATACAGGCATGTCCGTTTCGAAGCCTCTCCGAGTCCTG